>NC_137891.1:136359833-136747889 GCF_963455335.1 Martes martes
CATAGTGCTGGATTCCTGTCTTATGCTTCTAGGTGTGTGGAAGTGTGGTCAAGTTGCTTCATATCTTTCTGCTTCCACGAGGTATTGTGAGGGCTAAATGAGTTAATCTACCTAAAGCATTTAGAACAGTAACTGGCACATGGTCTCTGTTCAGCAAATATTAATGTTAAATTATTACTTCCTGAGATTTTTCTCTTTCTAAATGTTATATAATGAGCATGCATTACTTTTGTAACAAGGAAAACAACTATAGGAAATTTTAATGTTTCCCCTAAATCTCAAAAAGTTCAGTAATTTAAAAAGTCCTGCCAGACAATGCTTACAAAGTAAGAGAACATAACTAGACAATTATCATTGCATTTCTTAAATGTGAAATGGATTGCTACATTAATTTGTTCAACAAATTAATTCTAGATCTCAATCCCATTTTTCTTTCTTATTAGAAACTTAAAAAATAAAACACTAGTCCATGATGTTCTATGTTATGGTAGGTTACATAGGGGAAGGGCAGTGTGCACAGTTACAGTGCATTATTAACAATTATAGCTAGGTTTAAAAAAATTTATGCAGATGAAGGAAATTCTAGAAGAAAATACAGACCAGTGGATGGTGGGATTCCGGGGCTTTCCCTTTTTTGTATCCAGCTTCCCCAGTGAATGAAAAAATATATATATATAGATATATAAATATATAGATACATATAACAGTTACTCAATAAAAACTCTGGCTTATTAGCTACAAATAGCAGGATTTTGTTTTAGAAAAAAATACTAGATTGCATAGCAGTTGAAGGTCCTTAAATGTCAAAACCTTCGTAGTGAGAATTGTTTAGCAGTAAAAGAGAGGCTCTTTCAGAAGTTTGTAGGTTTATCTTCTTTTTTTTTTTCTTAAAGATTGATTTACTGGAGAGAGAGCAAGAGCATGGGGGGTGGGAGGGACAGAGGGAAAGAAAATCCTGAAGCTACTCCCTGCTGAATGCAGAGCCCAACCGAGGGCCGGTCCTGGATCCCAGAACCTGAGCTGGAAATCCAGAGTGGGCAGGCCACTTAACCGACTGAGCCACCCAGAGGCCTCTGGAGGTTCATCTTAAGAAATGTCTGGAATTAAGCTTTGCATACAGACCACATCTACCAAGCTTGACTTTATGGAAATGGTCACTTCTCAGGTCTAGATCCTGCATTGACAAGCTGCGTGCACACACCCCCTTCAGCTGTCAGGTCCTCCTCCACAGTCCCGAGGAAGACATCAGTGCACTCAGTTTAACAGGAAAGTTTGACAGACGAAAAAAAGTACTTCCAGTGCAAGTATGTGCTTCCATATATTGAGCTGTTCCCTGTCCTGGGACCCAATCTAAGCCCTTCACATTTATGATCTCACTCAGTCCTCACAACAGCCCAGATGAGGAAGTTGGAGGTGGGGGGCCCTCCGGGGCAAGACCAGAATTGGACCCAGCGTGGTTCTGACTCCACGTCCTGTGGACTGTGCAGGCTCAGCTGAAGCTGGCCTGGAGGTGTGTCCCACGGAAGGGGCTGGGAGGCAGGGGAGGGGCAGTTCCATTTAGAAACTATAGATCAAATTAAGAGAAAGATGAAAAGAGGACTCTTTTTAGGGGTGCACTGACCCTGACCTGAGGAGAATTATCACTGCCTTTCCATCAGGCTTAGCCCTCTTCAGTCAGAGAAGCAAAGCTTCCAGAATTGCCTCAGAGACCCAGCAGGCATGAAGTGATCTGTGAGGTCGGCCTCTCCCAGAGAGGCCTTGAGAATACAGAGGAGGGAACTGGCCTGCTGAGTGCTGTTCTAGAACCGCCTCATACCAACAGGTCCTGCCCTCCCCACTGTGCCTCTCTCAGGAACGGCAGTGAGCAAGTGACTTGGATCTAGGGTAGAGTGGAGTGATTTGACTGAAGGTTACTTGTAGCTGGATTTTTCCATTTATTGCCTAGTCTTAAAAATCATTTCTAGTGTCACTTAAATGTTGGGTTTATCATGTCAGACTTTATGGGGTACCGTAAAAGTGCTTAGTGTGAGCGTCTGGTTGCTATCCTCTGACAAGGAGAGTTTCTGTCTTCTTTTAATGGGTCTGCATTTCAGAAGATTACTGTATAATAAAAACCAGGGTGTTGCAGATGGGTTAACACTTTTGATACTTTCAATTCTGCTGGAGAATTAGTAGCTAAAAGAAGCTACTTTCTTTTAGGTCTGCTTGTGAACCAGTTGCGAAGAATCTTTTGTAGTTTTTCACATTCGTTGATTACTAGCAGAGACTTGGCTTTCTTACAGAATAGGTGATCATTCTCCTTGCAGTCCATGTCATGTAATTGACATAGGACCCCCTTTGGTTGACCAAAGAGAGTCACGTAGGTTCTGGTTTAACTTGGGTGGCATCTTCATAAATGTTCACTGGTGTGGGCTGTGAATCAACCATTACCTCTCTCTGTACAGGGAGTTCATCCTGAATGGCTGTGTGCAAACCACACAAACCCCTTGGGAATGGAATCTTAACTTTACCGATAGAGAATAATCAGGCTTTTATTGAGCTGCAGATACTATGGGCCAAAATGTCCCGGAGCACTGAACCTTAAACCCCAGCTTTACCAGGACCCTTTGACTAAAACCCCAAGCTTGTGGTGACCTCCATTTTTGTCTGCTTTTCACAGAAAAAGTTATTACAGAGGAGCAACACAATTTATCTATCAACTTGTGCTAAATAAATCTAAGGACGGAAAGAGGAATCAAAATCCAAAAGCTGCTTGGATTTTATTGAGGCTCAGTGAGGACTTTGTTGCTGTAAAACCATCACACTGGGTTTATTCAACCTGAATCTCAGGCAAATTGGAAAGTGTTGAAGCCAGCAGACTTGATCCCTGTCCTGTACCCAGACTACTGAAACCTTTTGAATTATTAGAGTGTGGCCTGCACGTGAGACCACGGGGTTTCACGTGAGTGTATAATGTCATGATTGGCTGTTCAGACAAGTTGTCAGGGGAGAGTCGGTTGCCTGCCCAAGTAGCAGAAGGATTGAATTGTGACTTCTTCTTCTTTTTTTTTAAGATTTTATTTATTTATTTGACAGAGAGAGAGATCACAAGTAGGTGGAGAGGCAGGCAGAGAAAGAGAGAGAGAGAGAGGAGGAAGCAGGCTCCCCACTGAGCAGAGAGCCCGATGTGGGGCTCGATCCCAGGACCCTGGGATCATGGCCTGAGCCGAAGGCAGAGGCTTTAACCCACTGAGCCACCCAGGTGCCCCTGAATTGTGACTTCTTGACAGGGCTGCCTTGAACTCTTGTACAGGTTGTTCACTGCACAAGAGTGTCTGGCCAAAGAAATAAGTAGAGGCTCAGATCTGCTCCAAAAACCCCATGCCCTAGGCTAGAACTGACTCTTCCAGGAGGGAGGACTTCCTTCTGATGCCATTGAGTCTGCGAGGCTAGGTGCACTTGGAGGGGTTGCTTTCTTCTAACTCACACAAGGGCACAATGTGGCTGGCATAGCTCTGCTTCTCACAGGCCTCTTCAGCCACAATAAACTCGAGCTGCCATGATTCGCCAGAGTCTGGCACATAGTAGACGTTTAATAAAAGCCAGGGGCATGAAGCAATAAAATCACGTTCTCTGTAGTGTGTGTCCGTGAAGTGCGTGAGCCATTGTTCTTTGTTTTTTAATCAAATCAGTAAAATTGATTGTATGTACTAGGAAATGCACGTTCAGGGGCACACATGCCCTGGGATGGGTTTCTTCCTCTTCCATTTGTCATTTCCTAAAGGGCAGGTAAAGACCAGCACTTTGGGGCTGTTGACATTGTTTACTGTTAGTTGAACACCAGCAACGTGCTCAGTGTTGCCTGATACATGCTGGGGTCCCTGCACCCCTTTTATGGTCTGATGAATACATTGGTGACTCCTGGGAATGTGCAAAGGGATTTGTGTGGTTTATTGACCAGCCTGGGCCCTTGCCCTGGGACGGGGCCGGGCAGTGGCTGCAGGAGCCTTTGGACCTTCCCTGTGAGCAACTGCTTCTCATACGGAATGATTTTTCTAGCTATGGTAAGAGGAGGAGAGCCTTATTGCTAAAGCTACCAAAAACTAAGAAAGGGAGTTTGTCTGTGCCCCCTCAGTGCCAGCTGGCACTTCTTGCATACTTTCTCTTTTGAGTTGATCCTTCAGAAAGCCTACTCTCAGAATTAACTTCCTCTTCCTGGCGGCTCTCCCGAGAGGCAGTCACACAGCAGGTAGGACCAGTCACGTTGGATTGATCAAACTGCTAAGACAGGGGTTCTGAGGATAGGGGCGCTGGTTTGTACTTAGGACTTTGGCCCTCCGCACCTTCATGCACGGATGGCAGAACGTACGGGGGAAGAAAGGCTCACAGGTACAGAAACCTAAATGCCTGTTGCATTTTATCTTGGTTAAGTACAGCTTTCTTCAGGCAAACTCAGATTCCCAAAGCAGAAATAGCAGGATTCCCTACTGAATTTCTTGAAATAGCAGACTCACCTATTGCATTTATACTTATGGTTTGATTTTACAAAATGCCAGGAAGCTCAACTTTTCAGGACTATCTCTCTGTTGAATTAAGTGGAATATCCTGGTACATGCTTTGGCCTTTTTTTTTTTTTTTTTTACATAAATATCTGATGAGCAGCATGCTTCAGCCATTCCTGTCCAAATTGAGAAAGCAAATAAATGCCCCTGGCATGTTGCCTGGGAGGTAATCTTAGCGTTTCTGTCTTTGCCTCCTGTTTGCCTGCAGGTCTCTGACTTTCTTCTGGCTGCAGTAAAAGTCAGGGGCCTCAGGGACACCCTGCACCGTGCCCAGCAGGTGATGTAGAACTGGGCAGAGATCGAGCTCTCCAGCCTCGCTGGGCTCACCTGAGCTCTGGACTGAGGTTTCGCGCATTCACAGATGTCTCTGTGAGAACTCAACCCGCCTCTGTGCAGATCTCCCAGACCCCTTCCGAGCCAAACCCCTCCTTAGACAGGCGATTTCCAGGCTGGTCCTGTCCTCTTCTTCATACTCCCATGAAAAATGGCTTGTACAACCTCTTCAGTTTTGTTTTGTTCAGTGAGTTTTACACCCAATGTGGAGCTTGAGCCCATGACCGGGAGATCAGGAGTCACATGCTCTACTGACTGAGCCAGCCAGGCGCCCCTGTTCATTTTTTTAATAGGTCGTGTATTTATATTATGTGGTCCCCCAAACCCTCAGGACCGTATGTAAAGGTAAACCCAGAGAAACCTTGCTCCACCCCTTCCCCATCTAAGTCTTCCCCACACTCTACAGGGTGCAACTGGTAAATGCAGCAAATAATATATGTGTGTGCGTGTGTGTGCACACGCGTGCGTGTGTGTGTACGTAGTGGTAGTAGGTCCTGGAGATCTCTATCAGCACACGGAGATCTCTGTCTCTCTGCAGCTGTACATTATTTTGTCACTCCGTGGGCGCACCATAGTTTATTCAACCAATCCCCTTTGCCAGACTTCTGGATTGTTGCCGGTCTTTTGCTGTTACAAACAGGGCTGCAACAAACAAAGGTGTAATAGGTCCTTTTGCCTTTGTGCAGCTGTACCTACAGGACCGATTCCCAGAAGTGAGACTGCCGAATCAGAGAGGGGTTGACTCATTTTGCCTTCTTACTGGCAAATGCACTGGATGGCCTTATCCCCCACAGCCCCACCAGCAAGAAGTGTGTCAGCTCTTTCTATTTTTGCTAATCTGGTTGGGGAGAAACGGTAACGTGGAGTTGTTTAAGTTCTTCAAACTATGAGTGGAGTGGAGGTTTGGGGCCATTCGTGCCTTTCTCCCTGTGCGCTGAGCCTGTCCGTCTTTCCGTGGGCATTTATTGACCTTTCCTCCGGAAACAAGCCTTTTGCCTACATTGCTGTCAGAATCTCTTAAATACAGACGTAAGAATGTGGTGGCTCTTCTGGGCCTCAGGGTAGAGGGGGCTGCCAAGTTGTCAGTGCAAAATTGAGAGAAGTGGAAAGTAGGGTTTTATGCCAGTTGCTAATGTCTGATTTATAAATAGTTTTGGGCTAATGGTATTATTAAACTGGGGCTTCTCCAAAACCATAATGAGGATGATCTTCTAGTCTAGAATTTCTCCCTCTCAAACAAAAACAAGAGAAGAGATTGAGAACGTATGAATTCCAGTGGCATTTCCTGCGAGATCTTTTAGGAAATCTAGAGTTTTCTGTTGATGTGTATCTCCTGAAGGGCTCTATGCGCTGCATTTTTTGTTTGTTTGTTTACCCACTGAATTGGGCTCCTGTTCTCCGTTTGACTTCAGCATCAGGGAGCTGTTCTACTCCGTGCCCAGAGTGAAAGAGAGGAAAGAAAAAGTGCAATGTGAGCAGACCAGTCGGAGTTCAGGATTCGACAAGAGGTGTGGGACTGGAGTTTCACAGAATCGTCTTTCTTTTTGACAGGCTCTTTCTGTCAGCTCTGGGAAGGATAGGTTCACATAAAATTAATTTTCATCTTTTTAAAAATGAAATCCATCAAAAGAGAGAGAAATTGCGGTTTAGCAAAAAAGATGACTGGGTTTTTTTTGGTTTGCTTTTAGAAATTCATATGAGGCAGTCCTGTATAAAGTTAGCCTACAGCTCTAACAAAAAAAAAAAAAAAAGGAAGAAGAAAAAGAGAAAGGAAAAGCTAAACCAACCCCACATCAGCGACAAACTGTCCTTCCTGGAGCTCGCACATGTAGTAGAGGCCCATCAAAGCTCCAGAAAGGAGGACCTGATGCTCCAGGGTCCAGTGACCCCTTTCCACTGTCGATGATCCTAATTTGTGAAGAGGACTTTTCAGTGCTCTGGATGCTTTTTAGTTTTCCTTCTACTACTTACTTCTGTTGCTGTAGTGTTGGCCTCCCCCACTGCAGTGTCAGCTCATAGACAGGCTCTTGGTCTGCTGTTCTGTCCCCAGTACCTAGAAGTTTGCCTAGTACCTTGAGGCGCTCCATCCACGGTAGGTGAATGCTGGAGGGTAGGTAGCTTCTGGACCTGGCTGGGTCTTGGCAGGCACCCGCATGCGATAGGGATGCGTGTCAGACGTGGGCCTGGCATGGGGGGCATGTCATGTTAGCCATTCCCGGCCTGGTCTTTCAGCAGGATTTTCACCATTAGGTGCTCTCTGATAGTATGCATGATGGTTTAGAGCTCAGGCTTGCAGTTTGAATCACCTGGACAAGTCACCTGACTTATTAGAGTCTCTGCCTATTTGCAACATAGAGATAATAACAACAAATTCAAGAGGCCATCAGTTACGGGACATGCTATTATTCTGTGTGCCAATAAGAAAAATATTGCTGTTGATTCAATTCTAACCCACGGCAACCCTCATCAGTCTTAAGACTTTATTAGTTTTCTATGGCTGTCCATAATAGAGTACTACAAATTTAACAGCTTAAAACAGCACACGCATATTATCTCACAGTTCTGTAGGTCAAAAGTTGCATGGGTTTGGTTGGTTGCTCTGGGCTTTACAAATCCTACATCTTACTGAGGGCTCTGGGAAGGATCCATTTGTAGGGTCATTGAGGTTGTTGGTAGACTCCAGTTCCTGGCAGTTGTCAGGCTGAGGTCCCTGACTCATTGCTGGTTGTCTGCTGGGGGCCACCCTCAGCTCTTAGAGACCTCTCTCTGGTCCTTGTACTTGGACCCTACATCTCAGAGCCAACAATAGCATGACAAGTCCTTATCATGCCTGGAATCTCTTTAAGGTCTCCTTCTGCTCTGTCTTTGCCTCCAGCCAGAGAAAGTTCTGTTTTTAAGGGATCATTTGATTCATTTGGGCCCACTTGGATAATCCAGACTGTACCTACCCCCCCCCCCCCCGCCCATATTAAGGTCTGTAAACTTAATTATAGCTATGCAGTCTCTTTTGCCATGTAATATACTATAGTCACAGGTTCCAGAGATTAGGACATAGGCAGCTCTGGGGGACCATTTTCCCTACTCAAAGAGTCATGCCAGTATCAGGGATGTGAACAGAATATGCTTCTTAGAATTAATGAAATACTATCTTTAGCTTAGGACTAAAGGAGCTACTGATGTATATAAATATATTCAGTGTGTTAATAGTAAGTGCTCAGGTATTAAGGATTGTTATTATAATTAATATCAGGATCATACTGCTCGCATTAAACCTATTACCTTTAATTTCGGTGGAAGTCATTCACAGTTAAGTGCATTTGGCATTGATAGGGAGGAAATAGTGTTCCAGGAGTTAATTTAATGACCATGAGCTGTGTTAGCTAGGAGCTTTGCGTACACCTATTCTCACCTTGAAGTAGCCTTCTGAGGTAGGTGATACCAGCAACGTTTACAGGTGAGGAAGCAAGTTCGGAGAGGTTGAATATTGCTTAAGAGCTAGTAGTAGTGCCATCTTGCTTGGTCTGAAGTCAGTGCTCTCCATGGTACCATGTTACCTGTCCCGAAGTCCCTGGTGGTACCGTGTGAAAAGTGCAACAGGGAGAGGTATCCACCAGGTTTAGGGGCTGGAGGGATAGACGTTGCCCTGTGACATGTCTGTCTTGTACTCAGATGTTTCTTTGTTATTAATGTTTTAGATCATTGAGGCCCTGTCTCTTCATCCTTTTTACAGTTTTTAATAAGGACAAAAATGATCCTTTCTCATTCAACAGGTGTCTGTCAGTTAGCTACTCTGGGGATACAGCTGTAAACAGTACTGTGATTTCTAATGAGAAGTATATACATGGTTCATCCCTTTCCTAAAACTCTTAGAATTTTTTAAGTGATGAGAGTGCTAACCATTCTTTTGTTATGTTAACGAGGTGGCTTTTGAGCCCCACTAGAGGATGGGGGCTGGTTACCAGGGGAACTAACCTACTGGTTAGAAAATTGGAACTTTCAGTCCCACCCCTCTGACCTCCCAGGAGGGGAGAAGGGCTGGAGTTTGAATCGGTCACCAGCGGTCAGGGATTTAATCAATTGTGTCTATGTAATGAAGCCGCCATAAAAACCCAAAAAGAGGAAGTTAGGAAAGGCTTCTGGTTGGCAAACGCCTGGAGATGCAGGGCATGGAGCACACACCTGGGTAGCTCAGCGCCCTTTCCCCACACCCTTCCCTATGCATCTCTTCCATCCTGAGAGACAGCCTGTTACAATGAGCCAGGAATCTAGTAAATGAAGTGAGTTGAGTTCTGTGAGCAACCTTACAAATTAACCAAACACAAGGGAAATGTCATGGAAATCTTGGATCTGTAGTCTGTGTTTCAGAAGTACAGGTGCTACTTGGGCTTGAGACTTGGGTCTGGAGGGGCCGGCAGTCTTGTAGGACTGAACCCTTAACCTGCAGAATCGAGTGCTATCTCTCCAGGTACGTAGTGTCCGAATTGAGTTGTGGGACACCCAGCTGGTGTTGAGAACTGCTTCGTGGTGTGGCTCCCCCTTCTCCCCCTATCAACTGGAGTTGGTGACTAGAACCCTTTTACGTACGCTGTGTGATTTTCAAAAGGGAGATACGTTTACCATTGGCAAATTTCTGTTTTTTAAACTATTTTAAGTGCAAGCAGGACGGGGAACCTGGGTGGCTCAGTGGGTTAAAGCCTCTGCTTTCGGCTCAGGTCATGATCCCAGGGTCCTGGGATCGAGTCCCACATCGGGCTCTCTGCTCCGCAGGGAGCCTGCTTCCTCCTCTCTCTCTGCCTGCCTCTCTGCCTACTTGTGATCTCTGTCTGTCAAATAAATAGATGAAATCTTAAAAAAAAAAAAAAAAAGCAATGTATCTATAAAAAAAAAAAAGAAAAGAAAAAAAAAGTGCAAGCAGGACGAAGGGGAAAAGAGAGAAGAAGTAAAAGAGAGAAGGTTCAGCAGACCTGGAGTCTAAGTTGTAGCTACCTGAATTCAATAAACTATCCTAAGATCACCATCTCTAGAATTTTCCCCAAGATGTACCTGCAGATTGTCTTTATCTTAGGCTCTTAAAATTCACGTAGACATTGTTGAAAACCAGTATTATCATCTTACCCTCAAAACCTGCTTTTCTTCCTGCCTTCTCTAACCTGGGTCAAGACGTCTCCACCCAGAATGCCAGGCTCCTAAGCAAGCCACCTGGAACCCCTCTCTCTTCCTAGCCCAGCTGCTGCTCAGATTCTCCCACCAATGCGTGCCACATCCGCTTCCTAACCAGCCCACAGGCCTGCTTTTTCCCTGCACTCTCACTCACCTGGGTGCTTGCCATGGCTTCCAAACCAACCTTGACCCTTCACACTGCCACCAGGGTGATTTCTCTAAAACTTCAATATGAATACGTCACTTCCTATCTCACAGCCCCCCAAAGGCATCCCAGTCTAGTGGTTGAGGGCTCATATTGTCCAGATTCAAAGCCTTCTTACGAGTTCTGGAATCGTAGAAGATTTATCTATTTGCTGTGTGTCTCCATCTCCCCGTCTCTTAAAATGGGAGTGATAATCGCACCTACCACACTGATAGGTTGTGGGATTGAAATGAGTTAATATGTGTGGAGCACAAAGCCCTCAGTGAACATTGTTCTCCCCCAGTGTTTGAAAGCAGGACTGGAGCTCACCTTTACTGCTGATCCCGCCCGCCCCCTACCCCCGCCCCCCCCACCAGGGCCCTGCAGAGCTGGGACTACAGACAGCGGAGCCCTTCGCTGACAAGCCGCAGCTAGGGAAGCTCACGGGTGAAGAGTACATGTTTGGACATTTGCATAGCAGTTTGACAGTCACTTTACATCTCTTGAATCTAATAAAAAATTGGACTTGCATTTTATATTTCATTTTTCTGGCAGTTGACTTTTTAGTGCATTTTATCCACGTGTGGGTCCATGTTGAATTGGAAAGAAAACCGAAAAAGCTGATCTCTCTCCACGGATAATTTGAGAAGCACATCTGTGCTTCTCAACCACAGTCCCTCTGCGGTTGATTCACTCGCACTGGCCAGGTTACCTTTACTAGGTGTGTAGTCTTCAATCTCTCTGAATGTCTTCCCATTGTTTCCTCGGCTCGGAGTTTATCATGCGTTTCTCAAGTGCCAGTCTCTGGGGACAGAAGGATGAAGAAGGTACTGCCTCTACTTTTGAAAAAGTGTCGCTCACGCTGCCCAGTACTTCCTGCCTATCTTTTGAAACCTAGCACAGTTTCATTGTTTCATGCATTAAGAAAACGTTTTTTACATACCAGCGGTTTACGAGGCACTTGCTATACTCTCTTCCTGCCCTTAAGGACGGTAAGCTAATGGGGGTGATAGGGTGATAGACACAGAAGAAATAGGTCATGGCATCAGATAGGAGTGTTCCATAGCAATGCAAGTTGAGAAGTGTGGAAGGACAGAGAAGGGGGTGCCTGGCTTCCTTGGCCCGGGTAAGGGGGCATGGGGAAGTCAACATGGTTTCACGGTTAAAGTAGGTACACTGTCATCGAAAGCTGAAGATCCAGGTCTTGAGGTCAGGTCCAGTGCCAAAGCTGAGCTCTGCCACTCACTAGTCATGTGACCTTGAGTGACTACCTCTTGGTCTCAGTCTGCAGCTTACTGTAACCATACTATGGGCAAGGTGGCTTATAAATGACAAGTGTATTCCTCTCAGTTCTGAAGACTGGGAAGGCCAAGATTAAGACACTGGCCTTAGTGTTCGATGTCTGGTGAGTGCCTGCTTCCTGGTTCATAGACAGCTGTCTTCTCACTGACCCCTCAAACGATGGGAGGTGGGGAGCTCTCTTTCAGGAGAGCACTGAATCCCATTCTTGAAGCCTCTACCTTTGTGACCCAGTCACCTCCCCCAAGGTGCCACCTCCAATTACCATCGCATTGGGTTTAGGATCTCAGTGTGAGTTTTGAGGGGACACACACATTCAGACCATAACACACTCTGAACTTTAGATTCCTCCTCTGTAAAATGAGGGCAACAGTCCCCGTCTACCTCACAAGGATGTTTGGAGGCTTCCCTGAAGGCTTCCCAGCTCTCAGAAGAGCTGCCATAGACAACTCTATCAACATTAGATGCTGTTACTCTTGTTGTCACCTCTTTGCTCTCTTCTCTGCCTGCCTCTCTGGACAAATTTGTTCTTGTCTGGATTTCCAGAGGCATACTATTAAACTAATTTCAACATTGAAATACGCAGCAACACTTGTCAGAGACAGGCAGTCAGTCTGGTGTACACACGACTCAAGGTTTAGAGAATTTACATTGTATTCAAATCGAATTCTGAGCATGTCTTTTCAGAAGGCTTTGTGAGGAGTCCGGTTGTTATGGACTGAATGTTTATGTCTCCTCCCAAATCCCAGTGTTGAAATCCTAACCCCCAAAATAATGGTATTAGGAGGTGAGGCCTTTGGGAAGTGATTAGGTAATGGGGGCAGAGCTCTCTTGAATAAGATTAGCTGTCTCGCCTCCCCACCCTGAGAGGACACAGTGAGAGATGGCCATTTTTGAAGCTCACCAAATGTGCTGGCAACCTTGACCTTGAACTTCCAGCCTGCATGACAGAGAGGTAAATGTTTGTTGTTTAAGCTACCCAGTCTATGGTATTTTTGTTACAGTAGCCCAAATGGACTAATACAGTGGTCAAACATTAATTCCCTCTTTATGGATGGGAAAACTGACGCTCTTTCTATAATGTTGCTATTACTTGCCCTAGGTCATGGAGCTAGCTAAGGGCGGAGGTGAGATGAGAACCCCACGCCTCTTGTTTCCCCACTTTGTGCAGCCTTCTCGAGTCTACCCTGCGGGCTGGGGGTCTGTCTGGGTACTGGCCAGGCTCAGAACTGCTTATCGCCAGGCCACTCCTGTATCAGAATGGCTACGTGGGCAGGAACTGAGCTTGGAGAACCTGAGGACACCCTCCTTCCCCATCTGCCTGACTGGCTGATGCCTCGCTGGTATTTATGGGTCACACTCTCCAGAGTGAGGGCCCCTGGAAAGCTGTTGTGGAGGGTGGGGGACAGAGGTGGTCTGAGCTGGAGGCAGGAGACTGCAGGAGGACGGAAGCAGGAGCAGGGGCCTTGCCTAGGAGTGAGTAATTTGTAAGGAAGGCCGGAGAGCTCAGTTGAGAAGGACGAGCCCAGCGAAGTCAGGCAGTTGGAGACTTAGGAAAGGTCTAGGAAGGATATCCCAATGGCAGTGAAGCTGGTGTTTCGACTTTTTTCCCCCCTCCGTAAACATCTTAATGTCCTTTTCTTCCCACCTTCTTTGAAGGGGGTACTCTTTATACTCTGCTCTGCTCAGGAATATATTTTGTGCTCCAATCTCCTAGACCGGGTTGTAATCTTTATTATGGAGGCAGGGCAAAGGGATGAAGTCACACCAAGTTCTGACCCTGAACTTTTATCTTGAGAAAAGTTTAAAATTTAGGATTATAGCTTATCTTTAAATAGCTTTATCTTTTCTTTTTTCTTGTTTGTTAGAAAAAAAGAAAAAGAATTCTCAAAGGGAATAGGATGTGGTGGCTTAGGCAGCCTTGACAGAGAAGAGACTGGGGTAGTGACTCTGGAGCGTGTCTGTATGTTAGAATCAGCTGGGGAGGATTTTGACGATCACAAAGCCCTGGCTGCACCCAGACCCGGCAGGTCAACCGGTCTTGCCTCAAGGCCCAGAGGATGGTGGAAAGCTCCCAGGTGGGTCCAGCACACAGGCAAGAATGGGGAGCACCAGGAGGGTGGCCTTCTTACTGCCTGAGTTAACGCTCAGTCTGCGGTGCGGGTAATTGACACGATGGGGAAGTGGTGATGTGACCATCTATGAGTCTTAAGAGACTCTGCCTCATCTTCCTCATCTCCTTATGGGGCTTGGGAGCAGCCTTTGGACGCACATCCTCTCTGGGCATCCCCTTCCTTGAAACACACGGAGCTCTCTTGAGCTATCGAAGCCATCCCTTAGAAAGCAAAAATCTTTTCCAACATATGAAGAAATTATTGGTGTGTTCCATTAGGTAAAGATAAAAAGGAGTATCCTTGAAGGGTGCATGTCACTGTTCCCACTTTGACAGTCACCCACAGGGTAACAGCACAGGTGCATGGTGCCAAAGGGGTCTTGACCAAGACCTTTCTATCTCTCTGGCAAGTCACACCCCCTCCTGGCTGCTTTCTTAAGAAGGCTGAAGCCTGGCATTTTGTGACATCGGTGTTATTCACACCCAGGCTCGCTGTATGGAGCCCAAGAGCAAATAGTTATTTTTGAGGGGCATACATAGGCTCTTGAATTTTAACTAGAAATGGCTTTAGTGGTCAGCATAAGCTTTGTTTTATGTCCAGTAGCACATTTTTATTTTTATCAGGGAAAGGCAAAATGGTGAAAGAAGATCACCTGTGAAATTTAAATTCATAGAAATGATTTGTGGGTTTGTTTTGCTGGATACAAACACAGTTTTGTTTTGTTTTGTTTTGTTTGAGAGGGTTGGGATTGAATGTCCATTCCACGTAGATTTCCCCCATTCACCCTGGAGATAGGAGCCTTCTGTGTGGTAACACTTTCTGGAAGTATCTGAAAGTGGGATTCCCTCAAAAACTCTTACTAAGGGTCTTACACCAAACAAAAATGAAAAATGAAATCTCATTTTTTTTTAAGCAGGTACTTTTTTTTTTTTTTTAAGATTTATTTATTTATTTATCTGAGAAGGGGGGGGGCATGAGAGGGGAGAGGTCAGAGGGAGAAGCAGACTCACTGCCAAGCAGGGAGCCCGACGAGGGACTCGATCCCAGGACTCCAGGATCATGACCCCAGCCGAAGGCAGTCACTTGACCAACTGAGCCACCCAGGCGCCCCTGCAACTCGGTTTTTAAAACTAACTTCACTTTTTATAACTTTAATGATGAGAAGGGGAGGAAAGTAACTTTTCTGTGCTGGGTCTTGACCAGGCATTACAAGCTATGAAATATAATTAGTTCATTTTACAGAAGAGAATACTGTGACTCAGAAAGGTTCAGTAACTTGCCCAAGGCTGCACTGCCTGAATTCAAACCTGTGCCTGCTCTACTATACCATGCTGTCCTCTACTACTGAAAAAGCACACATAACTCAGTAAGCATTCATTTTCTGGTACCTTTCAGGGACTCTTATTGTCCACAGAAGATTATCCTGATGAGCATAGAAATCCTGAAAACACATAAAAGCATTGTAAGACTTGGGGCTTACGGAGTCAGCATGCCTGTTTCTTGAAGGACAGAAAGTCCAGAGAAGAGGGAGTGGGACTCCTTCCTGGCTGGTACCATGTTTATAAAAAGCCCAGCAATCATTCATGCAAATTTGTTTTTAAACTGGCTTGTAACAGCTGCAAAAACTGGAATTATCAGTTTGCAACTCTGTTGTCTTTTTATTTTTTATGATCTGCCCTTATTAAGGATGGAGTTCGTAGTTAGTAACAGTTCTGCTGATTGTTAATATGCCTGTGGTTGGTTGTCACACTGAAGATGGTGTTTTGGTAGTTCACCAGAAAACGATGCTGAGGAAGTTTAGAGTAAATTTTGGAAAAGTGACAGAATTAAAGGGTTGGCATTCTGGGATTTCAGGAAGGGCTCAGGGGTATCTGCAAGGCGTGCTAGAACACAAATCTGGAAGTTGTGTTTGCTAAGCAGGTACATTTTTTTTTTAACTCGGCTTGTTTGTTTTTGCAATGTTTTCTACATACGTTTTTAAATTCAGACCTTATAAGGTGAGACAGTGTTCACTGTGCATATTGAAAAGAAGGGTACTGGGGCACGTGGGTGGTTCGGTGGGTTAAAGCCTCTGCCTTCGGCTCAGGTCATGGTCCCGGGGTCCTGGGATCGAGCCCCACATCGGGCTCTCTGCTCAGCGGGGAGCCTGCTTCCCTTCCTCTCTCTCTGCCTGCCTCTCTGCCTGCTTGTGATCTCTGTCAAATAAATAAAGAAAATCTTAAAAAAAAAAAAAAGGGTACTGTGACGGCAGAGAGCAGGATCCTGCCCCATAGATCGTATTCCCAGCTCTGCCCCTTGCTACTGTGTGACCTTGAACAAGTTATTTAACCTTTTACTGCCTTGATTTTCTCTCCTGGAAAATGGAGCCTCCTCTTGCTGGGGCTGCTGTGAGGCATAAGGAAGTTGATATATATCAACTGCTGAGAACTGGGCCTGGCACTGAGTGAACTAGAAGCCCAGTAAATGTTTGCCATTGTTATTTTAATTAATTGGAGTTTAATTAATGTAATTGGATGGGCTGATGGGGAAGATGGTGAGCAGGAGCATGCAGAAGCTCCCCGGAGCCGGCCGTCTGCCGATTCTGGGAGGATAAGTAATTTTGTCCAGCCTCAGGATTGGAGGTGCGGCTTCTTTATTCTCACGGTACTCCAGATTTATATTTCTATGATCTGGAATAGTAGAAAGATCATTGAACTACTTAGTGTTTTTTTGTTGGTTTTTGTTTTTTTTTTTTTTAAACATGTTAGCATTCTAGCTGTAGTTTCTAAAGTGTTAGATGTGGTCTCTGCAGGAAGTGGGTATTCAGTGCGGTAGAGCTGGACCCAGGAAGGGAACAGGAGCTCTGTGAGGAGATCCCCCTGGTCCTGGGAGCTGGGGGAGAGGCCTTGTGCCCAGGCACAGGCCGATGCCCAAACATCAGACCCTCTGAGGAGCCAACCCACCCCCCAGAATAATAATGAACTATGTAGTTTTCATTCCAGGGTGAAAAGAGTGGTACCAGTTTTCTGTAGGAATATATTTTTTTCTCCCCCTAAAGTCCAGCACATTTGTCATGTCGATCCTTAGGTGAGGAATCCTGCAGGGGGGTGGGGGGGTTGGGAGGGGAATCCTTAGTATCTTTGGCACTTATTCCTAGGGCATATTTGGAGAGATTGTTCTTGTGGCTGTTTTTTATTTTAACCCTTGAAATGATTAGAAGGATGCCGCTTCATTCTTACTCAGTGATTGTGTTCCTACAGGAAATAATAGAGTCCAAGTGCATTATTCTCCTGTTCTTATTTGATACAGAGCCAGCATGGCAGTCCTAGGAAAGAAGAGCGGGTGGTCAGAAGCCTGCCCTCTGGAGTTCTAGGTGCAGAGTCATGGAATGTTAGAGTTGAAAGGGGCCACTGTGATCATGGAGTCCAACTTTGGCTTTTTACAGATCAGGAAACTGAAGCCCAGAAATTTGCCTGAGTTCCTAGAACTAAGTGTGGGATCCCTGGGACTACTGATTCCAGGTCCAGCTGCACCCTTGTCATATAGGGCATACTTTATTATTATTATTATTTTTAAATATTTCATTTATTTATTTGACAGATACATCACAAGTAGGCAGAGAGGCAGGCAGAGAGAGAGGGGGGAAGCAGGATCCCTGCTGAGCAGAAATCCCAATTCAGGGCTCAGTCCCAGGACCCTGAGACCATGACCTGAGCCAAAGGCAGAGGCTTAACCCACTGAGCCCCCCAGGCGCCCCTAGGGTGTACTCTAGAGCGGCTCTGTGCAGTTAGAACTTTCCGCAACGATGGACATGTTTAGTCCAGTTACACGCGGCTCTCGAGTACTTGAAATGTGACTAGTGTAACTGGGAAGGTGAATTTTTTGCTTTATCTGATTTTAATTAAAGTTAAAATTGATATAGCCACATATGGTTCCTGGCTGTCATTGTGGCCATTGCAGCTTTAGAGACATTGCGGAGGAGGAGAAGGCCTGTCTTCCCTGCCTGCCTCATTCTCACTGGGTGAAGTGCTGTCTTTTCTAACGGTTCTGGCGCATCTGTACTTCTGCCAAACCAGGAGAATCACTCTGGGCCAACCACTTTGTGGATGAAGGGTGGCCCCTCTGTAAATGAAGGGGTTGAACTTAGATCTCTCTCTCAGTCCTCCATAGGACTGCAGACCTGGTTCTTTTTTTTTTTTTTTTAAGATTTTATTTATTTATTTGACAGACAGAGATCACAAGTAGGCAGAGAGGCAGGCAGAGGTGGAGAGGAAGGGAAGCAGGCTCCCGGCTGAGCAGAGAGCCTGACGAGGGGCTCGATCCCAGAACCCTGGGATCATGACCCGAGCCTAAGGCAGAGGCTTTAACCCACTGAGCCACCCAGGCACCCCCTGCAGACCTGGTTCTTGTCGCTGATCAGCGCTGTGAACTTCAGCAGGGCATTGGTCCTCCTGTGCCTTAGTTTCCTCGTCTGCTACCTGAAGTAGTTAAGCATACTCCCAACCCCCCATGATATTGAGAGGGGCTCACATTGGAAAATCAGTGAAAGTAAATCCCTTTGCTGCTGCCTCCTCCTCCTCCTCCTCCTCAGTAGTCTTTGGTGTCTGGAAGTATTTTTAGCTTTCATGTGAGTCGTGGGTGGGTTTTCTTTTCTCTAAGATGCTGCCGTTGGTGAGCTTCTTTGTCAAGGTGAACCTTATCGTCAGAGCAGAGACGGTAATAACTCACAGCCCGTAGGAAACAGGAGCTGGAAGACTCAGTACTGATGGCAGATGACAGATCTGATCAGCGGTGCTAGTTTTTCCTAGTCTTGCTGAACTAGGGCATTCTCTCATCCGTCCCTCCAAAGTCTGCTGTTGGATCTGAGAAACCAAAGCAGATCCCCTCTCTTGAGAACTGTGGCTTTCCTTTTGCTCCTTTTTTCCACAGCAGCCTGTTTACATCCCATGTGGAATATGTGGTCCCATGCATTCTGCAGTGAACCAGCCGCCTCAAGAGTTGTCTCCGTAGTTACCACGTCTACATCAGTGGTTCTCAAACTTTGTTCCCAGGCAACGGTCCTCCACTGCCATGCCCATAGCTCTCTGGTGGGCCTGCCTTGACTCTTTCCAGAAGTGTGTCACTAAGTTTTGATGGAGGCATAAAATCTACTTCTGCTGTGACAAAATAAGTAGGTTTTCTGGCCTCATGTGAGTGGGGTATAGCTTGTTCTGGCTAGCAGGCAGCGTGACATGAAGCTGGCGCTGACGATGGATGGCTAGCTGGCCATTTGGGAGAAGTGTGCTCCCAAGCACATAAAATAGCCAAGGCAGGCCAACAGGATGGTCCTGAGGGTGACCTGGTGTGAGGTAACTTAGCTGAAGACACCCTCAAAACCCCGGGAAACGTTATTTTACTGTGGCAGGATTTGCCTTATAATTGTGGTTGAATGATACAGTGTTGCATCTTTTGGGCTTTTCAATGGCGCCACCAAAAATTGTAATATCTGTAACTATACCAAAAGCTGTGGCTTCTGCCTCTGAGGTCCCTCAGGATGGCCACAGGGAATGAGGCAGGACCCAGAGGGGACATGTGGAGCATCGCCAACCCTATCCCATCAGAGTTACAGGTTTCATGTTGGTTCAAAAGGATTCCTCTGCTTATATAGGAAAAAAAGTTGAACACCACTACCGTAGAGCAGCGGTTCTCAAATTTTTGTGAGCATCAGAGGCTCACCTGGAGGCTTTGTTAAAATAGAAATTGTTGGGCCCACCCCTGGAGGAGTCAGTGTTGAGACTTGAAAAATTGTCTAACTCGTTGTCAGGTGATGCTGATGCTGCGGGTCCTGGGAGCACTCTGAGAATAGAACCACCGATTCTGGAGAACAGAAATTATATTCACTACCCATTGTGTGTCAGGTTCTGTGTTAGATGTGATAAGTTTAGTCTCACTTGAAGTTGAAAACTTGTATCACCGTCGCCATTACAAAGGAGAAGACTCGGGCGTACAGAGTTTCAGGAACTCCCTTGTCCTTCCGTTGCTGGTCATCAGAGAACTGGACCCCCAGCAATACCTCTTTTGTAGATCGGGGATCCCCAACCTGTGGTCCAAGACAGGAATGGGGGAAGGATTTCTTATAGTGGGTTTGAAAATCCAGATGTAAAGAAGACACAACCTACAGACTTCATGTCTCACTTGTGGGACGTCTGTTCAAATGCATCTTTGTGATAAAGACACTATGAAGTCCTGCTAAGGGTCTCAGCTGGACAAAGTGTGAATTGAGCATTTTCTCATGAGGGATACTTAGAGGACAGCTACTATCACTGAATGCTAGGAAGTTGTTTGTTTTGTTTCTGATGGCAAGAAGTTGTCTTCATACTAGAAAAGACTGGGCCTTATTTCCCTAAAGCATGGTGTTTGGTTGCCTGTCCCAAGTCGGGGCCTTGGGGGAGAGGGAATGTAGACATAGTATTAATGAACTGATTCTCATTCAGGAAGGTTGCTGGGGAAAGTAATGCCATTGTGTTGATTGATTCCATAAGGAATTCCTTCAGTCTGCCTTCAGTGGGGACAGGATTTCTCCCCCAGGCCTGCCCACAGCCCTGAACTGGCTTTCTCAGCTTCCTTCCACTCTCTCCCTGCTCTGTCGCTTGCCAAGGCCAGCCCTTCTCCTGGAATCTGTCGTGTCCTGCTGCCTGGATTCCTTCTCCATCAGTTGTCTCCTCTCCCACTTACATTTTTGCTCTTCTCCTGTCTCCTTCAAGTAACAATTTGGGATAAGCTCACTATGTAGCAGAAAGTTTTTTTTCTCTTCCAACAGATGTGTTCAGGCCTGCCAGCTCTGCTCATAGTTAGGATAATTATACTCCTACAATGTGTCTGACTTGGGCTAAAAACTTGCATCTATTACCTCTGACCCCTTGTGGGTTCTTGGGTAAGCCCCCTATATTCTCTAAGTGTCTGTAAAAAGGGAACATAACTTTATAAGATTCTTGTGAGGATAAAAAGTAAAACCATATATGGTCAACACTTGACCTGGGGCCTGACTCACATGCTCAGCGTAGTTACAGTTCAGGAAGCTGACCTATGAAGGGAAGAAGAAAAAAAACCTTTCTCACTGTTATTCTCTCTGCCATCTCCTGCATTCAGTCCTGAAGGGTGCCATTCTCTCACCCCTTTTACTGAATCACCTAGATTAGTGCTTCTCAACCTTTTGTTCATTATGACCCCATAGGAGAAAAAATAGGTATCATTAATTAGCTAAATTTAACTTAAATTTTTCCCTAGTGAGATCAATACAAAGTGAGATGAGGAATAAGATTTTATTGGGTGGGGTCGAACTTTGGAGGGCCATAAGCTGTTGTCATATCTAAGAATTTTTTTACTTCTCTCCCCAGGAACCAATTTCCACCCCCTAGAGTAGGGAGTGGGCAATACCTCTCCGGATGAGAAGGCATGCTTTAGATTCCTAACAGTCTAACATTCGGGAAGTCCACCGACTTCTGCCAGACATGTCTGTCATCTTTGGTCTCCCCTCACACCCCTGGCCGACCGTATCCCGTCCTCTGCTCCTCCTCTTACTGTGCGTTCTGTATCTGCTTTCCTCACTCAGCCACCCACAGCACATCCAAGACATCCAGGACAGGACCACGTCTTGGGGGTTGGGAGACACACCTCACTCTATGACAGCAGGACCCGGGCCAAAGAGTGGTGGGTGGAAGGCGCAGGGTCCAGTGGGAGTCTGGGAAAGGAGCAGGGAGAGGCGAGTGTGTGGTGGGGCATGGAGGGCACACACCAGGCCGGGCAGGGTGAGGGGGGCAGGCTGGACTGGCCCAGGGGATGATGAGGGAACCAGAGCTTCAAAGGTACCACTTTGAGGCCTGTTCTCCCTCATGATAGTTTGGTTTTTCCATCATCTTAACAGATGGCCTTAAGAATAATAAGTGTCAGGGTGCCTGGGTGGCTCAGTGGGTTAAGCCTCTGCCTTCGGCTCAGGTCATGATCTCAGGGTCCTGGGAAATAAATAAAGAAAGAAAAATATTTAAAAAATAAATAAATAAAAAGTGCTTGATAAATATTCCTGAATAAACCCTCTTATTAAGCATGGAGATTCTGGAAAGGTTTAGTGGCTGAGATACCTTTCCAGGGGGGCCATCAAGACTGCACAGGATGTTTAAAGGTACAGGAGGGTGAGGTAAGAGCCCTAAGCAAAGGTAGAGCTGGAAATACGCAGGGAACTTCCTAGAGCAGAAGCAGAAGCAAATAACACTTTGGATGAGCAGCACCTTATGTGTGGCAAAGCACAGCTTGCCCCTCTCTCTCCGTCTGTTCCCCACCACAATCCAGTGAGATGGGTGTTGTCAACATCCCTGTTGTGCAGAGGGGGAAACGGAGGTCAGTCTGCAGCCCTCTGAAGGCAGGGACTAGGCTTGCTTTCCTCACAATGAGGACTGGAAATACTCGCAGAGTGACCAGCATGCCAAAGGCACCTAACAAATATTCACTGAATTAAATGAACGCATGAGCACAGCTAGGAAGCGGTCGCTCCGGGACCGGATCCAGGTCTTCTGATACCAGATCCCATGTCGTTCCCACCATACCCTCATATCTTCAAAGTGACTGAAAGCAGGGTCATGCAGTAGGGGGCTTGGATACCAGGACGAGTAGTTTAGGAACTGAAGAATTTGGGGTAAGGGAGCTACATACATGATCACATTTGTGCTGCAGAGGATGAAACCCAGCAGGATCTGGACAGCTTGGTGTAGAGAGGGGCAGGAGGGGAGACCAATTTGGATCCTGTTTTCATGGTCAGAGTGAAAAGACGGACGGGGCGGGGATGTCAGACCTCAGAGATGTCCCCTAGTTCTGACACTTGACTGTGTGAAGTTGGACAAGTTACCTTTCCTGTTTGATCTTATCTGCAGAACAGGATAATAATAACATATAAGTTAATAATATATATTAATATATATATTACTATGTTATATATAATAATAATATATAAGTTCATAGAATTATTGTATTAAATGAAAAAATGCACACAAAGCAACCAGCACAGTTCTTGGCTCAATATTAGCTAAGAGAAAGGAAGGAAGGCTAAGAGGGGAAGAGGGAAGAAATGGAGGGAGGAAAAAGGAAGAGAGGGAAATATTTGTTGAGTGCCTGAGTAACCCTGGGCAGGGCCAGAGGGAGACCTAATCAGTAAGACCTGCTGTGGTTTCCTAACTAGAGAATATAAAAGAGGCATCAGCTCATTCTAAGGTTCCCAGCCTGGGTGACCAGAAGAATGAGCAGACACGCAGTTGGCCACAGGGCATCCAAGCGGAGGGGCCGAGGAGGCGGGTGCTGTGGGTGCCAGAGGGCCAGACTTCCAACAAAGATCAGGAGGTGTGCTGGGGGAGGGAATGTACACTCAGGGACAGGCAGAGAGTAAAGGATCAAGTACCATCTCTGGGACATTATAAGTGACGGCAAATGGGGGGAAAAAAAAAGAGAGAAGATGGAGTCAGAGACACACACAAGGAGGAAGTACGTGCTGCAAACCATACTTTAACAGCTCCAAACACTCGTCTGCAAGGCACATTTAGGTACTAGTGCCGTCTCCAGCCAGCCACTCCTGCGGCTCTGCCAAACCTGACATCTGATGCTTTTGTGACACCAGACTTCTGCCTACTCTGCTCTCAACGCCCGAAAGGAATTCACCGCTTCCCTAAAAGCTAACTTCTCAAAGAATGGCACCCCATGACACTTATTATTCTTTTTTTTTTTTTTAAAGATTTATTTATTTATTTGACAGAGAGATCACAAGTAGGCAGAGAGGCAGGCAGAGAGAGAGGAGGAAGCAGGCTCCCTGCTGAGCAGAGAGCCCGATGCGGGGCTCGATCCCAGGACCCTGGGACCATGACCTGAGTCGAAGGCAGAGGCTTTAACCCACTGAGTCACCCAGGTGCCCATATCAAGCATTTTTTAGAACAGTGTTTTTCAAGGTGTGGTTCAAAGACCCTGGGAGCCTCAAGTCCTTTCAGGGTGTCCACACAGTCAAATTTATTTTTATAATAAGATATTATTTGACTTTTTCATCATCTTGACATTTGGAATGATGCCAAAGCAGTGAGTCTAAAACTCTTGCTGCATAATCATTAATAAGGCAGTGGCACCAAATGATACTAGGGCCCACATTCCTCACTACCCCACAATCACAGTTTAAAAAAAAAAAAGCCATTTCACATAAGTGTGTCCTTGAAGCAGGAAAAGTGATTAACTGTATTAAGTCTCAACCCTCAAGGCACATCTTCTCATATTCTGTGTGACACAACTAAGAGAATAAAGCTCTTCTGATAATCAAGTGATAACTGTCTCGAGGAAAAACACTTGTGTGATTATTTGAGTTGTAGGCTGAACCACAAGCTAAACTAACCCCATTTTTACTTGAAAGAATGTCCGATAGACAAACTCTGACTGTTCACACTTGGGCCTTTGTTTGACAGTTTCTCAAAAAAGAACAAAGCCAGGCTGTCACTTCAAGAGAAACAACTGTCAGTATTTGTTGCCTGTGATAAAATTCTACCTTTCAAGCAAAAATTGGAGTTGTAAAGAACTTATATCTGCTACCAGCAGCTTAACATCTAACCCAAAGATTACTTCAAGAAAGTGTACTGAACGATTTCCAGTGAGATCAGTGGTGATGTTAATGAGTGGGCTCTTTTGATACTGTGTGATGAAATGTGTCAGCGTTTGGAAAACTTGGGTGACTCAGTGAATCCATATTTCTCAGACGTGCTGCACACTCTGCGTGAGTAAAAGTTCTATTCAAATGCAGGATAGACGAATCAGTTTTAATATAGCAGAGTGTGAAAAGTTCACTGAAAGGGTTTGAGCTAACCTTTAAGAAGTCATCACTTGTTAAGTTTTGATGTAGTATCAAAGAAAAAATAGCCCCCGTTACCTGTAAAGGCTTTCCATCATATCCGTGTAAGGTTGGACTTGCTTCATCTATAAAAACCCAAATAATGTATCACAACAGATTGAATACAGAAGCAGAAAAGAGGATCCAGCTGTCTTCTATTAGAGATTTGCAAAGACTTGACATTAAGGAGATTTAGAAAATGTTAATCTAGTCATCTCACTAAATTTTTTGTTTTGTTTCAGAACACAGTTGTTTTTCATAAAATGTCACTTTTGTTGAGATCTATTGGATTTATTAATTATATCAGTTTTAATTTCTAATAATATATCAGTAGGTGAAGCCAAATAAACAGAAGCCATTGGTGAGCTTCAGTTCTGAAGAGTGTAAAGGGACCCTAAGACCAAAAAGTTTGAGAACTCCTTGATGAGAACTGTGGGTAAACGGTTCTAGCCGTTGGTGTACACCCGTGAAAACTGAAGTCCCTCCTCCGGTGAAATTTATCCACGACTGTCCTGTGATTCTGGGTTCTCTGGCACTACCTAGCCAGGTACAGTACCAGGACAAATGGGCATGACATGACCATGGAATTGTATACAGTGCTCTGTCATCCATGGCCAGGCCTTGCTAGGAATGCACATTACTGTAAGTGTATTAGAAATGGGAAGAGGAGCCATTTACCAGAGAGTCCAGTAAACATGTCTGCCTTGCCTGTAGCCCTTTCTAAAAAAATTTACTTTCTGCTGAGGGAAGCAGCCTAGACTGTTTGTTAAAAATGGCCATGTTCCTAACTAATGTGATTTCTCCCCTTACCTTTCTCTCTTAGTCACAGTTGATTGGGTCAAGACGAGCCCCGACCCTACGATAGCCTTAGTCTCACAAGCATCCTGGTCTCCTGTAAAGGCCTCAACCCAGTGTAAAGGCCTAATCAGATTCTTTTAACAATTTGTACATGAAAGACACCCAGGGCAACAAGGAGAGTTGCCCAGTGGCATTCTAATCTGTGCGCTGGAAAGACAATCACAGAGGCCACTGGGCAAGTTCTGAGCAGAAACTACAAAGAAGCGGAGGGGAGACCCAAGATGTGTGGCAGGAGCAAGAGAAGCCAAAAAGAAAAGGCTAGGTCATCATCAGCATCCGGGACTCCACACTCATGCTGCTATTGGAAGACCAGAGAATCTAGTTCTGGGGGCTGTCCTGGTTCCTTTCAGTTATTGACCTGCCCTTTTTTTGGAGGGGGCAGTCTCATTGAGTCCTGTCGCTGTAGCTCTTATTGTCTGTATATCCTTACAGTAAGTGTCTAATAATTGAGGTCACTCTAGAGAGTCTGTTTCATTCCACAAAAGGGCTTACCATACGGGAAGGTAATTGAAGTCAGTCTGGGAGGTGGGGTTGAGGGAGTTGGCTTGGAGGAGGTGGAGTTAGCAGGGCCTGACAGGACTTGAATGGACACACGGCATTCCAGCCTGGCAACAGCATGGCTGAGAGGCCAGTGTGAAGAGAAGAAGAGGATGGGAGGGGAAATCAGCATGGCAGAGGAAGGAAGAGATTGGTTAACTCAAGTAGCCTCATGTTGTGTGGAGCATTAGAAAACAGGAGGGATACCTGGGTGGCTTAGGCCGTTAAGCATCGACTCTTGGTTTCATCTCAGGTCATGATATCAGGGTCGTGGATTCTGGCCCCACGTGGGGCTCATACTTAGCACAGAGTCAGCTTGAGATGCTGTCCAACTCTAGTGCGCGCTTTCTCTCTCACTCTCTCTCTCTTCCTCTCCCCCTTTCCCCTCCCCCTGTTTGTGTGAGCTCCTGCGCTCGCTCGCTCTCTCTCATAAAATCTTAAAAACAAAAACAAAAACAAAAAACAAAACAAAAAAACAGGAGGGCAGATTGAGGAGCTGAGGAGAGAGAATTTGGACACTGGAAGCTTGTTCTAAGGCCACTGTGGTGATCCTGGTATTGCCAGTGGGGGCGCTGGTTGCCTCAGCCCTGTGGGCAACAAAACTTGACAAGCCTCGCTGGCTCTGCCACCTCAGAAAGGCCTTGGCTTTGATTGAGTGGTTTTCTTGTGAAATGCGGTGTACCCACCTTAGGAACATGCCAGAGACAGCATCCCTGCTGACTGGAACTGGACTGATCTTTTTTACCTCCGTCTCCCACCACATTTTCTAGATCAGAACTTCTTCAGGCAAAGTATGAAAAGTGTTGCTGGAAGTCAGTTGAATAAATCAGTTGGGGATTTTCACAAAGTCTTAAGTACCACGGCATAAGCCACATACTTCTAGTTGGGCTTTTTGAGATTTCAGGTGCGGAATGTTAGGTGTTTTGTGTTATTCATGCTTGAGTTGTTTTTCCACAGTCAGTTGAACTCCTGGTTTTTCACTGCCTGACTCAACTGTGCTTATGCATCTAAGTGCTGGACACGCAGTAGGACTGCCTTTCTCTAAGTGTCCTGTACTTGGTGACACCTCTTAGGGGGGACAATTTCTACCTTCCAGTGAGGTGTTAACAGGTAAGGGGTCCCTGCCTTTCAAGGGTCTGCATCTTCACGGCAGGACGTTAAGTATGAGTAGAAAAAGAATTTTAGAAATTATTCTTGTGAACATGACTTTTTGTGTTCTCTCAATTAATTTTTAACTCATAAAAGTGTGATAGTCCAAGTTAGAATGAGCCAGGTATTGAGATGGGGGTGAGCTGAAGTAGAAAGATAACTAATCCTTTCCTGTTGACCTTAGCAAAATGTTAGCCATTAAGCAATTGACTTTACCTCTCTGTATCCCACCTCTAAAATGTTGATATTTCTAATACCTCCTTCTCAGTGTGGACATGAGAATTAGATGAACTGAAGTGGAACTCAGTGGTAAACATGTCTTTATTGAGCATCTGCTATGTATCATATACTCCCTGTCTGGGGTTAGAGTAGAAGACAGGGTTGAAGTGGGGCTTACAGCTGTGCCTGGTGGATAGCAAAATATTCAATAAATGCTACCCATTGTTGTTTGAGGGAGGTGCACCCAAGTTGAGAAATTCTGGAAGAAGCCAAAGTTAGTCAGGGGAAGGGTGTAGAAATGCAGGCCTCAAGCAGAAAGCATCCCCAGTGTGCCAGTCTCAGCAAGGCATGATAGTCCCTGCAAAGCCAACTGGGTTATCTGATGTGTAGTTTGGAAAGTGTCACATATTGTGCTTTTCACACACATACCCACACATGGGGCATTCATTATCACATAGTCTTCAGGCACGGAGAACAACGTCGACGTTGAGTTTGGCAAATGAATGGACGTCTTTTATCAGTAGGGCATTCATTTTCAGCATAGGCACCTAAAAGCCATGTTTTTCAAACCAGTCACATGTTCAGTTGTGAACATGCATTTTGTAAGAATTCTGTAATGTTGATCCTAAGAAGGTCTGTGGAGAGAAAGTAGTAGAAAGAAAAGCCAATTGTGAGCGACTTTATTCGATTCTGAATTTTTACTGGGCTCTTAAGAACTACCCTTACATGCATATCCTTTTTATTTTTTAATTTTTTTACTTAAATTAAATTAATTAACATATAATATATTATTAGTTTCAGACATAGAGGTCAGTGGTTCATCAGTGTTATGTAATTATATCACGTGCCCTCCCTCATGTTATCCCACCCACCCCCCTCCAGCAACCCTCAGTTTGTTTCCTATGATTAAAATTTCTTATGGCTTGTCTCCCTCTGTAGTTTCTAGACTCACATTCTAATACCACTGTCCATGTGTGTATTTTTGTATAGTTGGGATCAGAGTATACATTCTCCTTGTTGATCTGCTTTTGCATCTAACCTTGGTTCATACTGCCCTTTTTCTGTGTCCTCACACTCCACATCTTCTTCCTTGTGATGGCAATAAAATAATCCTCTGGGCTGATAAGTAGCCATTGGTTTAACTTTCTATCCAAGTACTAAACATTTGGGTTGTTTCCAGGGTTTCACAAGAACATATTTGCTATAAACAGCGTGTACAGATTGCTTAGTCAGCAACTTACTATGCACTTTCTGGAATGGCACTCTCTGCCAAGGTCTTGGACTTGATATCAGCTCATTAAACTAAGAGTCTTAAGAACTGGCATTGAGGATTTCCTGAGACAGCATCTTATTCTTTGGCTTATTTTTCTTCATTTAATTAGCAGATATGTAGGGAGAACCTGTCATGTGCCAGGGAGTACCAGGCACAGGTGAGCAAGGTAGAAAAGGTCCCCAGCTGATGGTACGTAGACTCAAGCTGAGCGCTGCGGAAGCAGAAGTCATCATGGTGACGTTATCATCCTGTAAACACAGTGTCAGTCAGACTTCCAGGTGACAGTGGACATTTAGTCTTGGTGAATATTAAAAATCAGTACGGATTTTATTATTTCTGTGTTAGGCTAACAAAGTGATGGCTAAGTTTGAAGCTGCATGGTATAGTGAAAAGCACAAGCCTGTGAATTTGGATGGTCCTAGATTTGACTCTTAACTTTGCCACTTGTAGACTTATGGTTTGGGGAGAAACATTTAAATCCTCTGAACCTCAGTGTCCTTTATCTCTCAAAAGGGTGTATTATTTTCTGTCCTGTGGGTTGTTTGTATTTCTAATGCCCAGTCAGGGTAGGGGGCTCAGCAGCTGGTTGTTGTCGGAATAAAAGAAAAAAATGGATGGGCGATTGGATGATTGGGTGGTTGAATGGTTGGTTAGATGGATAGTTGAATGCGTGCATGGATGGATGGATGGATGGTTAGACGGATAGTTAGATGGATGGATGGAACAATCACTGTGGAATGAGAATGACTTGAGAACCTCTAAATAAATAATATTTATTTTTTATAATAATTTTAAATAATGTATCAACAGCAGGTTATATTTTCCCTATTACCTTGAGGTTTGCCAAGCACATTTTCTCACCTCTAAGTTAAAGGAAACCAAATTAAAAAGACATAAACCTCTGTTTTGTCATCACATGTATATTAAAAGCTATAAATGACAGAAAACGTGACTAATTGTGGCCCCAACAAGTAGGGGGTTATTTTTCCAGATTTCAGGTAGTCTGGAGGTGGCAGCTGCTTCTGCCATTGGCCGCTAAGAATCTGTGCTGCCTCTATACCTTTGATCTACCCTGTTTGCTGTGTTGAGTTTAACACAGAGACTTACTTTCTGGTGGTCACCAAATGATTGTCACACTTCTGTGTCTCATGACCAGTTTCAAAGTTGAGAACCAATGAGGCACCTACCATGTTGCTTCTGTCTTTTTTGAGGAGGCAAAATCCTTTCCCAGCATCCTCACAAAACTTCCCCTCCAGCCTCACTGGGTTGACATGCCAACCCTGAGGCCAGGACCTTTCCTGAGCTCACAGCATCTCTACCAGAACAAACTGGGGTTCTGTCACCAGGGAAATGTTGAGGGCTGCGTGGAGGGTGGACAGCCATAGCATTGGCCACGTTTTCATACAAGAAAACCGAAAAAGTAAGAAAGACGGAAGTTCAAGTTCGGTGGATGTGTTTTCTTTATAAGACTTTATCTGTGTTAGGGGATTCAGGATTTGTAAGCCCCCAGCTAGGATGTGACGATTCTGTTTTTTGAAGCCGGATGACAATGTTTTGGGGGCTCTGTGTGTCCTTGCTGTGTGTATGATGGTGGGGTTTTTTTTTTTTTTTTCCTTCTTTCTTTTTGAGCTGCAGAAGAAAACAGGAGTAAAAGAGTTAAAATAGGGAAATATTTTCTAGACTTAGTTCTGGGCCTCTGAAATGCTGCAACCCTGACTTTTGCCAGAAGCCCTATGCTGACACCGGCCAAAGAAAGGACTGTTAACAAAATACTTCCCCAACCAAGCTGAGTGAAGAGAAAAAAAATGTAAAACAGTATTTGAGGGAGGTTGGGGAAGCTTTTGGAGGGTTGGCAGTGAAGCTTTGCAGAAAAGTGCAGGAATTTGAGGGTCGTTCAGAATGTCACTGGTGCATAGTTTATGTTGGCTCTGCCCATGTCCAAGGTTCAGAGAATAGAAGAAGAAAAGAAAGCCACTTGCACAGCCCGAGAGGGATGCAAAGACCCACAGAGTTTAATTGCACACACGTATGTTCTAGGAATTCAGAGTTGTGGTTAAAAAATGTTTCTGTGGGAGTTTTTGACTTGGATGACAAGATGCCTAATAATCAATATCTGCCATTTTCCTCTTTAGACCAGCCACCCGACAACTTGCATTCCTAAACGATTAAATGGGATTCCACGTCACAGACATCCAAACTTTCAGGCTTTAAAGGAATACTTACACGTAAAAGTAAAAGCTTACCATGACCTGGGTACGACTGATTGCACTTTATTTATTGTGGAGGTGAAAGGGCAGAGCTGATACTGATCAGGGTTTTCTATTTCTGTTAACTCCACTGTCAGAATTTGACCATGTCCTTGAACAGTGCTGTGTGACTTATTTCTCAAGTGATTGGGGATGAATAATATCTGGTGGTTTTTTTTGAGAGTTCCAGAGTTTCCCATACAAAAGCTCCAGAAAGATGATGCTTTAAGAAAAGGAGAAAAGACACAGTAGACAAATACCAGTCGACTGAACTCTCTGAAGCTGAGATCTGCTAAGAGGCCAAGTAAAGGAGAGAAAAGTGGAATTCACAGAGAGATACTGGTCTTGGCAGGGTAGAATTCCCTGCCATGCTGGGAAAATGCCAGAAGGCTGGGAGAATGGCTGTCCCCCCAGAGCTAACGCTGACTACTTGGTACATCGTGTTAAACGGGACTTGTTCATGAAGGAAAAGCACCCATATTGAAGAAGCCACCAGAAAACCCAAATGTGTGGAAGAAGCCTGGCGGGAGGAATCTGTGCTTCCTTCTGGTTTCAGAAGTTTCTTCTGAAAGTTTTTTTAATGTTCCATAGTATTTTCTGTGGCTGCTGGGTCCAAACTGCTTGGAAACATACAACAAAAGTAGTGTAGCAGACCACTTGGCATTGAAATTTGACCCAGCGGTATTCAGAATTAACTGAAAGAAACACTGCCGTTAACATAAATAAGGCAGACAGTCTCTTTATTAGTTGAATTCTCTGAGCACTTTTTTTTTTTTAAGGTAATAAAGCTTTAAGGCTTTAGTCAGAGGGCAAAGGCTGTAAAACATGTCAGATGCTTAGATCAAAACCCAGGACGTAGCCATGAATTTGTATACACTGAACTCACCCACCACGTCATCGACCCTCGAGGGGATGGCGTACCCTCGAGGGGATGGCGTACCCTAGAGGGGATGGCGTACCCTAGTCCACTCCCCAGTGGGGTGTTTCAGAGATGGTAGAAATACGAGGACCTAAGTAGGGGGATGGTGTTGTTTAAAGTCATACGCTATCTGATGATTTGCTTAAGGAAAAGGGGAAGTATTTTCATAATATAAACATGAGAGAATCCAGTTGCCTAAAATATTTCTGGCTATTTGAGAATATCCATTTACTCAGTAACCAAAAATGCCTAGTCCCTGTCAGGCATCACGTCAGGCACAGATGGGTGCAGGGTACAGCAGTACTGGATTTACATTCCAGTGACAGAGAGAGGTAATAATTCAGTAGGATAGAAAATAGAATGCCAGGAAGCATTAAGTTCTATGAGGAAGACAAAGCAGGGTGTGAAAAGAGAGAGTAGGGCCTCTCTGAGAAGATGACCCTTGTCACAGAGACCTGCAGGAAGTGAGGTTGAAAAGTATCTGAGAAGCTCCAGCAGGAGGGAGACTAAATGTCTCACTGTTGAGGCAGGACACAGCTTGGCGTATTTGGTTTTTTGGTTTTTGTCGGGCTTGAACTTAGGACCCCGGGGTTAAGAGTCATATGTTCTACCTACTGAGCCTGGCAGGGCCCCATTTGCTTGGGGTATTTCAGGAGAAGGGGAGGTTGGTGTGGCTGGCTAGCGTGAGCCAGGGCCAGTTCACATATAGAGCCTGGGAGGCCAGGGGTTTAGCATGGGTGCTGAACATGCCTGGAAGCCATTGGAGAGTTTTGAGCAGGGGAGTGAGGTGACTGATGACACGTCCCCTGCTGAGGAACACCAGACTTGTGGTGGGAGGAGGGGCAAGACCAAAGCCCAGAGATCCATGGGGAGGCTGCGCAAATCATCCACGTGGGATGCTGCCAGCTTGGACTGGGGGCTTGGAGGAGACAGTGGGATGTGACTGGATCCGAGAGAGGTTTTGAACGTAGGGCTGAGGGGGTTTGCTGGTGGACTGACTGGGTGGATAATAGGTGGGAAAGGAGCCAAAGATGAGTGAGGGTTTGGGCTTGAGCAAGGGCTTGAATGGTGGTGGCTTGCTTCCAGGGCCCCCAGGGAAGAAGCAGTGTGAAGAGATGATTAAGAATTTGGTTGTGGCCATTTTTAAGTTTGAGATCCTAGTAAGGCATTCTTGGGAAGATGTTAAGAAGTCAGATGAGTAACTCTGGAGTTCAGAGAAAAGGCTGGGAATGGAGATGTAGATTTGAAAGTTATCAGATTTAGAACGTACATCATAGTTTCCTGAAAACAGCCATGGAAGGGCACATCAGAATCTGGTAAGGGAAGGGAAGGTTTTTACGGTCATTGAAAGTGTGTGTGAGTTTTAAAATGTTAAGAAATACTGCCTTATGTCATCAATATCTACAACCGTTCATAGAATTAGGGGAGAAATGTTCGTAGGAACAGAAGCCAGCTTTAGCAGTAGAAGATAAATGGGAACCTAATTTCCACATTCACCGTTTCATTACTCTCCCACTGCGCCGCTGTGAGCCGTTCGGGTATAGACAATGAGTTATAAACGTGGACGTTCAGGGCTTCACCTCTACCCCCTTTCGTTCACTGGAAACCTAGGGTGTGTTAGCGAAGAGCTTATTCTTGTGGGAAGGCAGATAAATATGTAGAAGTATAAAGTACGGCTTGTGCACTCACGGACCTTATAATAAGTAGTCCATGCAGATACATAAACAAATGAGAAATGGGAGAGCCCAGGGAGAGCGGCTGAGCATGGAAATGGCTATACCCACAGTTAGAACACTGATGCAGTGGGCTGCCTTTCAACCCCTTCCCAGGGGTATGGTGAATGACAGGTGTGTGTGTTTTTCTTGCTTCTGGGTGAGAGGTTTTAGTTTTTTTCTGGTGCACTCCCCCAAAGGAAAGTCAGGAGAGCATGTCGTTCGGAATGTGGATAAAATGGGAAAGCTCCTAAGAATGCAAGGAAGAGGGTACATACGAATGCTGTAGTAGAGACAGCAAAGGTGGCTTTATCCAGGAAGCAGGTGGGAGGTACGGGAACCGGAAGGCTGTACCAGCCAGGCCGATTTGCTTAGTTGTCATCTTCCGGTAGAATTGTGCATTTGAGTGGGTTATGTTGAATACGGCTGTTTGCTTTTTTTTTTAAGATTTTATTTATTTATTTATTTATTTGTCAGAGAGAGAGAGAGAGAGAGAGAGCGCGCGCATGAGCGCACAAGCCCGCAGAGAGGCAGGCAGAGGTGGAGAGAGAAGCAGGCCCCCTGCCGAGCAGAGAGCCCCGACGCGGGACTCCATCCCAGGACCCTGGGATCATGACCTGAGCCAAAGGCAGCGGCTCAACTGACTGAGCCACCCAGGTGTCCCTGGCAATTTGCTTTTATAAGCTATCGATCTCTTGATGATATAGGAAAAGATGAACAAGTCCATAGAATCTATCCTCTCCCTTGATTGGTTTTCAGTGACAAAAGGACTCGCAATGCCCACCCGTGTTTGGGGGGCAGTAATTTGGTAGATGGAGAGGAGAAGGGAGTTGAGGGAAATTGGAGGGGGAGATGAACCATGAGAGACTATGGACTCTGAAAAACAACCTGAGGGTTTTGAAGGGGTGGGGGGTGGGAGGTTGGGGGAACCAGGTGGTGGGTATTAGGGAGGGCACGGATTACATGGAGCACTGAGTGTGGTGAAAAAACAATGAATACTGTTACGCTGACAATAAATAAAAAATTAAAAAAAAAAAAAAACCTGAATCAGTCGGTGGAGTCAGAGCCCCCAAACCAGGGTGGGGTAGGCACTCGAGCAGGAGAGCACTTACACCATTTGCTTCCGAGGCCACGGCCCCCGGCCCGCAGGAGTAGCTCATCCACACCTGCCAAAGAGCTGGCAGAGTGAAACCAAAACCTTCCATGACTTGTTTTTCTGCTCCAGCTCAGGGCAGTGCCCTTTGCTGCCTCCTGCCCTTATGCTGCCTGACTCTGTGCAGCGGACACCACCTGCATGTTTATGGGATGACTGTCTTCCTCTCTGTCTCCGCGTCGGACAGAGCATGTGTCATCTAAGAGACCTATGCCATGTGGACAAAATGAACCTTTTCACCCTGAAACTCTTATCTCCACTACCCAGGATGCTCCCAAAAAGCTGGAATTTTGAGAGGGAAACATAGTTACATATTACCAGTGGTAAATGCTGCTCGATTTTACTTTTTGTTGTTTTTTTTTTTTTAAGTTTTCTGAGGCTAAAGTTCAACCCTGCCAAGCAGTTGTTTTTTTGTTTTGTTTTGTTTTGTTTTGTTTTGTTTTTAGTAGCTCTATTCAAGCATGGTTGGATTTCAAAAACATTTTTTTCATTGAAAGGTAACCAGAAATATGTTGGCTGATCAAGGTTTGTTGCCAGAGGAAGAGTCTGAGGCTCGTCTCTCCATTCCTCCGTCAGGAGGTCCCACAGTGGGGCTTGCGCCTGGCTGACATTCACTGAGCGGCTGGGGAGGACGCCCTGGAGTCCAGATTTAATGGTGGGCCCTTGACTCTTACCATTTTGAAGTCCTTCTGCATCTTCTGCTGACTGAAGGCCGTGTGGGCTATTTCATTGTTACCGCCGTTGTAAGAAAAGGAGCGTCCTTGAAGAGCTTGTGCTTCCTTTTATCAGCCAAGAACCCTGGGCAGTGGCCGCTGAAGTCCACAGCACTGTAACAAAAGCTCACATGGAGCCGTCAGCTCCTCTACAATCCCTGCTCATGTTCTTCTCCGTGATTCTTCCTGGCCCAGCTTTGGTCCACCATTCTCTAAAGAGTTATCAGCCACCCCCTGCCCATCAAATATTATCATAAAGTTATATCCTGTCCGGACCACTTTTTTTTGGACACTATATTGTGTTTTCTTGTTGTCCTCTAAACTTTAACTCCCTCTGTTGAACAGTAACAGTGTAAGCCATTGCAGTGGGTGAGGTAAGACCCCTAGTTAACAAAGACCCATGAAAATATGTTTATTGTTCTGTGTAGAGAAGTAGACTAATTTGTATCAGGAAGATTTTCAGTGTTGGAAGTTACAGCTGAGAATGTTTGGTTAACTCTGTGAACAACAGCAGAAATTAAATTCAGACCAGTCTTCTGGCTAATTGCTGTTTTCCATAACCTTTCCATAAGTGGTTCGTTCCTTCCCTTCAGCGCAACAGCTAGGGATCCCTGGGTCCTCAACTAGTCTTCGTGCTCTGCACATATATTCAGCAAGAATTATTGCAAATGATATAGTATCCCCCAAGTCGCCAAGATATTCCAGAGGGTCCCATGGCTCAAATGGTCCAGACAATTTCAGGGGGGTAGATCACATTTAACATTGCCCCACTTCGCATATAAAAGCCAAGGGCATAAACCCTATTGTCCACTTCACATCCCTCACAAATTCTGAGTGAGAGACCAGCCATCTTGGTTGTATGACCCTGAGGGGATTTCTGGGATGTGGGACTTCCAGTGCTAACAACCTAAAGTCTCAAGCATACTAAGAAGAGTTGGTTTCCCTAAGCAAAAGTAGGTCAACTAACAGAAAGGAATATCACTAAATACAGTCTTTTTATATTTTTTTATATTTTATTTATTTATTTTTAAAGATTGTATTTATTTATTTGACAGAGAGAGATCACAAGTAGGCAGGGAGGCAGGCAGAGAAGGGGAGGGGGGGAAGCAGGCTCCCTGCTGAGCCTCAGAACTCCTTGTACTTACTACAGTTTGGTTAGGTGCTGCTGGAGCTCTAGTTACTTAGTTGGTTGTTTAGGTGATTTACCATAGGCTCCTGGAGGAGAGAGCCTCAGTTTTGTTCTCTGTTGTGCCTGCAGCACCTTCCACATAGCCAGGCATGCTCCTGGGTTCAGAAGGGCTTGTAAGGGGTAGGATTGTGGAAGAACGCGCCACCTTCAGCTGTAATTTGCTTTGACCTTGCTATGGCTCTGCCTGCCACTGTCCTTTCAATCCTCCTTGGGAAACATAGATTTTTCTCAAAAGAACCACATCCTCCCTGTCCAGGGACCATCCAGTTTAGTTAGGTTTCCATTCGCCCTGTAAGGCACTGAGCACATTATGAAAATACATACACACTACCAACCTGAACTGCCAAGGGTTACATAAATATCAGTGGGGAGACTTAGGAATGGAGCATGTCATGTAGGGTGGAGGCACACAATTTTTTGTTTATTTGTATATACACAGAATAAAACTATTTCTACTGTGACACATTTAAATGGGAAATCTTCCCCCTCAGTTCTGAAGATGTGGTGACTCGCAGGCTGCATAGTGAATTTTGGATGTTTCATTTTATAATTTGATCCAGATTATTTTTCTTTCTCCCTAGTGAACATTAATCGTTTCCTGTGAATTTTCCTGATACTAGGAAACAGATGTTCCATATTTTTATCTGCATTTTTCCCAAATGCTGAACCAGGACTTTTGTAGGGGTGTGTGCGTGTGTGTGTGTGTGTGTACACAGTGAATTTTTGAGGAATGAGTTATATCAGAATTTGCAAATAAAAGCAGAGCAGATCTATCTACAGAATTATACAGATTTGTCCAAGGCTGGAAACATTGTTGGACATTCTGTTTAATGTAGTTTGGTATTGTTTAGCTAATGAAGACCTCTGGCCTAAGAATGCATTAGGACTGTCTCACGATAGTATGCTTGCCAAAATAAGGAGTGGTATAGCAAAAGGCACATAGTTAATGCAGCCTTTAATGCTCTGATTTTTAGCTAAACTATTTTTTTTTAACATTCTCTCTTAACTATAGAAAGTACTTCACCATCTCTCCATAAAATATTGAATGTGTGCCACCTCTCTGCAGAGCAGGGTCCTAAGCTCTTTGGAGATAGAAACACAAATATACAATGGACCCTTAGAACCTTATCATCCAGTAGAAAAGGTGAAACATACACCAAAATACCTATTATAAAAAGTAGAAAGTGATACAGCAATTCAAGGAGAAGAGTGGTTTCATTGAGCCTAAGAGGGAATACTTGCAAGGAGTGCAATATTTATGCTAGGTTAAAAAAATAGCAATAAAGCAACAGTTAATTTAGGTCTACATTATTTGGATTATTCTAACTGCATAAGGATGGTCTGCTATGTAAGGCATTGTATTGGTGGCTTCTCTAAAAATAATACTAGCATTTCTTATAAGCCAGAGAAAAACCAATACTGCTTAGTATCATTTAAATGTAGAATCAAAACCAAATCAAACAAATCGGACTCAGAGAAACAGAGTGGAAAAGTGGTTGCCAGGGGCTGGGGGGAAACAGGGAGAGGTTGGTAAAGACTTTTCAGCTCTAAGATGAATAAGGTCCGAGGATCTACGTGGTGACTATAGTTGACAACACTGTATGGTATCAGTGAAATTTGCTAGAAAAGCAGAACTTGAATGTTCTCACCCCACCCCAAGAAAAAGGTAAATACGTGAGATGATGGATGTGTTAATTAACTAAACGGTGGGAAGCCTTTTGCAATGTGCATCAAATCACCATGACATACACTTTAAGTATCGTACAGTTTTCCTTGTTGTCAGTTACATCTCAAAAAAGCTGAATAAAAAAATGCCAGCCTTTCTGGAGAGCCTCTAGCACAGCAGGTATGATTCTCTGATGCTTTGTATAAAGGCTTTTTAATAAGAAATGATATAGAATGGGTGCTTTGGAAAATCATTTTGCGCAAAAATACATCTCTTTATTTTGGTTCCTTTGGTTCTGAGAATGAAGGACTAAGTCTGGTCTCAGCCATCTCCGAGATTCGGTGACCCTGTTTAAGTCATCTTGCCTATGTGGGTCTCCGTTTTCTCTGGTATACAGTGGGAATTATAGTAATCCCCAGCTCACTCACTGGGTTGCCGTGAAAATCAGAGTGGGTGTAAATGAACATTTGAAAAGCAATCAAAAGCCAAGCATTTTGCCAAGAAGCAATGTCATAGCTCATGAAGTTAATACAAGTTATGGCTTTTGCTTATTATTTATTAAAATGCTGTGCAGATGCAAAGATGGTTATCCTCAAATTCAAAATACAGGGAATATATTTATAGCAAATACAAATATTAACTCAATTATCATGTACTATGAAGAGCTCATTCAAATTCATAACAAAAATATCAAGACACTACTATGTGAATAAGCAAAACATATAAACTTACTTTTCAAGGTCACTATTAATAAACAGGAAAAAAATGTTTCATTTTCACTAATTATCTTAGAAATACAAATTAAAACCACATGAGGAATACCATTTTATGTATAAAATATCAAGGTCTCAGAAGTTCCCCATTATTTTGGTGCTGGTATTGTTGTATGCTCATAAAAGCCCTTTTAAAAACAAAATACTGTTAATTCTACTGTTAGGAATTTAGGGAAGCTGGGGACCTAAGTTGAAGGAATGAAAAAAGCTACAGCATGAAGATATCTAGTGTAACCTTATTTATAATAGTAAAAACTGGCAACAACTTACATATTTAGTGCATTGGGGGAATGACTTAATGTATTAGGACTTTTCGATGTGAAGGACTATTACCAGGCTCCTTAAACAATCATTATGAATATGTGTAGAAACACAGAAAATACTTAAAATAAAATGGAAGAATGAAAGAGTAGTTGTCGTTATGGAGCCTTTCCTAGTGGCATTGGGTCAGTGTTCTCCCTTTTTATCTTACAGCAACTGTGTGCTAAAGGTATTTTTACACTTTAGAAAATCAAGGCTGAGAGGTAAATTTTTCAAGGACTTGGACCTGATCCGAGGAGGAGCTGACATTCTAATCCAGATCATCTGACTCCAAAGCTTTCCCAGGGTTTCCTACCAATAGCATGTAAACTATGGCCACAGTCAGGTAAAAACATGGGTGTCTGTGGAGGGTAACAGGCAAAAGTAGGTGGCAGCCCTAGGATGGTAGGCATATGGGCCCAAAGATGCCTGCTGTCCTTTTAAAACTATCACTGGAGAAAATACACACACACACACAGACACACACACACACACACACACACAGACAAAATTTAAAAAACGCCAAAAAATGCCTCAGCCCTTCAATAAAGTCGGAAAAAATATTTCAGGTGTTTACTCTTGCTGTTTGTATGTTCTCATAGAGGTTGGCAAAGTGGGAATTATATGTGTATTTTTAAAATTTCTTGCTAGCTTTGGCATAATCAGGCTACTCCCTCCTTTATTATCTGCACATTAGTTGAGGACACATACCAGCAGTTCCTTAATTAAAAACAAGATTTCAGGTCTCTAGCTCTCTCTGGATTAAGGATAGCAAGCAGGTGGAAGTTTCTCCCCACGAACAGCCCAGACCAGCTCTTCTGGGCAGGAGCCAGTCTCAAGGTGGAGATAAATAGGGTGGCACCATTTGCTGAAAGTAGGCCAGTTCATCTGCTCAGGGTGTGCCCTTTCCTGGGACAGAAGCCCTTGCCTGGTGGGGGGGACATGTTGCCGTTTTGGTTCCTACTGTCTTTCACCTTTGGGGCTCAAGCCTTGATTCCTGATTCTTTGACACATGACAGTGTTAACTTTATAAAGTCAGGAGCCGTGCAACTTTTTAAATTTTATTTTTATTTTTCCAGTGTTCCAAGATTCATTGTTTATGCACCACACCCAGTGCTCCATGCAATACCTGCCCTCCTTAATACCCACCACCAGGTTCACACATCCTCCCACCCCTCTCCCTTCCAAAACCCTCAGTTTGTTTCTCAGAGTCCACAGTCTCTCATGGTTTGCCTAGCCCTCCAATTTCCCCCAATTCACGTTTCCTTTCCTTCTCCTAATGTTGTCCATATTATTCCTTAAGTGAAACCATATGATACTTGTCTCTCTCTGCTTGACTTATTTCACTCAGCATAATCTCCTCCAGTCCCATCCATGTTGATACAAAAGTTGGGTATTCATCCTTTCTGATGGCTGCATAATATTCCATTGTATTTATGGACCCTATCTTCTTTATTCATTCGTCTGTTGAAGGGCATCTTGGCTCTTTCCACAGCTTGGTGATTGTGGTCATTGCTGCTGTGAACATTGGGGTAAAGATGGCCCTTCTTTTCACTACATCTGTACCTTTGGGGTAAATACCCAGTAGTACAATTGCAGGGTCATAAGGAAGCTCTATTTTTAATTTCTTAAGGATTATCTCCACACTGTTTTCCAAAGTGGCTGCACCAGCTTGCATTCCCACCAACAGTATAAGAGGGTTCCCCTTTCTCCACATCCTCTCCAACACTTGTTGTTTACTGTCTTGTTAATTTTGGCCTTCTAACTGGTATAAGGTGATATCTCAATGTGGTTTTGATTTCAATTTCCTGGATGGCTAATGATGATGAACATTTTTTCACGTGTCTGTTAGCCATTTGTATGTCTTCTTTGGAGAAGTGTCTGTTCATGTCTTCTGTCCATTTTTTGATGTGATTATCTGTTTTGTGTGTGTTGAATTTGAGAAATTCTTTATAGATCCTGGATATCAGCCCTTTGTCTGTAGTGTCATTTGCGAATATCTTCCCCCATTCCGTGGGTTGCCTCTTTGTTTTGTTGGCTTTCCTTAGCTGTTCAGAAGCTTTTGATCTTGATGAAATCCCAGAAGTTCATTTTCGCTTTTGTTTTCTTTGCCTTTGGAGACGTGTCTTGAAAGAAGTTGCTGTGGCCAGTGTTGAATAGATTACTGCCTATGTTCTCCTCTAGGATTTTGATAGATTCCTGGCGCACATTGAGGTCTTTTATCCATTTCGAGTTTATCTTTGTGTATGGTGTAAGAGAGTGGTCGAATTTCATTCTTCTATACATAGCTGTACAATTTTCCCAGCACCATTTATTTAAGAGACTGTCTTTTTTCCACTGTGTATTTTTTCCTGCTTTGTCGAAGATTATTTGACCATAGAGTTGTGGGTCCATATCTGGACTCTCTACTCTGTTCCACTGGTCTATGTGTCTGTTTTTGTGCCAGTACCATGCTGTCTTGGTGACCACAGCTTTGTAGTAAAGCTTGAAATCAGGCAATGTGATGCCCCCAGCTTTGTTTCTTTTTCAACATTTCCTTAGCAATTCAGGGTCTTTTCTGGTTCCATACAAATTTTAGGATTGTTTGTTCCAGCACTTTGAAAAATGCTGGCAGAATTTTGATCAGGATGGCATTGAAAGTATAGATTGTTCTGGGCAGGATAGACATTTTGACAATGTTTATTCTCCTGATCCATGAGTTCAGTAATGTGGCAGGATACTAAATCAATATGATTTCAATAAGAAATGAGTTGCTTTCTTATACACTAACAATGAAAATACAGAAAGGGAAATTAGAGAATCGATTCCATTTACTATAGCACCAAGAACCATAAGATACCTGAGAATAAACCCAACCAAAGAGGTAAAGGATCTGTACTCGAGGAACTACAGAACACTCGTGAAAGAAATTGAAGAAGACACAAAAAGATAGAAAACATCCCATGCCATGCATCTTCTAGTAAAATAAATTTCTCTTCTAGACTCAAAACACAGGGTATATTTTCCTGCACCTTTGTGGAATATGTGCCTTTTACGCCTACAGTAGGGCCTTTTATATGCTTTGAAGGCCTTTTCATTTGTATTTTGCCATTGGAGATAATATCCCGTCAGAATTTGCAAGTGAAATCGTAACAGACCTGACTAGGGTACAGTGGAGATGTTTTGAGAGCTGCAAACATTCTCCGTGATGTTTCTCAATATAGTTCATTCAGGGTCACTCCCCATTTTATAGGTGAGGAAATGGAGGCACATGCTAGTTAAATGATTCACTGGAAGTCACTGGTAGTGAAGACAGCTGGAAGCCAGGCCTATAAATCCAGTGTTGACCCCACTCTCCCACAGTGCTGTAGTATGTATTTTCTACAGAATTAATGTAAGACTTGAAATAAATCTGATCAGATTCCAATGGCTGTTTAAGGTTAAAGATCTCCCATGGCTATAATTTTGTATTTTATGATTGCAGTAAATGTTATAATAGTGGAGGGAGTCTAGCGAGGTATTGTATGCATTTTAGACAATTCCTATTGAGTGGAACTTTTTTTTTCCTAAGATTTATTATTTGAGAGAGAGTGTGTATGTAAGTCCAAGGTGGGGCAGAGGGAAAAGCAACTCCCCCCTGAGCAGGGAGCTCCATGGGCCTCAGGGCTCCATCCCAGAACCCGGACACCATAACCTGAGCAGAAGTCAGACTCTTAACCAACTAAGCCACACAGGCACCCTCGAAAGGAGCTCTTTACAATGATGGAAGTAATCTACACTGTGCTGTTCAGTACAGTAGCCATTTCTTTGTCTACTTGATTACTTGAAATATGGCTGGTGTGACTGGGGAAATGAGTTTTTAATTGTGCTTAATTTAAGTTTCAGTTCCGACATGTGCTACCAGCTGTTGTATTTAAGAGCAACAGTTCTAGACTCCTTAATGTTTTCTTGAGATTGCCACCTGGATATCTCAAAGTTAACAAGGCCAAATCAGAATTCTTTTCTCAAAATAAAGATTATTTTAGAGAGTGTGTATTTGAGTGGGGGAATGGGGCAGAGGGAGAGAATCTTCCAGCAGACTCCCCGCTGAGTGAGGAGCTCCAGGCAAGGCTCCATCCAGGACCCATGAGATCATGACCTGAGCAGAAACCAAGAGTCAGACGCCTAACCAACTGAGCCACCCAGATACCCTGGCCAAATCAGAATTCTGGACTTTCTTTCCTCCCACAAACTGTTTGTCCCTCAGAGAAGCTACCATTGACCCAGTTGCTTGAGCCAAAACCTTGGTGTCATCTAGACCCGTTCTTCTCCCTCATCTCTCACATCCACTTCATCAGCAGGTCCTAATTATTTTACTTCCAGAAATTATCCTGAATCCATTTACTTCTCTCCATCCCAACTGCTACCATCCTGTGCCAAGGTACCATCGTATCTCACCTAAACAAGTGAATGGCCTCGTAACCCGTCACCACTGATCCATTCATCCACTGTCGCCTCTTTCCGGCTTGTCCATACAGCTGCCAGAGAGACACTTAAATTCTTCAGTAGGTCCCATCACTCCATGGCTATATGGGAAAATTTGTAGAACTTGTCACTGTTTGAAGTTATCTTAGGGACTTCTTTGCATACTTGTTTGTTTTCTGCCTCCCGTTCTGGCGGGAGGGTCCCTATATCAGGAACCTTGTTTACCTCATTCACTGCTCTGTCTCCAGCAGTACAGCCATGCCTGGCACAGAATTTGCACTCCATCAGCCTCTCAATAACAATTACATTTATGTTTATTGTGGAAGAAGAGGATCTAGGAAGAGTCAAAACACAATCGGTTGTTACTAGTTTGGTTGTTAATAACTGAGATAATGCAGACGTCCATAAATATGGGTTGTTGGTGGTGTCTTCTATGTTGCAGTAGGAAGGGTGGGTGTTATGGCTGATTGCCTTTATCTGCGAGTGGTAGGCTGGGCCACGGTCCTGATGCCGCCTCTGACGTGAGCGACAAAGAGCTCTTTCTGTCCCTAGAGGTCTGTGTATGTCCCAGATCTTGAAACCTTTGTCTTTCCCACTGTTAGAAAAAGAGAGGAATGTCCTCCTCCAAGGCCACTTTTTATATCCCTCGGAGGGGAGTTTAGATAGTGCTGGAAAGAATCATATCATCGAATTGCAGGGTACTGAATGGCAAGGCATGACGGGACAGCAAGAGGGGATTTGCAACATGAGACTTTTACTTAAAACAGTATTTGGAATATACTCATATTGAGTTACTTGAAACCAAATAAACCTTAAAAAGGAGGGCTTTGTGTCCTTTTTTTTTTTTTTAACCTGAATATCCTGTCTTTTAAAGGAAAGTACCTTTTCTGGCATTCCTTTATAATGGTCAGCCAAGGCTTTCTGGGGCATGTTATTACTTAGATCCTTGTGCAAAGTTAAGGGAAGCTGAAGAACTTGTTGGAGGCTTGATTGAGTTGGCCAAGATCTGAGTTTCCTCTGTTAAGGAGATGACCACCCGTCTCACTGGCTGGATTTAAAAGATGAAGTTAAAACTTGCTTTTTGCTTCATTAAAGGACATATTTGGAGACTCTTTATCCCAGTGTGTTTTTATTCACAGTCTGGCTCTGCCACTTACAAGCTGGGTGACCTTAGGCTGCTGACTTCTCTCTCTCAGTTTGCTCACTTACTAAATGGGGTCATAAAAGAACCTACACTATATGGTTACTGAGTAGATTAAAGGAACATGCAAAATATGTTGGAACATGTTGGAACAGTGCCTGGCACACAATTCCATAAAAACCAGCTTTTATTATTATCCATAATAGTAGTAGTAGTAGTAGTAGTAGTAGTAGTAGGTATTTCTCAGTTGAACTGAGTGACCCCCGGCCATGACTACAGAGAGAGTTGTCCCTAAGTCAGCCAAAGGGGTTCACAAAGGCTTCCCAGGGAAGGTGACTTCTGAACTGAGACCTACAGATAGGCTGATAGAGTAGAGAAAGGGTGTGTTTGACAGAACAGAGTATGCAAAGGCACGGAGGAGTGAGTGAGTGGCATTTAGGGACCTGTAAACAGGTCTGTGTGGCTAAAGGACAAGATACCTGAGTGCTCAGGCACAAGACCACTGTGGCTTTTGAGTGCGCTGAGGAGGTTGGACTTGATCCTAGAACCCAGAGGAGGCCACTGAAGGACTTCCAGCAGGTTCGGGCTCAGCCTGCGAGACCAGGTGGCAGCCTCCCGCACTGGCCTCAGCCCAAGGCCTGTTGATTCTAAATAGTGTCACTGACCCACCTCCTTTCCTACTGTTTGGGCATGCAGTTCACACGTGTGGATCTTGTTTTTCTCATTAGGTGTGATTTCTTTGGGGACCATGGATTAAGTAAAAAGGATGTGTTTTCTGAATTCCTTCCTACTGGATTCATCCTCTCTTCCTCTCCATCCCTGTTAAGACAGATACAGAGGTGTCCAACGTGTAGACCCCTTTGAGAATCTGATGACAGTGATGGACCCTTCACTCAGAAAAATCACGAAGACAAGATTTTCTGAAGACTGACACCCCTCCCCCCACCGTTAACCCCATACTGTACTCCTAGACCTAGGCCTGACCGCAGGCCTGCTTGTGGTAGTTTTGCTCTCACTCCATGTTGTTTTTATTTTAATCTGCTAGCACAACCTATAACCCCTCCGTCTGCCATCACTGCTATTATCTGACCATGTATCATGAGAGCAGCCTTGAATCACTTGGTGGTTATAATTAAAACTGAAAGCAATTACCTTATTTTGAGCCATTCACACTTAATTGAGAGTCCAGTGGCTAAGGACATGAGTCTGGAGGCAGACTACCTGGGTTAGAATCCCAGCTCTGTTGGGCGTGTGGGTGGTGCAGTCGGTTGAGTGCTCAACTCTTGGTTTTGGCTCAGGTGGTGATCTCAGGGTCATGGGATCAAGCCCCACATCCGGCTCTGCGCTCTGTGTTCTCACCCTCTCCCTCTGCCCCCAGCTTCGTGCTCATGTGCTCTCTCCCTCTCTTACATAAATAAATTCTTAAAAAAAAAAACTTTGTATATTAAAAAAAAAAAAAAAAAAAAAAAGAATCCGGGTGCCTGGGTGGCTCAGTCGTTAAGCATCTGCCTTCAGCTCAGATCATGATCCCAGGATCCTGGGATGGAGCCTGTCATCGGGCTCCCTGCTTGGCAGAAGCCTGCTTCTCCCTCTTCCTCTGCTGCTCCCCTGCCTGTGTTCTCTCTTTCACTGTGTCTCTCTCTGTCAAATAAATAAATCTTAAAAAAAAAAAAAAGAAGAATCTCCGCTCTGTCACCGTCTTATAACCTTGAGTAAGTTACTTAACCGCTCCATGCCTCAGTTTCCTCATTGCAAAATGGGAATGATAATACACTTACCTCATAAAGTTATTGTGAGGATTAATTGAAGTAGTTGCCAAGAATAGTTCCTGGCACTAGTAAGTGCTATATAAATATTTGCTATTATTATGTGATTATTTCTAGTAAAATGACATCATGAATGGGGTAATGATGGATTACTAGGAACAGGAAAATAGATGAATAAAATCTCTGTATGCATGGACTGACTTTGCCAGTACCTGCGAAGGCCAAGATTGGATTCCTTTGGTGTCTGGTGTGGCTACCAGCCAACATGGCTATTGACTACTTGAAATATGGCTAGTCTGGGTTGTGATATGCTGGGTCTTGAAGATTGAGTATGAAAAAAGGCATGTGAAATGTCTCATTAGTGATTTTTCTGTTCTTTATATGTTGAAATGATAATTTTCTGAATCAATTCATCTAAACATATTAAAATTACATCCACTTCTTTTTGCCTTTTCAATGTGGTTGCTCAAAAAAATAAAATTGTATCTATGGCTCGTGGTCTAGTACTGTTGATCAGCACTGCCTTAGGCTCCCCTTACTGATAAAACAAGAATCGGGAGTTATTTGTGATCAGGTGGCCACTATCAGGAAGCCTTGTATCCTCTCCCCATAGGTTTTCAGGTTGTGCCAGACCATCCGTCTTTTCACGGGTTCCATAAAGGGAGCCATGGCTTGGTCCCAGCAGGAGGGCTGAGGGACCAAGGCAAGAACAACCACCAAGGAGGCTTCCTCTGACTTAGAGGGGTTTGGATGAAAACACTACCGTTTATAGTACTGGCTTCAGACTTCCAGCACTCTCTGAAGTAAATGAGAGAGTGCTCTCTATTCAGGAAGTTGAAATATGTAGGCAAAAATCTCTCCCTATTCCATCAGGAGCCAGAAAAAGCTTTGCTAATCTTTAACCAAAAGAATAAATACGCAACATCATGGCGGTCCCTTGGGACCAAAAGCACACCCTTCCTGAGTGTGATTTACTTACAGAGTGTTTGCTTAATTCTGTTTCAGATTCATTCCACCACTTACAACCTGAAAACCGTGGGCCCCAGGAAGTCTTACTGGTAAGTTCTCTTTCAGTTTTAAAACAATGTGACTGTTTGACATTATTTTTGAAACGGTGTTTCATACTTCTAAGTTAGATACATCCCTACCAGTGCTATGATTAGATGATGTCTGTTTAGTCACACTTTTTTTTTCCCTCTCTGAAATGATTTAAGATGTCTCCAAGCCTTTAAAAAAAAAAAAAAAATCAGTCCATGTTCCTTTGCTAAGAACATGGTCGGGGAAAAGATCTATGATTACATGCCAATACTATTAAAATAAAACTTTTTCGTGTTCTTGCAATGAAACTATTTCCAGGCCCCTGTTGATGGTCTGCTTGTGTCAGGCAGTATCCAAAACAACAACCGTGTTATTTCAGCCAAGGAATTCAGACAGTGCCTTGCAGTGTGTTATAATGAAAATTGGCTCATGGCTATAATGTATTAGCTTTCTTCTTGCTGTAATTTTCCTCTCCTCTCTCTTTGAACCTAAATGTGATTGTTGGGACATAACGGTTATGCAGTGGCAGAAAACTGACTTTAGAGTTAGGAAAATAATATACTTTTTAAGTGAGAAAGTTTCTGGAGCTTCCTGTAGCATCACTGCCTCGTGCTGAAGCGATACCATCATTTGCAGTGTGTAGCAGTTAGCTTTTGCTGCATAAGGAATCACCCCGAAACACACTACCAGAGATCTGAGCCAAAATTTCCCGACTCAAAATAACAATCATGTCTTTATCCTACAATGTTGTGGATTGGCAGTTTGAGCTGGGCTCTGTGTCATGATTTTTCTGGTCTCTGCTGGGACCATTCCTGTCTCTCTAGTCAGCTTCAGGTCCAGGTCAGTTAGGCTTTGTTTCTGAGAGTCACCTGGCTGTTAGCAGATGACAATGACTCTAAGATGTGTGTCTCACCAGCCTTCAGGCTACCCTGAGCATCTTCCCATGCAGTTGGGCAGGGTACCAACTGAAAGCAGGAGTGTCTGGAGCCTGAGGCTCAGATGTGGCACAATGTTGCTTCCATCACGTTCTGTCGGCTAACGTGAGCTATATGGCTGGGCTGCATTCAAGAGGCGACAGATACAAAGTCAGCACCTTAGTAGGCACTTACTGCCGAATTGCACTGAGGGAAACACGGATACAGGGAGGGGAGGGACTGTGGCCACATTTATGGTCCTGTCCTACAGTGTTTTTGAGTCACATGAAAAAAGAAGGGCATGGAGTGAGGGCTCAGATCCACCCCCATCCCATAGCCCACTGCCCTCTCCCCCCATCCTGATTGCCGGGCCCTGGCACCGCCTGGCATCTCACTTGAGCAGGCTCCGAGGTGGTCTTGCCAGTGCCAGGATGCCCACGCTCCAACCCTCCTCCATTCGCCGCCACCACACTGGTCATCCTTCAGCTCATCCCTCAGGCTGTCGCGCCTTTGTCAGCGTCTCAAATTGTCCACAGCACCGGCCTTGACTCCTCTCTCTGGCTTCTCCACATCCTTCATCTGGCCTGACCCTCTCTCACTCACCTCCCACTACTCCTTTTATTCCAGTCGGACTGGTCCGTTACCATTTTTCTTGAGGATACCTCCTGCTGCTCACCCCTTCCCTCCTTGGAAACCCTTCACATTCTGCAGGACCCACTAGAATTTTCCCTTCTCTGTGATAGGGCCTTCCCTGCCTGTGTGTGCTGTCTGAGACCTGCCCTGCTCTGAACTGCTTCAAAGCCAAACGCTGTTGTGCGGTTCACTCTCCTCACCTTGGCCCGTCTGCCTTCTCCAGTGCTCTTTGAGGGCTCCCTTTGAACCTAAGTGTGATTGTGGGGAGGGAACAGTTACGCAGTGGTAGAAAACTGACTTTACAGAGCAGATGGCTACCCAGGCCTTCCTCGAGGGACCCCCACACAGAGGGCTGAGAGGGTAGCAGCTGCTTAGCCAAACAGGAGGCAGCACGGACCCTGTCCTTGGTCGTCCCTCAGCAGATCGTCAGGGTCTCATGAGGCACCTGTTAAAATACAAGCTCACAGCCCCTTCCCCTGGGCCATCCCCATTTATTACGTCTGGGGTGGACCCCTGGAATCTTTAAGTGCTCCGATGATTCTCATGTGATTGCTATGCAGTTGGCAACCACTCGTTATGGAAAGAACAAGACATTCATAGGAGACCTGGTTGGAGCCCTGACCCTTCTGCTTCTGCAGTCAACCGAGCTGAGCTCCAGTTTCTCCATCTATAAAATGAGAATAATGTTTAACTTAATGGCCTACCAAGAAGATCTAAAAGGATGATGTATGTGCAAGAGATTTGTGAATCATAAAAGATAATGAAAATGCATTATGGATTATGGATCTGTGGCTGGCCACTGTACAGAAAGGGGCAGTGACCTTCACGGTGGTGGTCATGGTGGTGAGAGAGGAAGAGGCAGGAAGTCGTCGAAGGGTCGTCATGGTAGGATCAGTAACAACAACAGTAGTCATCGTTGGTGTCAGCTGTGTTTTTGAGTGCTGGCTCTGTGAATTCTTTACATAGAATTCTTTGAGATTTACAAGAAGATTCTCCCCCCATCCCCCACCCCCCTTCAGTTGCATCTCTACCATCATTATAACCTATTCCACCATTAGTGACTGAGTCCTTTGGGTTTTTACCTTCTTCAGAAAACCTGGTTAAAATGTCCTCATCCCTGTGAGAAGGAGTGCTGCCAACCATTGACAACCTGTCATTGTCCAGTACAAGGTCCTATAGAAGTGTGAGCTGCTTCGATTTGATGGGAGGAGTTGGAAAAGGGAAACAAGCAGTAGTCCTAAGGAGAAAGTAGATGTGAGATGCACAGGAATGGGCCAGAGGGCACCAGCTACCCGAGGAAGGACAGGGCGGTGGGAGCTATGCAGGCACAAGGGTGGGAGGAGGCGGGGGAGGACTGAGCCATGTGTTGACAGTTAGGCTCAGGGCTGTTCCTGGTCCAAGGCCACCACATTCTCAGCCTGCTCACCTGGGGCTGCCCCGAAAGAGCTACCCCAACTGGCAGCCTTTGTAAAACCATCTTCCTTTCACCATCCCATTTGTTTTACAGTGTTTTGATTGCTGATGCTCTAATATACATGCTTGTCTCCTTTCAAAGAGCTTTGAGGTGGCTTTCATTTATTTATTTTTGGTGCAAAAGGGTGGTTTTATTTCTTTTTTTATTTTTTAAAAGATTTTATTTATCTAATTGAGAGTGAGTGAGAGAGAGAGAGAGGGAGAGAGAAGCAGACTCTGCACGAACACAGAGCCTGGCATGTAGGTCGATCCCACAGCCGCAAGATCGAGCCAAAACCGAGAGTCAGACACTTGACTGACTGAGCCACCCAGGTGCCCCGAGATGGCTTTTAAATACACATAATATAATGAGACCCACAAAAATAAGGAAGGCAGGAAATTTGTAGGAGAAAGAAATGTAGGGGAAATTATAGATAAGGTTGGGCCCCCAGGGCGGAAGTGAGAGCCCATACATGAGCTGTGAGGTCCCCCAGTCTTGCCTTGGAGCTTCTGGGTGGTCGTTCCCGGAAAGAACGCGTGCTCAGGTAACAGTGCAGAGTGGCAGGAAGATACAGGCATGCTAGTTACTCGGAAGAGGTTATGACTTAGAGTAATTTCTCCACAGTGCTCACAAAGAGGAGACCACATAAGGTTGTGAACAACATCCCAGTAACAAATAGAATAGTGAGGGCTATCCTGGGTATAGGTGAATGATGTAACCCCCGGGTGAAGTCCAAGAAAAGCCCTTCCTGTCCACGTGTGCACTTAATCCAAGGATAAACTCTAATGGTTTCAGCTGGAATCTCAAATACATATGTTTGTGCCCCACCCCCACCCCATATCAGACTTCACAGATTGTCGCGGCTCTTGATGCTGAGCCTGGGCATCTGGCTGTGGACCAAATTTGGCACAGGAGTTGAAAGTGACTTACCATCCCTGTTCTAAAAGAATAATAAACAGCTTCCAAAAGGACTCCGTGAATATTATTTTCAGTCTCAAATCATCACACCCTGACTCTATCTGCGGAGTGGCTTTGGGCTCCAGAGAAATTGCATTGACCATGTCCATTGTGACCTGTTTGTCCTCTTTCCTTGCTCCACAAGTATGTCTCCTTCTGCTTTGAGCCCCCTGGCTCTAGGTCACTTCTGATACTGGAGTGTTCAGGTGAGAACCGGGGCAGTTGGAGAATCTCACAGGAATAGGAATAGCAGCCTGTAAGTATTTGCTTGCTGTGAACAAACGATAACCTGGGCTAGCCTGGGTGACTGTTGTACGCTTCTAGGACTTTCTTCTTCAGGACAGAAACTTTGGTATTTATTGCAAGAAGTAGGGTCTGGTTGGTGGCAGCACTGGAAGAAGAACCCTCAGGGGCAGAGCATCATGTGAAAGTAAGGTTAAGCCAAGACTTTTTGTAGGAATATTGCAGGATGAAAACCCTTTAATTCAGTAGGGATCATTGTCAGAGAGCAGCGTAGATTTCCACAAGTACTACCAATGAATGGGAACTTCCTTTTGGGCTTTATTTTCATTTAGGCCAAGCTTATTTGTTATTTTATTATTATTGTTATTTATGATTGTTGTTATTTTGTGTGCAAGTAACAGAAATCCAATTTAAACTAGTTTCTTGACTTACATGAATAAGATGTCTGTACTGGAATGGACTTCAGGTATAGCTGTATCCAGGAGTTCAAAAGATATCATCAAGCCATTATCTTTCACTCCCTCCATCTTTTTTTTTAATGATTTTATTTGTTTATTTGACAGAGAGATCACAAGTAGGCAGAGCAGCAGGCAGAGAGAGAGGTGAAAGCAGGCTCCCCGCTGAGCAGAGAGCCCAATGTGGGGCTCGATCCCAGGACCTGAGATCATGACCTGAGCTGAAGGCAGAGGCTTAACCCACTGAGTCACACAGGTGCCCCACTCCCTCCAACTTTTGGCGCTTAACTCAGTGTTGTCAACTTCATTCATAGGCAAGCTCTTCCCATACCATGGTGCCAGACATAGCCATCAGTGTTATATGGCCATCATCCTCACAGCTGTGGATCTGAGTGAAAAGAGACTGCCTTTCTTGCTATTGTTCTCACAATACCAAGGAGGAATCTTAGCTGGCCCTGTTTGGATTCCCTTCCTGAATCAACTTGGCCAGAAGTACACAGAAGACAGTAAGCAGTATCTGGCCAGGTTTTGTTCATATGGCCCTTGAGAGAGGTTGAATCCCACCAGAATCCCATAGAATGGGGTCCCTACAAAGAAGGAAGAATTTAGTTATCAGAAGAGGGAAGTAAGAGAATGCTGAGCAGATAAAACTTTTGGGTACCAGAGTCCACTGATTTAGAAATTCTGAATCAGGGGATCCACTAAACTGGGAAGGTTTAAAATTAGATTTAGCTTCAGTTACATTGACTACCTATTCCAGGGTAGGTATCATGATCAGGACTAGCAACAATGAGCATATGGAGAGGTGAAGGATGGGTGACCCCACCGTGGGATCAAGTAGGCAGCTTTGGGCCTACGAATCTCCTGTCGTATCCCCAGAATCTAGAGGAGTGACTGTTAACCTGGAGACAGGGAATGGGCTCCTCTGTAATCCATTAAATGAATCAGTGAATGGGCTTCCCTAATTATTTGCAAAATTGTGTGTATGTACTTTTTCTTTTCTTTCTTTCTTTCTTTTCTCTCTCTCTCTCTCTTTTTTTTTTTTTTACCGGAAAAGGGGATTCTGTTTCTATCATTTTCTTGGAGGACTCCATGGTCCCCTACTGTTTGAGAGCCATTGCTTAGGCTTACTTAAATTGTTTCAGATTTGGCCAGCTTAATCTTGTGCATTTGTTTCTTGGCTTGGCTCAGCTAATAAAGTTTAGTGTCCATGATACACATAGTTCCCTACGGAAGGGACACAGTGATGTCAGTGGCTGAGTATGTTTCATTAAATTGCATGTTGAGGTTTTTAGGCATATGTGTAAACTTTTTACAGTCCCATTTGCCAGTTACCAAAATGCTAACTGTGGTGCCAGGCTCTGTGCTAAGTGCTTTACCTGCATTATCTGAACCACTTATTTCTACCCAGAACTATACTTCTGTGAACCTCGGGTCTGTTATGGAAGCACTGACTAGAACCAGCTCCTCCCGGCTGCCTCTCTGAGAACACAGGATACAAACTCTGTGTTGTTCCTCTTCCCCACATCAGCTGCTGTGGGTCTTCCTCTCTCCATCTTTCCACCCACAGGTGATAGAGCCACAGAATCCCAGAGTTGGAAGAGACTGCTCAGATCATGCTGTTCAGTGATTTTCAAGCCCTGCCCTTTGGTTTTCTAGTTTTGGGACTCGCAGGAGGGAAGGCTGGGCAGGACCCAAGTTCCTTCCCCACTTCAGCCACCAGTGTCTGCTGAAAACCACTCATCTGTGACAGTAAGAAGGGTTCGGGATTAGATGTCAGACTTGAGGTTGAGTCCAGGCTACTGCTTTATTTACCTACCTGTGTGACTCTGGGAATGTTGCCTAACTTCTCTGAGCTGTAGTTTCCTTAGCTGTCCAAGGGGATACTAACAGCTGCCTCATGGAATTGTTAGGGGACTGAATGAGATAATATCTGTAAAGCCCTTGGTCTCGTGCCTGGCACATAATCTGCGCTTAGCAAAGATTAACTGTAACTACTACATTGCACACGTGACATGAGACCAAATTAAGGCACATCTGTATTTTTTTTAAGTTATTTATTCATTTATTTATTTATTTAGAGCATGAACTGGAGGAGGGGCAGAAGGAAAGAGAGAGGAAGAGACTGAATCTCAAGGTGACTCTGCATGGAGCCTGACATGTGGCTCAATCTCACGACCCTGAGATCATGACCTGAGCCGAAGTCAAGAGTCAGGAGCTCAACCAACTGAGATCCCAGGCACCTCCAGCTATATTGTCTCCCACTGTTCCTTTAAAGTTTATTCTGTGAGGTGTGTCTTTCTACCATTCTCTTTTAAAACTTGATCAAGCTGAGATTCCTGAGTGGCTCAGTCAGTTAAGCATCTGCTCAGGTCATGATCTCAAGGTCCTGGGATCGAGCCCCGTGTTGGAGACTTGCTTGCTCAGCAGGGAGCCTGCTTCTCCCTCTGTCTGCAGCTCCCCCTGCTTGTGCTCTTTCTCTGACAAATAAGTATATAAAATCTTAAAAAAAAAAAACTTGATCGAGCCTATGACTCTTTCCTCATGATTCTTAGGCAATAAGAAGTCCTGCAGCCCCTTTAAGTAACACATACACGTTGGGTCTGGTCTATAATGCTTTATAAATGCTCGGTCTGGCCTATAAACAATCAGTATTCACGCCAAGAGAAGACTTCCCCCCATCTTGCCAGCACAGGTCTCCCCATCTTCCAGCTGCCCACGGCATCAGGCCTCCCCAGGTGACAGAGAGAGGGAAGGAAAAGAGGAAAGTTCTTACCTGACTGCTACCATCCAGCCTGGCAATGGGTGCTCTGAGCCTGGCTGATGGGTAAATGGACTCTCTCTCTCCTGGCTGCTTCTGTGGCTTTCTCAAGGACTCCCTCCTGGAACTTTCCATCTGGATCTCCCAGCACTCACGCAGTGTGTCTCCTGCTGGCTGTGACCATCAGCCAGCCGCTTCTGGTTTCCATCTGTGTTCTCCCATCCTCAGGCTGAGTGAAGCCTGTTGGGTTGAACCTGTTTTAAGGAGACCAAGAGGCATTCCTAGAGCCCAGAGTTCACACTACTTCATGCCCCCGCCCCCTCCCCCCGGAGGAGGGGGAGAACAGCCACTTTCCCTGACACAGCCTTCTGTTCTGCCACCGGAGGCCCCTTTAGTGCCCCCTCACATTTTTGTTCCTTCAACAGGAATTGCATACCAGTCCCCAAACTATAGAGACCCATGTCAAGCCTTCCAGATGTTGCCTTTGAAACCCTTTTCTCGAGGCTTGAAATGAAAGGCCAGCTCCTTCCACTCCAGCCATCCTGCGAGGGGGTAGGAACCAGAGCACTTCAGAGGAATCTGCCTAACAAAATCCTCCATCACTTTCCACTGCCCTGAACCTGTTTATATATCCTCCTTATGGATCTTTGAGCCAGCTAGGTCAACTTCTTAGGAATTTCCACATAATGGTCTGGCCCCATGCTTTGGAATTTCCCATCTGTTGAATCTTGATGCTGGAGTGGAAACTTCCACTTTAGCATCTTGTTAGATTAACTCTTAACCTCTGGCTAATACAAGGAACTCCTCCCTAACACCCCTAAAAGCAGCCCTTCATCCTGTGCTTGAAACCTGGGCAAGCATGGGAGCTCCCTACCTCCTTCTTTCCCTCCCAAATGTCTTATTCCGATTGTCAGATAACTTGTTGCTGCTGGGAAGGTGTTGCTTCCTCAAAGCCAAGACTGGGTCCCTGCTACATTCCCTTTAATGGGGTCGGGTGTGTGTGTGTGTGTGTGTGTGTGTGTGTGTGTGTGTACCCCAGACTGAGAAAATCTGGTTGGGTGGCAGATTTCGGGGGAGGCGGGGCTTCCCTGGACACCCTGCCTCTAAGACCCCGGGGAAGCCTTTGACCTAGCTTTTCCCTACCATGGCACCGAAATGCACCTGATATAACCCCAAGAGAAAGCTAGCATTTGGAAACTCCATGCTAACCACTATTTCTCATGCTCATGACCCTAACATAGTTTCTTTTGTTCTAAGAGCTGATTTGCCATGCTTCAGGGGGATTTTTAATCAAGGCTCCATCCGTAGTTTATGAACTCTGAAAAATCAAGGCTTGCGGAATGTGCTCTACAAGAACCACCCCACCCGCCTGCTTTTTTGCAGTTTTTCTTTTGGCTTGAGCATCCTCAAGGGGTCTTTGGCTTTTCCTGCCTTCTCTGGCCCCAGCACTGTGAACCTGGCCTCTGTGCTGCGGTGCCCTCCTTTGTCATGTGCAGGCTGGTTAGGCAGCTGTGGTGGGAAGTGGGTCACCCTGCGTTTGGGTCCCCCACACCCTGGCAAAGGCAGAGTCCTGGATGAGCAAGTGATGCTCATGCTAGCAAGGCACTTGAGTCAGAGATGGAGTATCTTTGGGGCCGATGGTCTAAGAATGTATTAAATGCGTTTTGGGCGATTCCATCACTGAACCAGTTTCCCTGACGGGACTCGACATTGTGTATCCAGATATGAACCTGGCTTATGCCCTCATGTTATCTTTGCTGGCTGTTTATAAAGATAGCAGGATGTTGCTCCGCCCTCCTCCATTCCCCGCTTCTTTGCCCTCCCTCATGCCCCAGATGATGTTGGAGCCAGGGGCTGTGAGGGGAGAATTGCACGCCCCTACCGCTGCTCACCTGTGTTCTTCTCTTGGCCTGAAAGAATATAGTATTTTCCATTTGGCCATTCAAATATCTAGATGTATGAAATAGCTATTAGGCTGCTAACTAGAACATTCTTTCTATTTGTACACACTTTATATCTGGGAGGTGCATAGCATAGGCAGATAGACCAGAGTTCAGACCTTTCCTTAGCTGAGATACCTTGGGCAGAGTCTCTGAGCCTCTGTTTCCCTATTTGTTCAATGAAGGGTTGTGCCAGCTACCTCATAAGCTAGCTGGATTAAGGGAAGGCAATCATGTAATGAATTCAGCACAGAGGCCTGTCACATAGTATAGGTCCAAGAAATAGTAGCTGTTATCATTGTTTGCTTTTGACTGTTGCAATGATTTCTTAAATAACCTTGTAGACTTTGGAAAAGTAGCCCAGTTCTTTAGCAGGTTTTTTTGTTTTTTTTTTTTTGGTCAAATAGCAATTTGTGAAAAAATCAAAATGCGTGCAACTACCTGCTTTAAAAAAAGTATCTTGTAAAGCTCCTTCCTTCTTTGTAGTGTACAAAGTGACTTTTGGTTGCAGACACAGCATGGCTCAAGGGCTGGCTAAGAATAAAGCTCAGCCTGCCCATCCTCAAATCCACCTCTGAGCACCTTGGACAAGTCATTTACTCTTAAAGCCTCGATTTCTGCATTAACACGGTGAGGGTAATACTGCACGGGGTTATTGAGAGAATTAAGTGAAATCATCCCTATGAATTGTGTAGCACAGTCTGGGTACCCAGTAAACACCCAAATAAACACCAAATAATTCTCTTCCCATCACGATACCATCTTCATTTTACAGGTGAGAATTTGTAGAACATTTTCCTTGCAACAAATGGCTTTATGAAGACACTTTTCTATGTAAGAAGTTGTTCTCACTGTTCTGTTCAAGAAAGAACGAGAACATTCAGGAGTGGGTTTGCTTATAAATACCAATCTGTAGCATATACGAAAGCAAGCTACATTAACTAAACAACTTGGCATTTCTTTAGGCCTCCTCTCATTTCCTTGTTAAGATTTGGCTAAGCAATTTTGCCACTAGACTGGGAGAAATTTATATATTATTTTTACAAGGACTGTGCAAATATGCAAACATAGCTAGATTTGGCTAGGTGCTCTAAATTCAGATCAGTTTATTTTGTTCTCTTTAAGTCTGGCAGAGTTGGCACCTTCTTGGGGCCCAAGGAGGTCTTGAAAGGAGAATGACCTTCCCATCAGGAGGAGGGGGAGAAGGCCAAATCTGAGGCGACAGGATGACCGAACATGGGGGCCGAGTCTTGGTCAGGCATGGGGGCAAGCTGGCCTGTGGCAGAGCTCATATTCCCGATGAAGGAGGTTCGTTCCCTCTGCTAGGACTGTGTTGGGGTGCCCTTGAGCACTTCTTTCCTAGGATTCTCCTTGGGTGACGGGCACTTCTGGGGCAGTAGAGCTTCTCGGGCTTCTGGGGTCTTTACCAGGTGCCCACGCTGTACCAGACACAGGATCTGTATAGAAGGCAGCAACATCATCCTTTGTGGGACTGGTTTTGAGGTCTGTGTACCTTATGCCTGGACATCTGTGGTGAATGAATTACCCATCTGAGCAGGAAACCTGCTCTAACATTGGATGAGACTTACTCACCTCTGCAAGCAGTTCAGGAGTGCTCTTTCTTTACCCAGGAGCTGGAAGCCTGGCTAGTGAGCCAGAGAAAAGGGAAGTACTTGAGCCTCAAGGAGGGGAACAGGTAGAGGGGAGGCAGCCAGGCCACTTCCACTGGTCGGTCAGAAGGTGTTTACTGTGCACCTGCGACGATGTGCCTGGGGCAGGATGAAGAGGGAGCAGAACCTAAGGGGACACTTTCAGCCACTGGCCACTTGCAGTCTTTCTTTCCCAGCCCCTGAGTCCACTCCCTGAGGCGGAAACTGAGCCCCGACGCCTGGGTGGCTCAGTTGGTTAAATGTCTGCCTTCGACTCAGATCATGATCCCAGGATTCTGAGATCGAGTCTTTTGTAGGGCTCCTTGCTCAGCAGGGAGCCTGTTTCTCCCTCTGCCTGCCACTCCCCCTGCTTGTGCTCTCTCTCTCTCTCACAGATAAAATCTTAAAAAAAAAAAAGCAGAAAAAGAAACTGAGTCACCTGATCTTAAAAATACCCACTGCCAGTTTGTAGACAAGGCTTGCAGAAGCCTGATTGCCAACACACTCCTCAGCCGCCATGGTGACCAGGGAGCTCATGACGGTTATGATGCTCAAGCTTCAGGGCCCTTCCCCTGCAAGGACCCCTTCTGATGCCCTGTGGCTAATGGGCTAGCACTAATTTTATATTCTCCTAATAAGAAACCACCAAATTATATAAGGCTCAGGATGCACACAAACTAGGTCTGTTCCTAAGCCAGGGAGAACTGGCACACACACTCCGGGTCTTTCTCTCTACCCTGTCATGCTGTTACCTACCGAGACACTAAAATTCCAGTTTGTCCCAGCATTGAGTACAGATTTTGCCCCTGTGTGTGACCTCTTCTGCGCCATTACCTGAGTTCCCCCTGGGAGCATCTAACCCTTTCAGGGAAGGGGACGAAGGCCCAGTGAGGAATTGCTATCTGGGCTCGTTTGGGGCCAGCACTCACCCTCGGGAGGAAGAAAGGACCCGCTATTCCTGCAGGAAGGCCGGGCGGGGACTCCCAGGCCTCCAGCAGTTTTTGTGGTGGTTCTGAAGGAGGCCTTGCGAAGGAGCCGGGTAGGAAGCAATCCTGTGTAAGGCCTCAGCTGGCCACAGTAGGCCCAGTGGAAAATTCTCCTTAAAAGAAAAAAAAGTAATATCCTTGAAACTGTATCAGTGTTGGCAAAACCATCACCCTGATCTCAAGTTTTAGGAGAATAGGCCTGCCGGCCTCCGGGACTGCACTGATAAAGTGTTCCTGCCCACTGCCCTTAAGTCCCTTCCCTCCTATTGCACCAAAGGGCTGGAGTGCTTTGCTAATCAGTCAGAATTCAATGTATTGAAAACAAGTGAGAAGAGGGGAAATGGCCCTTTTTGTACTTGAATATATTCCTAGCACTATGCGCGAAAATCCCAAGTTTGAAAGGAATTTCCTTTTCCAGTGAAACGCTGGCCAACTTCGCCCCCTGGAGGAGAACTAGAGAATTGTTTAAAAAGAGACATCTAAGTACGGTCTAAGGCATCCTCCTTGTTCTGACTGATAATCTGAAAAGAAATTGTCAGCCTGTGATGAGTCAGGGTAGGGGCCTGGTCTGTAAGACTTTTTTGGGGGGTTGTTCTTTTCTTTTGCCTTGAAACAAGTATTCTTAACTTAGGTTTAAATGCTTGTTTTCTGTCTGTAAAGAAAAAGATTAAAATGCTACCAGGTTTAAGGCTTGTACCTATTAAACCACGGTGGATTTTTTTTTTTCCAGATCTCTCCACCAATGCTAATTATGGAAAATTACTATCAGTATTGAGTCTCCTTTTAGTCCTTGAAGTTATGGTAGAGACAAAAACAATCAGAAAACAGAAAATTTCAACCACCAACTGGATACATATGAATGATCCTAACTTACAAACTTTAGCTTACCATTGCCCACATTGGAATCTTTTGAGTGATTCCTGCTAGTTTAAACTACTTGCCTCAGTTCATTCACCCTTGCTACTGACACCTGCCAGACAGTCGCTCTCTGTCACAATTAGGCCAACTAGGTAATACTTATTTCACTACGACTTTCTATGCTTTTTGTATATTTTTAAAACCAAGATGCAGGGTACCTGGGTGGCTCAGTGGGTTAAAGCCTCTGTCTTCGGCTCAGGACATGAACCCAGGGTTCTGGGATCAAGCCCCGCATCGGGCTCTCTGCTCGGCGGGGAGCCTGCTTCCTCCCCTCTCTCTCTGCCTGCCTCTCTGCCTACTTGTGATCTCTCTCTGTGTCAAATAAATAAATAAAATCTTTAAAAAGAAAACAAAACCAAAATGCAAAACAGGATAAGAGGTGAAATATAAAAACCTTCCCCTATATTTCATCTTGTTAAAATATGATTTTATCCTGACACCTTTATTAATCTTTGTTAATTACTCACCTGCTTTTAATTACCAGATCTGACCTGATTCTTGAGCTTCTGTTGTGTCTTCTATAATGAGAGCCTCCATCATACAAATCTCATCTACTCTCTTTTGTTCACCAAGTGGTAGTTCATGACCCTTGGGTGAATGTTTATCATCTCGGTTGTTCTAGATGTTCATCCCCCAAGTGGGGGACACAATCATAGTATTTTTATTAGTAATGCTTTAAATAGTTGTTTTTCCTTTCTCTGCCCTCAGAAGTCCTGAGGTGCACCTTAGTATTTGAGGGCATGACATTGTTAGGAGGCTGTTTGTTTCTCATACATCAGATTCGTTGCGTACTTGGGATGGTTTTTCCTAAAAGAAGGATGGGAAGGGAAAGAGCATGCATATACCTTATAGGTTATTATTATGAATCTTTTGAAAAATATATTTGACAGTGCTTTCTAATGATTATTGATCATAACTGTATATATAGTGTATAATTTTTCATCTCGTGCAGTTTTTATGTAAGAAAAACATTGCTTTGACCATGTCCTGTTTGCTTTTTTGCACCCAGTGTACGGAAACCAATTGTCCTAAGCACTAAGTAGGCATTCCTAGGAAGCTGTAGTTCCCCTGATTGCTCATTTCTCACCTTGTGAGGCACCTGACAAAGCTGGGGAGGGGGGGGCACGTAGGGTGAGCTCCAGGAGCTGGAATTCCTGCTGGCCTTGTCCCAGTCGGTAGCACAGCCAGGTTGCTTTTCTCTGTAAACACTTACACCCTCCTTGCCTACAGCTGCAGCCACCACCCCTGTTATTTGGAGGAGAATACACACACGCCCCTTTCTTGGTCATCTGTCCCCTTTTCACTGTTGAAAGGGACCATTAATCTAATGTTGAGACAACCTGATTCATGAATGATTCCTTGACATTCAGGTAATTGCAAGACTGAGCAACATCGAATGGCTTGCAGGTTCCCTCTCATTTCAGAGAATTGTCAAGCTTTCGTTATTACTCACAAGTTGCAAACTGCTCAGGTTCAGAGTCTGCTGACTAGGACAGTCAGGAGGGAGGGGGGCAATGTTTGCCACGGAGAAATGGGTGTTTGGGATAGGGCAGAATAGGAGTTCATGTTCTTAGTCAAGGGCAGTGTTTTGCAGACATTCTGGTGCAGTTTTGTATTAAGTAGTGTGAGATGAAGTGAGAGACACCTAGCGGCTGACCCTTTCCCCCCTGTGCTCCCCAGCTGTGTCTACAACAGCTCTCTCTCAAAGTACTAGGCTCTAGCCTGCCTCCATCTGGAGCATCGCCTCCAGTTACTTACTACTGAAGAATTTCTTGGCCCTTAGCACAATCTGCATTATCTTGTTAATTTCTTTACGTTAAGAACTTGATGTCATTACCTAGAATACTGTCACACAGTTGACAACTCAGTGAACATTTGCTGAATGAAGGCACACACAAGCAAAGGAATGTATTCAGTGTCATGAAAGGAACAACAAACACCCTTTGTTAACCATACTTTGATAAAATCTGCTAACACAGCAATCCAGTATTTTGTCTTTTATCAATTATGGGACTGCAAACTGACAGGCTCTTTTTAGGAAAAGGTTATTAATATATTAACACTTAAAATATTCTTAAAATAACCTGCATTCATTCTTTTGACTTTTATGAGGTGATCATGATTATAGGAAATGATGGAGAGAAGCCAATAAGTAGATAGTTGATAGGAAGAAAAAAGAAGAGCTTCACTTGGGATTATAGCAAAATTATACAATGGCCCAAATTCCACAATAAGAGACGGTTTATATAAAACGAAATCTTGCTAAAATCATTAAAAATCATGTATGCTCAGTTCTGTGGTCCAAAAGTGCATCACCTTAATCTGGTTAGGAAGAAACAGCTGATAAACCCAAACTGAAGGGCATTTCACAGGGTAACTGTTTTTTTTTTTTTTTTAAGATTTTATTTATTTATTTGTCAGAGAGAGAGAGAGAGAGAGAGAGAGCACAGGTAGACAGAGTGACAGGCAGAGGCAGAGGGAGAAGCAGGCTCCCCACCGAGCAAGGAGTCCGATGTGGGACTCAATCAAGGACACTGGCATCAAAACCCTAGCCAAAGGCAGACGCTTAACCAACTGAGGCACCCAGGCGCCCAAGTAGAATTGTTCTTTACACAAAAGAATCAGCCTCTTGAGCTACAAAGACTCAGGAACCATTCCAGAGTAAAGGAAACCAAGAGTGACAGTTGAACGCAGCGTGGAATTTTGAGTTCTCTTTTGCTGTAAAGGGCATCATTGGGACAATTGCTGAAATCTGAATAAGGTTCTAGATTGGATAATAGCAGTATATCAATGTTAGTTTCCAGATTTGACTAATTGTAGTGTGGTTATATAAGAAAACTCTTTATTTGTAGGAGAGACACACTGAAGTATTTAAGGGTCAAACAATATCTTGTCTACCTCTCTCTCTTTCTCTCACATGCTCTCTGTTGGAGGGGATAATGCACAGGGAATTAAGTAAATATAGTAGAGGCATCTAGGTGGGGTAGTCGGTTACACGTACCACTCTTGGTTTCGACTCATGTCATGAGATTGAGCTTCACGTTGGGCTCTGTGCCCAGTGCAGAGGCTGCATGAGTTTCTATCTCCCTCTGCCCGTCCTTCTTGGGCTCTTTCTCTCTCAAATAAATAAATCTTAAAAATATATATATATAGCAAAATGTTGACATTTGAGGAATTTAAATCTGGGTGAAAGATAGAGAACTATTTTTGCTATTCCTGTAACTTTTCTCTATGTCCAAAATTATGTCAAAATAAAAGTTTTAGAACATGGTGCTTATGAAGACTTTGTAATCACATAGGGAGATGCCTTTGCTGCAAAGGAGCAAACTATAAAATTGTATCATAGAGTGTGATTTCAGTTCCTTTAAAAACTCATGGGAGAAAATATTAGAAGAAAATAGAGCAACATGTTAACTGTGTAATTTATCATCTGTGTTAATATATGTTATACATTTTTCTCTAAGTAGCTGGTATTTCTTGAAGGATCAGGAAAAAATCTTGTAAAAATAGATGATGGCTCATTCTCAAAGAAAGATCTGAGTGAGTCTTGCTCTGAGTCTTCACCACCGTGCACACACCTATATACTAGAAGGGAGTCACACACATGCATACAGACGGTCCCTGACTTATGATTTTTCAACTTCTTGATGGTTCAAAAGGAATACAGATTCAGTAGAAACTGTGCTTTGAATTTTGATCTTTTCCCAGGCTGGCACTGGGTGGTAGGCTTCTCTCTTATTGTAATGTAGGGCAGTGGCTGTGAGTCGCATGCAGCTCCCTGTCAGGGTCGTGGTCACGAGGGTGAGGGTGAACAGCAGATATGTTGACATCCATTCTGTTTTTCACTTTCAGTTCAGTATTCAGTACATGACACGAGGTAGTCAACACTTGATTATAACATAGGCGTTGTGTTAGATGATTTTGCCCAGCTGTAGGCTTAGTAGGAGTTCTGAGCATGTTTAGGGTAGCTTGTTGTATTTTTTTTTTATTTTTTTTAAAGATTTTATTTATTTATTTGACAGAGAAAGATCACAAGTAGGCAGAGAGAGAGGAGGAAGCAGGCTCCCTGCTGAGCAGAGAGCCTGATGCGGGACTTGATCCCAGGACCCTGAGATCATGACCTGAGCCGAAGGCAGAGGCTTTAACCCACTGAGCCACCCAGGCGCCCTGTATTTTTATTTTTTAAAGAATCATCTTTATTGGGGTATAATTTACATAAAATAAAAACCCATTTAAAATACATAGTCTGATGGGTTTTGACAAATGTATGCACCCCTATAGCCATCATCACAATCAAGACATAGAACATTTCATCACCCTCAAAGGTTCCTTCTTATCTTTTTGCCTTTTCATTTTTAGGGTGTTTATTTGTTCAATTATTTCTAATCTATCTCTCTAAAAATAAGCTTTTAAGAAAAGTAAGTATCAGGTGTACAACACAGTGATTCGACAGTTCTCCACACTACACTGTGCTCATGACCGTAAGTGTCATCACCATCTGTCATCACATTGTTATTACAATATTACTGATTCTATTCCCTATGCCTTACTTTTAATCTCCATGACTTACTAGTTTTATAACTAGTAGTTTGTACCTTTTAAATGACCTTCACCTAGTTCACCTACTCTCCATCTCCCTCACTCTGGCAACCATCAGTTTATGCTCTGTATTTATGAGTCTGTGGTTGGTTGTTTGTTAATTTGTTCTTTATGTTTCACATATAAGGGAAATCATATGGTATTTGTATATCCCTGTCTGATTTATCTCACTTGACATAGTATCCTCTAGGTCCATCTATGTTGTTAAAAGTGGTAAGATCTCATTCTCTTTTATGGCTGAGTAATATTCCATTGTATATATATACCACCTCTTCTTTATCCATTCATCTGTCAGTGGACACTTAGCTTGCTTCCATATCTTGGCTATTGTAAATAATGCCGCATTAAGCGTAGGGGTGCATATATCTTTTCATATTAATGGGTTTTTTAAAAAGATTTTATTTGAGAGAGAGCAAGCAAGTTAGAGAGAGAGAGAGTGGGGTGGGGAGGAGCAGGGAGAGGGAGAAACAGACTCCCTGCTTAGCTGGGACCCCCCCCCCAACATGGGGCTCCATCTTAGGACCCCAGGATCAGGACCTGAGCCGAAGGCAGAGGCTTTAACCCACTGAGCCACCCAGGCATCCCATGACCAGTCATTATTAATCATCACTGACTAGCACAGCATATGAAGAAAGAGCACGAGACTCTTGGTCAGGAGACCTTGTTTCTAGTCCCAGTTCTACCCCCCAAATCCTAGAAGAGGCACTGAGCTGGAATGAGGCCTTCCACCCCTAGAGCTAGTCCAACAACCTCAGTTTTCAGAAACTTAGGAAGGTATCAGAGCCCTCCGTTGACTGCTCTTAGCTGAAGTGCTCTGCCACTCATTTTTCAATCAAGAGTAACAGTCGCACTGCTGTCCTACAGCTGGCTGGTGGATGGAGTACACGAGCTGAGTACCTCAGGCTCAGTACCATGCTACTTGGCCGCTGAGTAAGTCCGCAATTCCTATGAACTGGTGGTATTCTTGTTGAGTCCTGTGCAAGTGTCCTTTCCTGTTTGGGGAGATAGAGACTTGTCATTCTTGCTTATCATCATGTCCCCACCGTCAGTCACAGTGACCAGCACGTAGTAGGGCTCCATCAGTATTTTTCAACTATCGAAGGAAGTATCTTGCTGAGGGTAGAATTTAGGTAAATTCTGAGTTAGAACCCAGCACCTAACTCCGATGTCTCGGCTTTCCATGCTGTTCCACATGGGCTTCCTTCTCTTTTTGACTCTAGATGGCTAGCTTCGTTTCCCTGGGCCTCAGTTTCCTCACTTTGGCTGTGATCCATCAGACTACCCCCCCTCTCCCCCCTCCTGAGCGCTCTTGGGTGCTCGCCACCCACTGGCGTTTTAAGGAGACTGGTGTTTGTCCTCAACTTGCCACTAGGTGTCGCGATTGGCCAAGTAGCAGAAAGCAAAAAAAAAAAAAAAAAAAGGATAGCATTGAATTGGTTCCCCTAAGAGTATTAGTGGGAGTGATCTTATCATTAGAAGCTAGTTGCCCTTGGATGACCTGTGCAGTTTCCTTGGGGAGGGAGGCAGTTGTCCCAGGCTTTGTGTGCATGGACTTCACAGGCATGGGTTAGAGCCCACAGTTCAGCTCACACCTCCAACACCTTGGAACTTGCCAGGGCCCTTTCTTCGGTGATGTCCTGTGCAGAACACGCTCAGCACTCGGCCAGGGTGGAGGGTGAGCTCCACGAGGTTAGCAGCTATGAGAGCTGCTTCTAGTGTTTGATACCATAAAATGCCACTTTTCTGTTCCTCCAAGCCCAGTCGATGGGCTTCAGAAGCCTTTTTGGCTTGCTCTCTGTTTTACAAAGCCAAAGGTGTTTTTTTTTTCTTTAATATTTTATTTATTTGAGAAAGAGATAGCACAAGCAATGGGAGCAGCAGGCAGAGGGAGAGGGAGAAGCAGGCTCCCCACTGAGCAGGGAGCCCGATGTGGGGCTCTGTCCCAGGACCCCGGGATCATGACCTGAGCCGAAGGCAGACGCTTAACCAACTGAGCCACCCAGGCACCCCAACAAAGCTACAATTTTAAGTCGTCCCTTAAATGGCAGACTGGATGGCTTATCAATATCAGATTAAAGGGAAGCCTAGAATATTTTTTTGAAGATTTTATTTATTTATTTATTTGAGAGAGAGAGAGAGAGTGAGTGAGTGAGAAACAGCATGAGAGTGGAGAGGGTCAGAGGGAAAAGCAGATTCCCCACTGAGCTGGGAGCCCGAAGCAGGACTCGATCTCAGGATTCCGGGACCATGACCGGAGCCGAAGACAGTCGCTTAACCAACTGAGCCATCCAGGCGCCCAGCCTAGAATATTTGAAGGGATATCAGAGCTCCCAGAAGAGTCAGCACAGAGCTTAATTAGCACAGAGCTGGGGTGTTATGTTCATCAGTAGAACTCAGGGTGGGGAGCGTTGTCACAAAATGTTCCTTGCTGACATTGTTCAAAGAAAGGATTTCTTTGTTGCATGGACCATCATTCAGATCTGGGCGTCTTATTTTTAAAATAATTTGGGGAGAATCTTCTAGGAATAACAATGACTAGCATTTATTGCACACTTACTGTGTGTAAGTTACTAGGCTGGACACCGTACGTGCATCATTCTGATTAATCCTCACAGCAACCCTATGAGATAGGTTTGCTTCTTATGTCTGTTTTCTAGTTTTAAATGAGGAAATTGAGGCTCAGAAAGATTGTAATAATAATAATAATAGTAATAGGCAACAGTGCTGTGTACTTACCACAAGTCAGGTGTTAAGTATCCCTTTAAGTATCCCTCCCACAGTAACTATCTACCTGAGGAAACCCAGGCACAGAGAGGTTATGTAGTTTTGTGGAGGTCACACAGGAAGGGAGCAGAGCATTCAGGACACAGATCCTGGCCCACATGATTCCCAAGTTCCTTTTTTAAGTACCAGACCACGCTGCCTCCTACAGCACTTTATTTGTATGCAGTAGGTTCTTGATAAATGTTTATGGAGTTGAAGAGTTCTCAGACTATTAGCCAACACAGGAGACTTGCTAAAGAAGAACTATACAGTTCTTCGTACTCCTTTTACCCCAAACTGCACCTCTGCTAGCTTTCATTAATGTTACGGGATACATACGCTGCTCTCGGACCAGGATTTTGCATCTGACTTTTTGTGGGTAATAAGATAGATATTCTTCCATTGGAACAGTCAGGAAAAGGCCGCTCTTATGGCAGATGTTTTTGGGAAACACCTCTACAGGGAGCATCCCAGCTCATTTTATTTGCTTCACATTTTTCTGGTAGACCTGTTTGGGTTTGTTTGCTCTGCTCTCGTGGTGTCTAGCAGTGTCTCTTTAGCCTTTCCAAGCCAGGGCCGGAGGGCTGCCAGGGTGGCGAGCCAGCCGTCCGTGTTGCACCATCCGTGTGTGCTCTGACGTGCAGAGGGCACTCAGCAGGCCTCGAGCAGGCACGCTCCCCGGGCCTGACACCACACCGACGCCAGGGAACACAGAGGGCAGAGGACCTGCTTCCCCGGTTAGCAAACTGGCCACTGCTACCAGGTCATATTTTTTGGTTGTCATGGAGCCAGTGAGCTCTGAGGAAGGAAAACAGGACCCAGGCCACAGTAATCATTCTCCAGGTATAATAATTCAGTCCCGGTGGTTTGGTTGCTTGATTTTTTTCTTTATGTGTCATTGCAATAGGAAACCCAGGTGAAGTCAGACTGAAACCTCCTCCTCACACCTGTGGTTCTGAGCTCTGAGGCTTGTTTCCATAACCTTCCACTCGTTGCTGCTTTTTCTCTTTAAGTGAACTGAACCATCCGTCTTGAATCTTCCTCTGAATTTGTCAGCATCCCTGGGGGTGTGTGTGAACTAGAGCCTTTGGGGTCAGCCTTCTTAAGGAAAGTAGTGTTCTTCCTTCTAAGTACAAGACTCCCCCCCCCACACACTGTGACCAAAATTATGCATATTAAAGGACATAGACAGTGGGTTTGGAGCTGTTGGAGGGGTAGGTGATGGCCAGTAGGGGGAGGTCCCCTGGTAGACCGAAAGGCGTGAGCTGGAGAGCACAGGTACTAGGGGGTCCCACGCGTCATTGCTCCTTTGTCCCTATTACTTGTCACCTTCTGTGTTCACCTTTCCAGGATGCAGTTGGAAGCAGGTGTTTACCTTGTCATTAACAGAGCTACTGGACACTAGAGAGATGGGAAGAAGTGTAAGTGATAGGCTAGAGGAGATTCGGGACTTATGTGGATGTTTTTCTTTTTCCCATCAAGAACAGGGCTTCCTACTTGCTTCCTCATAATGGCACACTTAGAAAAGTCATACCATGCTATGGGCTCTGGGTAGCCGGGTTCTACCTGGCCACGTGGGCTGAGGCACTCCTAAACCCCAGCCAAAGAGACAGAGTGAGACACTGTGCTCCATCGAATCAGAAACCTCAAAGTAGGGATTACCCTTGCAGTCGGTTGGCAAGGATATTTTACCCGACCCTTTTGCTGCCCAAAGTTGGAAATCCAAAGTAGGTGATGACTATAGGGACGTTAAGGTCCAGATCCTTCATGGGACTTGCAGGGGCTAAAAAATGAGTCAAAGAAGCTTGAACTGGTCACAGAGGAGCAGTGGGAGTGTCGGGACCAGAACCGACCATGAGCACCCCTAACTATGGAATAGGGGTGACTGAGGAGGGAGGACTTGATATCACACACGTGCAGGTGTGCACATGCACACACACCCTGGGTTCGATGGAGCTGCTCTACTCGTTTTCGTATTTCATTCTAACCAAGTATTTTACAAGCCAAGAGAAATTTTCAACCACTGCCCTGTACCATGTTGCCTCCAACACAAACCCCTACCCCATCCCAGACCCAGAAGGTGGGAGACTGGTGTCCACAGCTGTCACCCTTTGAGCACTAGGCACAGCGCCACAAACTTTTGGGGACCTGTGCCCAGCATCAGTTGTCATCCATCTGTTTCTAGCCCAAGAAGCCCATTACTCTGCAGTGAGTTACTGCCGCAGGCTCCCAGCTGCTTTCCAACTCTAGCCTTGTCTCTCCCACCCCAGGATGTGGTCAGAAGGGGCTTTTTATGAACTATAAGCCTGAAGGTGCTACTCCGTTTCTTTTTTCTTTCCTTGTTCCTCTGATGAACTAACTCCCCTTCTGCATTCAGGTGCCGTCCACATGTCCCTCTGGGAGGTCTTCCCAGCTCAGCACCGGCCGGCCATCCGACTCGCACCCTCTGCCTTACTTTGTAGAATGGTTGCTGCACTGTTGAGAAGTTGTGTTTCTTTCCCCCACCCCTCGGGTGCTAAGCCCCTGCAGGACAGTGGGCTCTCTCGTATCTGGTTGCAGCCCAGCCTGGACAGGATGAGCTTTCAGTGCACACTCCCCAGGCGACTGAACTTTGGTCTTTGGCTCAGTCCGCAACGCCTAGTTCTGCTTGTTGTCCTAGTTTAAAGCCTTAGCCTCTTGGTGGTATCAAGGCTTTCCTATAAACAAACAAAAGCTGACCACTAGTGACAGCCCGGGATCAGGATATATTTAGCACATTTGTTGGTAATTACTGTTCATCATTATGACCCTAGGACTCTCTAAAAGTCTTAAGTGCCCTTGACTCACCAGAAGCAAATTAAATTATTCATTTGGCAAACATTTTGAGTATCCACTTCGCACAAAGTGTGTACTCAGTGGTAGGAAGTGTGTAAGGGTGGGTAAGATAGGGTTAGCCTCCTAAAGTTGACCGCAGAGCTTTTATATTTTGATGTTTCTTTCTATGTTGGAGATTTTAAAAGTACAAACAAAAACAAAAAATGAAGCCCTTGAAGAAGGCAAGACCCATTTTGAGAGTAGTGGGATCTCCCAGTATGAAGCCAGGAGACACTGTGGGCTCTTCATTCAAGCCCAGGAGTGGGATGAGAAGAGTCATGCTGCCTTTGGGGGATACAAGGATATATAAAATGTAAACCTTGCCCTCAGAAGGCCCATAATGGAAGAGAAGAAACAAGATTTATACCTAAGTACCTCTAAGACAATCTAAAGTGGAAAAAATGCTCTACATCTGTTTGGACTACAAGTAAGAAAAAAGCCACCTTATCTAAAAAGAAGTTCCAGTGCAGGCCTTCTCCACTTGACCAGTTTAGTAGCTCATCAACATCAGGTTCTTTGTGTCATCCTCAAAGCATCAGCTAGCTCTCCTCATGGGCACAGAAAGGCTGCAGGCAGCTCATCCTTTCCTGTCAATGCAAAGGCACATAGAGGACTGCTTCTTATGCATCCCTCCTTAAGAATGAAGAGAGCTTTAGAAACCCGGGCCCCACCCCCAGCTGACTTCTCATGTGTCAATGACAGAAGTGGTACATATGCCCACCCCAAAACTCATCTTTAACAAATGGGGTGGGGTCGTTTGTGTCGCCTAGACCAATGTAGATTTACCCTAGTCACGTGAAGAAAGGGTGCACTTGTTCTGCCAGCAGGGCAGAAGGTGGAGATGGCTCTGGAATGGTGGGTTAGAGTGCCTGGTACAGAGGGAGTCATAAAAAATACCACATTGTTCAGAGGAGAGCAAGGCAGAGCCTCATGGAGCTTGTTTCTAATGGAGAAGACCTACACACATTGTTTTGTTTTGGCTTTTGGGGATTTTTTGCACACTTTTTGTTTTAATGGAAGAAATATAGATGCTATGGGAGCACACCAGGAAGGCTTCCTGGAGGAAGTGATGTCTAAGCTATAGAAGAAGACTATAAAGGAGAGGGACACGATATGATGTCTTTCAGGAAGATCACTCTGGCTGTGAAGAGTGGATTGGTGAAGTTCTGATGGCAGGTGGACGGGCTAGGAAACTGTGACAGTGTGGCAGAGATCAGTAGGCGGCTGCTCATGGCCCCAGCTAGGTTCCTGGCAGTGGAAATAAAAGCACATGAATTTGAGAAACACTGCATATGCAGAGAGAGAGCAGGACAAGGAGATGGAAGAGGAGGTGCAGTGGGAGAGAGTGGGGCCCCGGGTGACTCCAGAGCATCTGGCATGGGCAGAGAGGTGCCGCCCCCTGAGCTGGAGACCACAACAGTAGGTGGAGATTTGTGGCGGGGACGGGAATGGCAAGTTCAGGTATGACCAGAGCCTGGTGCGTGGGAGGTGGGCGGGGTCAGAAGCAGGCTCGAGAGGTAGTCAGGAGTCAGAACTCAAAGGGCCCTGTGGGCCCTGCTGGGAGGTTATACTTGATCCTCCCAAGAATCTGCAGCGGGGTAGTGAGGAGAAATTGAGGCAAGGAAATTCTGGGCATGATGGTTGGAAGGGTCACAAGAGGCAAGAGACCCCAGGTTCTGCTGTGTTGCAGTAGAATGGGCTGCACGAAGCGGACTGGGAGGGGGCCTGAGGCAGCTGCAAGGGTTTGGGGCTCTTCTAGAGTGACAACACCAGCTCTGGACCTGGCAGCCTCACAAAAAGGAGAAGTGAGAACTTTGCAGAGAATTTAAATCCGGTGTCACTTTCAAGGCTCCCCACCTGTCCTGCCAGCACAGGCATTCTCCCAGTAATAAGAACAGAGACAACCACCCAGAGCGGTCAGGGCAGTTCTGGAAGCAGCTCCTTGTGCTCCCGACTCACGCCAGTGCCCTTCTGACTCCAGATCCCTTCAAGGAGTCTTTATGCACCACTGCCCAGACACTTGACTAAGTGCTGGAATTGTAGAACTGGGGAGAACACAATCCAGTGTGGCGGGCAGAGAAAGGAAGGGGACAAAAGCCAGTGAAGCAAGAAGGCAAATACAGAGCTGTGAGTGAGTGAGCGAGCATGGTGCTTTCAGTGCTCAGAAGCGGGGAGGTGGAGCAGGGCCAAGGGCAGACTTGTAAAGTCCATTGGGGGCTGCCCTGACCCTACCTCAGCTTTGCCTCACCTGATCAGCACACCTTGCTTTATGATGTAAATGACCTCCCCATGGTAGCTTGCCGGTGGCTCATCTGTTCACTGTAGGGCCTGCCTAAATTGAAGCTTTGAGAATGTTTGAAAACAGGAACTTTGAAAAAAAAAATTTTGCAACATATGCACTGAACACCCACTATGTACTCAGCTGTGTTCCAGGTGTTGGGCATTCAAAGGTGAGTAAGATGTGGGCCTTGTCTTCATTGAGTAGGGAAGACAATTGCATGAACTTGCCATTGTAGTGCAATGAGGTCAGTGCCATGGTGGCAGTGGAGGACACCAAAAGAGGCCACTAATTCAGCCAGGGAGTCACCGGAGAAAGTTGCTAGAAGCTACAATACAGATCAAATTTATGCTACCCTTTTCTGCTTTGGGACGTTTGTAAGGACATAGGGGGACATAAGTTAGTGCTGACTAATGGGTGTCTGGCACATAGTAAAGCCAAGGGGTGATGGCTAATATTATTTGTAGCTAGATTAGTGAAGGGACCAGCTGAGAATAAAGAGAACATTGCTAGGAAGGTAAAGATACCTTAGTCAACTGTCAGTTGCATATATTTGCATAAATTTCTGTTTGAAATCAGAACAGGAGTAGCTAATTGTTTTCAACATATGCACCACCTGCAGTTGATTGGAACCCTGGTGTTGAAAAGTGCTGTTAATTAACTCATGTCTGGGCCCAACAAGAAAGAACACTGTGATCCATTAGTGATGTCTGCCGCGGGCACAGGATGGGGAAGAGGCAACATAAATGCCTCACAACTGTCGTCCTTAAATTAGAGTAACAGCTCAAATAACTGGGATCTGACTACATAAAACCTATGCACCCCACCCTGGGCACTTTGCATTTCTAAGAGACAAAAGTGCTCTGTTCATGTGTGACATTTTTTAAAGTAAGTAATCATACTTCAAAGTTGTCCGTGAGGACCTAAGTACATCGAGCCCAGTCTTTTATATGTGCTACAGCTAGACAGCTGTCCTCTTGTCCCTGATCAGAGCTAGAATCAGAGCAATCTCCTGAAATGCCAAGGAAAAGGTGATTTAGTAATTAATTGCTATGTTGATTAAATTATATTTCTCCCAATGATGGGAGATTCTCCATGAGAGCTGATAGGAGAAAGGGGCTGTGAACAAGAACGTTCCATTCTTCAGAGCTTCCCATTAAAGGGTCAGCTCCATCACTCAAGGATGGGCCATAATGAGTTCCTCCCAGGTGCTGTGCAGCGGGGTGGAGAAGAAATGGCAGTTACTTATATCTGGGCAATAACTTGTTGAAAGACAGCTGTGATACAAATGCACTGGCACTTGTCATGCTTCACGGTCATTAACCTGACATCTCAGTTTTGCTGCGCTAGATGCTGATTTGGGTTAGAAGGGCAGTAAGCTCCAGAAGATGGAGTCAGGCACGTTGAGTACATGCGTTGAGTATGTTATGTTCATGAGATGGTCCTGAGTGGTGTTCTGGTTTTCCCACTTCTAGAGTCGTCCACAGGTTAATGCTTTCTGTCAGTCTTAGACATACAAGAGGTATCTTGGGTTTCATGTGGAAAATATGTAGGCTTATCTTTTGAGGGATGCTTTTGAATGGGGAACAAGGGCCAACGTAAGGCTGTTCAGTTGACCTCAGTGTCCAGGGAGCTAGTAAAGGGAGCAGGTGCAACAGTAGGTATTTGGGTGCGTGTGAACTTTTATGCTCGTGGTCCCAGACACAGCGGCTCTGACCTGCTGGAAGGCCCCGCCCTGAGCGGTGACGGGTGCTTCCCTGGAGCTGCCACACCCCGGTCTCTGAAGGATACTGGCCACCGAGGCCACAGACTGTCCTCACCCTGGGCCAGGCAGCTGATGGTGTTTGTTCTCTCCGAAGCACAGAAGGCTTTTCTCTGTACATACAGCTTTATTCCTGGAGGTAGACCATGAAACATTCTCCCTGTGCCCCAGCAAGAAAGTCTCTTACAGACTCTGCCTTACTTTTGAACAACTGTAGTTTTTACTTTAAAGGCTAATGTCATTGGCTTATTTAGTGGCAAATAAATATTTTAATGCATGTGTGTGTGTGTGTGTGTGTGTGTGTAACAAGAATACAAATGGCCAGTCATGGAGGCTGGAATTTTTACAAATCTTTTTTGGAAATAGGTAAATATGAATGGATATACAGGGGTGTGTGCGAGTGTGCACGCGTGTGTGTAAAACGTTTGGGAAAGTCCTGGGTGGCCCAAATAATAATTAGTTTCAGACCGTCGAAAAGCTTGTTTTTTTTAATACAGAAGGAAAAATGAAAGTACACATATCTTTTGTTAAATTATGAACAAAAATACCTGTCTGAATGTTCTTTTTAAAGTATCTGATGTGAGATACTTACCTACGTATCATTACCTAAAATGTCCTAAAATAGGGAGATGCATCCCAGAAGACGTGGGAAGAAATCTGTGCAAATCACTGATGCTCTAACTAAAATGAATCATTGAGGTAAATGGAATGGACTGAAGTCTTCTGCACTTGGTCTGTAGGTCTGATGCGTAGTCCGGCTCAATGAGAGGGTGTATAAATATGCACAGGATATTCTGAGAAAGGAGTGGGCCTGGGAGCCTAACCCCCCAGCTACACACTGTTTCTGTGGGAAAGTATGCTCCCTAAGAACCTTCTTTGAAGCCAGCTCTTGAAATCCTGCTGGTTTGTAAGTTGGAGGGCTAAGGGCAAAAAGTGATCACCTACTGATCTGTAAAATTTTCAGCACTGTTCCATTATCAAGCATTTACTGAGTAACCACCGGGTGGCTTACGCTCTGATAAGCGTAGCAGCGTGAGACAAAAGCCGTCAGGGAGCATTTCTGCCCTCAGGAAGCTTGTACCTCCTCAGAGAGAGAAAGAGCTGGCCTGCAAAGCCCCCTGAGCTCTTTGGCGCCTGCGGCTGCAAAGCCAGAGGCCAGCAGGGGGCAGCAGGAAGTGTGGCTAATCAGGGGGGTGCGGGTACCACCAGCAGAGCGGTTCCCCCTTCATTTGTAACCCCCAGGGGCACCCCAGAGACTCTCATCTTCCTGGAGAGCCTCATACAAGCTCCAAGCCAGGCCCGCACTGAGTGTCATATGATCCCAGCATACTGAGCAATTGGAAACCACAGATGGCATGTGGCATTACCTTATTAGGGAAGGCTCAGCCATTCTTTCTTTTCTGTCTTTTCTTTCTTTCTTTCTTCTTCTTTTTTTTTTTTTTTTTTTTTTTCCTTTTTGGAGGCTAGGCTCTTGGCAGTCTAGGCTGCGGTGAACCTCCCATCCCCACAGCTCCAGCTCTGAAGACGCCCTGGTGAATCAGCCTTTCTGAGATGTGGAACCTGACTTTGTGTGTTTTGTGTCACTTTCTGGGAGAGTCTACAGTGGGGACAGGCCTTAGCGGATGACTCACAGCAGGCAGAGCCCTTTTCTTCGTGAGAAGCTGTTGCTTGTCATTGTTCTCAAGAGGGACCAAAAGTGAGAAGAGCCGTGGGGGGTGGGGCACAGCAAGTGGGCAGTAAATTCCTGAGTCTGGGGCTGCGCTATGTCCTCCTGGGAAGGCTGAGAGCCTGTGGGGGGAGGATGGGGCCGAGGCTGGGCGGCCAGGTAAGGCCTCCAGAGCAACCACCGTGCTGTGATGGAAAAGGCCTAAAAATAGCCCTATGCTGTGCGCTGCCTCTGAGCAGTGCTTCCCAGGGCCTGTGATCAGCCAGGAATTGCATCTGGGCCTTCCTTGTGGTACCGATCTGTAGTTTTTAGAAGCACTGAGTCCTTGTTCAAGTCCTTGGGGACAGAGGGGAGGTGACATTCCTAGCCAAAGAGTTTATATTATAATAATAGTCGTAGTGATGATAACAAAACACACATTGGTCCAGTGTTTACTCTGCTCCAGGCGCTGGGAAGGCAGCATATGGTTCATCTCCTTTAATTCCTTAGAGCCCTGGAGGAGTTGTTACATTGTTCTCCCCGTTTGGCAGACCAGGCAGCTGAGGTTTAGGGAAGTTAAGTGACCTGTCCAAAGCCTCACTGCTAGGCAAGGACAGAGTCAGGATGCAGACCCAGGTCAGGCTGCCTCCACATTTTAATTACCAGCTCTTCTTCTCTCGGAGGCATTTTTATTTACATTTTCTTACACATCTTACTTCTTTTTCCTTATCCTGTGTTACTTGGGAAGGAGAAGAGCCCCCACACCCCCACACCCCAGCGCGGGGGGGGGGGGGGGGAGGGGCGCGCGCGCACACACACACACACACACACACACACACACTCCCGGAGGTGGGAGTGGAGGGTGAGAAGAGGGAGAGGCATTGGAAAAATAAGTCAGAGATGAATTTATTTTGAAAAAGGGTTAGTGAGCAAAGTGTTGAGCTGGCCAGCAGAGAGGGAGAGGCTCTTCGGGACTTCGCGTGCCTGCGTTACAGACGGATGCATGGAAACGAGTGGGAGAAACAGAAAGTAAACTAGGACAGGGCAGGACCCGATAGAAGATAGTCAGCAGCGAAAGAGGCTGTCCTGCCTTCTAAACGCAGTGTGTTAATGATTAGCACTCTGCAAACGTTTCGGATCCCACGTGCTCTCAGCGGTATGCAGAACTCTCTTGTTTGGAGGGGAGTTTTGCCTTCCAGAAGACAAAACCCTGACATTTAATGCTGAGTTTCTACAAGGACTGGATGAAATCACCACTAGAAAAACAAGAATGGCAGCGCATGTTAATTACTTCAGGAACCCTAAGAGAGTGCAAGGGAAACACCCGACTCCCCAGGGAGAGATGCTGCCCCCCCCCCACCCCATTCTGCTTCCCACCCCCTTCTTGCTGCCTCCATTGAAGATCCCACATCCTTTGTATTTCTCCAAAGAAGAAAAAAAGTGCATAAAGGAGATTTTTGCAAAGTAAACTGCATCTTCCCAGAAGCCTAAGGTACCCTTGCGAGGCTGCTCTGACTTTCCTATCAGGCGACTGATCTTTGATTGGCAGCCTGCCTCCTGACACTCGTTTCTTTCTCTGCCAGGAGCATCTGAAAAAGCCAGGGATTTCTTTATTGATCTTTAACCAAACTCCTAAATACCCAGGACTTCCCCTCATCAAAAGAACCATTTTGCAAAACAGAAGAATCCTTTAAAAAGTAAATGGTAGTCCACTTCGCAGACCTCTCCCCATTCCCCCAGCCCCTCCCACCCGCCTTTTTTTCCCTAAAAGGAAGGCTCTTCATTCCTGCTGGCCTTCCCCTGCCCTCCTCAGACTAACAGTCTCTGGTTTTAATATAGCAAGTTCTGTAACTATTTGTCTTTTGCAGATTAGGAGAGTGAAACATTGCAGTCGCTCTCTGTGGGTTCCCATTCTGCCCCAGTGAATAGAACTATGCCTCCCCATCCTTCTCCTCCTGGCCAGCAGCCTCAAGTCCCCTGGTATCTCTGCCTTGGCACAGGGAGCCGACATTGTTTGCATAGCGTACATTCCTGGACAATTGAGCTAGCCAGTTTAACCTTCAGAGCATCCCCGTTGGTTTGTGGGTGTTTGTTCCGGGGAGAGGGGGAGAAGAGATGGTGGCTTTCATGGGTCACACATGATGCTACCCACACACACGAAATTCCAAGTCTTTGTACTCTGGAGATTAGCTGGAAACTGTGTTGCCAAAATTCACAAGCAAAATCAATTGTTGAAGGTACTTCAGTCTTTTCAGAAGCAGACAGCGTTCATACTTGCTTTTTACAGCAGTCCTCACTCACCTCACTCCTGTCTATTGAAAGCCTTATTTTAAGATTAGCCCCATTTCATTTATGTTGAAGTTAATCTTCATTAATTAAGATGCAATAATAGCACATATTTCTTAAAATACATTATGATTGGCATCAAATGAGGGAGCTTTTAAAAGTCTTATCCCAAAGGGGCGCCTGGGTGGCTCAGTCGTTGAGCCTCTGCCTGTGGCTCAGGTCATGATCCCGGGGTCCCGGGATGGAACCCCGCATTGGGCTGCCTCCTCAGCGGGAACCCTGCTCTCTCTCCCACTACCCAGCTTGTATTCCATCTCTCGCTGCCTCTCTCTCTGTCAAATTAAAAAAAAAAAAAAAAAAAAAAAAAAAAAAGTCCTATCCTAAAGACCAAGCCTTGGACCACCCAACACTCAAAAAACTCTTTTTGCTTTTAAAGGTCCCTGTTAGGAATTATTTCTAGTTTTGTGTGCACGAAGGTTGGTTCCAGAAATGACATCAGGAAAGATACAAGTCGAAACTCACCAGTCTTTTCCATTTATTTTGCGTGAACTATTGAATTATAGCTTCCTCCATCACCTGCCTCCCCTCCAAGAAAGCTTTTAAAATATTACTTACTTTAGGGATGTCTACTGGCCTTTTGCTTTCAAATTGGAGTTTAAGCTTTCCACATCATTATCACCAACCTTCCTTTTATCTCCATTCACCTTTGCCCAGATTCTAAAAGAATGAATGTTTTAGAACCTTGAGATCAAAATTGTAATCTCTCTGAATTACTTACCAGTACTCATTAGGTTAAGCATTTTTTTTGCACATAATTTAAAAATCAAAACACCAACTGGTGGATTTAAGCCAAACCCCTATTTTTAGAACAGTGTAAAAAAAAATTGCACATTTTATTTTAGGCCACACAGACGGACAGTCATGGAGGAGGCTCCTGGGCATTTTTCCATCCCCCAGTGAAGAGCTAGTGTGACCACCTCCTCTCTTAGGCAGCTGCCTCCCTCCGGATGCCTTCCCCAGCACAAGACACTTCCAGACCTCTGACGAATTGGTTACTGGGAAGAAAGGATGTTGCAGACTTAATTTTTTAAAAAGAAGAAGAAGAAGAAGAAGAAGAAAGAAAGAAAACAAAAAGTGTTTTGTAACTTTCCTTTTAGTTGTTGAGCATTTGAGTGCTCATTGAGCTTGGGGGGAAATGGAAACTTTTTTTTTTTTTTTTAATTAAGAATGGAGGAGAAAAGTTTCCTTATGTATTCTTACAGGAGTCAACTTAATTATGCCTTTGTCAGCAGGTAGTTTATAGGGGAGTCAATTTTTAAAGAAGGAGAAGGCTCTGGCCTTTAATTATCCCAGCTGGTATTCAGCTTTAGAAAGTCAGTGTACCTGCTGCGTATGTTAATTTAACCACTTTATAGCATCTGAACTCTGCCATTCCTCTACCAAACCAATTCCCCAAAGAAAAGAATTCAGAGGAGTCAGGTGATATAGGAGAGCTTTATACCTGCATATCTTCCCTTCTGTCTCTCTGTACTTTGGGCCTTAATTAAAATTTTAGGTCAGTTTTAGGTTTTGTTTTTTTTTTGTTTTTTTTTTTCGGTTTTTGGTTTTTTGCTTTTCATGCTACTTCAAAGTCATTTGTTCACTAATTCATGTGTTGCTACGTTCCACAGGTTCAATCAATAAATAGTTAAGTGCTTACTTTTGGGGGGATATAGATGAAGATACCCAGCCTTCAGAGACCTTAGCTTCTAAGGAGACAGAGAGAAAGTAATAAGGGGTTTTTTCCAGACCATAGTAAGTGATCAAATCATTTCCACAAACATTATTTATTAAGTGTCCACCTGTTACCCAGAAATAGGAGATGGTCTTGTAGAACACTTCTCACAGAGGGGCTCTCAAATTTGCTTTCTTATTTTTCCCTACCCCCGTGAGATAAGGGGGACAGGTACCATTTTCTTCATCTTTGAGGAGAGAAAATAAAAATTCAAGGACATGAAACTATTTGTCCAAAGTCACGAAATTCCTCTGTGGGAGAACCAGAACCCAGAGCACTGGGACCAGTTTCTGCCCTCTTTCTTTCCCTGTGCCATGTGTCCTGGTCATGGGGAGCCCAGTAGTTTTAACACAGGAGGAAATGGGGCCCAGAAGAATACAGTGCCTTTTCCAAATTGCACAGCTAACTCCTGTCAGATCTGGGACTAAAGCCTAGAACTCTTCCAAATGGATCCTTTCAGTTCAGCAGTTCAGATCAAAAGTCTGCTGGGTCCCACAGCCAGTGTCCGTGATGGGCTGGCTCCTTGGCCACTGGGAGACCAGATTTAGGTACCTCTTCCACTGACGACAACATGTCCATTACCCCTGGCTTGGCTTATAAGCTGTGTGTAGATGCCCACATAAGAGAGACTTGTACTTTGTTTCACAGCGTTTATGGAATAGTCACTATGTGCCAAGCACTGTTCTAAACACCTTACAGATTCTACCTCGTTCACTCCTCAGTGCAGACTGAGAGACGGGTACAGTTGTTACCCACATCTTGCAGATGAAGAAAGAGGCACAGAGATAGTAAGTGACTTGCCCTCAGTCACACACCTTGGAAGTGGCAAAGCTGGTCAAGGCCTGACAGGTGGCTCCGGTCTGTGAACTTAGCCACTGCTCCAGGCGGCTAAAGGGGATCGCATATTCCCTGAGACAATATGCAAGGAGGGACAGAAGATTTGGGACTAGAAAAGCCTAGGTTCAAATCCCAGATCTACCTCTTAGTAGGAGTGGGATTTGGCACAAATGACTAAACCTCTCTGGACATCATTCTTCCCATCTGTAAAATGGGACTAAAGCGTAGTTCATTGGATTGTAGTGACGATGAAAGGAGATTGTATTTACATAGCCCCTCACAAAAACACCCGAGTCCTTGTGGCCGCTCGGTGGGTAGTGCTTACACATTCATGCTTCTGGACCTGAGCCTTGTCTCCATCCATTTCTGGAAAGCTGCACTATGATATGCAGGCTCTCTGCAGATTACAAATTGGCATACTTTTTCATGAATGTGCTTTACGTATCTGAAAATCAGTTAGTTAAAAAGGTGCCTGAGTATGACATGAGGACTAGGGAAGAAGAAACAGCCCGGGTAGCTGTTGCCTTTCCCTGGACACCCCCAAGAATTTTGGCTCGGGCTCTAGACCCACATGGAGCAGTTGGCAGTTCAAAACCCCCGCTGCTTAACCTAGAACTATCTTGCTCAGAATGCATCTGAGGGACCTGCATTCAAGAGCAAAGATTTGGAGCTCATCTGTCTAAGGTCAGATCCCAGCACTGTGATGCTTGCTCGCTCCAATTTACTTAATTTCTTTGTGCCTTAGTTTCTCCCTATGTCAAATGAGGATGATAGTAGGTGCCCTCATAGTGAAGGTTAAATAAGTTAGTTGTTGCATAGCATTTAGCACAGTGCCTGATACATAGTAAGAACCCAGTCAGTACAGCTGAGCGTATCCTTAGTAGTGGTCTCATCATTCAAGCAATGACCTCTCGGGACTTCCTCCCTTCTCTCTCACACACGAACACACCTAAAGTGGCGTGTTACATTATTACAGTATGAGCCATTTTCAGTACTCTACTTATAGGAAAATATCATCCTCTCCATCTCAATACATTTCCAGAAAATAATGTAGCATCCAGCAGATGTTCCCCAGCCTCCCAGGGAGCAGTACTTTCAGAGAAAGCTAGATGACTGGTCTGCCTCCTAACTTAGCTCCTGCTGCCGGAAACATCACAGCCACCTTTAGTAATTGCTCTTTGAGTTTTCTGGAGTTTTGAAAATGTATGTTTTACATTTAAATGGGTTTGGGGGGGGTTGTTTGTTTTTTTCTTTTTGTTTGTCTTTTTGTCTATTGGATTTTGTTTTGGTGACAGGGTCAAGAAGCAAATTCGAATATAGGTAGATAGGAATAAACCTCAACTGTCTTCTTTCCTTGGAGCCTCACCTTGCCAAGGTGCTTCTGACCAGGGGCATTCTGGCCTGTTGTCCTCCCTCCCTAATCCAGCCAACCGAATGGAGGGCTCAAGCTCTGGCTACAGCCTTCGGCTGTGCCGGCAGCAAAGACAAAAACTTCTCAACTCCTGGACCCAAATCTTCGTGCCATGGGATTAGGTGCAGTTTTCATTATTTGCTAACAAAAATGTGTTGCATTTTGCTTTATGTAACCATGTTTTGATAATGTTGGCCTACCCAGCTGGCTGTGGTAAGAAGAACCTTGCTTCTGCTTCAGGTACAAGGTACAACACATACTAAATGTTAATGGTGAGAATCCAAGATTCAGATTCCTGAAATACTAGAGGGCATTTTGTGTTTGCCCAGCTTCCCCTTCTCCTTCCCTCCTTCAGACCCTGGAAAGTGACTTCAGTCAGACCAGCCAGAGATGCTATCCTTAGTGAATCCAGCCTTATTCTGAACTCTGCCCTTCAGGATCAGAGACCTTTGTTCTTCTGATGAACAAGTAGACAGCTTGTGCCTTTACTCTTCTAATGAATAAAACACAAGTATTTTGCATACCTGTATGGCATCTAATATCATGTTTACTTTTTTTTCTTTAAATCTATTTCAAGTTAACTCAGCATTTAAGTTAGCCTCTTTTTTAAAAAAAATTTTTTATTTAAATTCGATTTAGTTAACATATACTGTATGATTAACTTCAGGAGTAGAATTTGGCGATTCATGACTTGCGTGTACACCCAGTGCTCATTATGCCAAGTGCCCAACTTAACGCCCATCACCCAATTCGGTTACCCCATACCCCCACCCACCTCCCCTCCAGCAACCCTCAGTTTGTTCCTTATAGCTAAGAGTGTCTTAAGATTTGCCTCTCTCTCTGTTTTCATCTAATTTTATTTTTCCTTCTCTTCCCCTATGTTCATCTGTTTTGTTTCTTAAATTCCACGTACAAGTGAAATCATACAGTATTTGTCTTTCTCTGACTGACTTATTTTGCTTAGCATAATACCTTCTAGTTCTATCCACGTTGTTGGAAATGGCAAGATTCTTTGAGATTGCTGAATAATATTCCACATCTTCTTTATCCATTCATCTGTTGATGAACATCTGGGTTCTTTCCATAGTTTGGTTATTGTGAACATTGCTGCTGTAAACATTGGGGTGCAGGTGCCCCTTTGAATCACTGTGTTTGTTTCCTTTGCTTAAATACTTAAGTAGTGCAATTGCTGGGTCATTGGGTAGCTCTATTTTTAACTTTTTGAGGAGCTTCCATAATACTATTTTCCAGAGTGGCTGTACCAGTTTGCATTCCCACCAGCAGCTTAAGAGGGTTCTCTATTCTCCTCATCCTTGTCAACATCTGTCATTTCCTGACTTGTTCATTTTAGACATTATGACTGCATGAGGTGGTATCTCATTGTGGTTTTGATTTGTATTTCCTTGATGCTGAGTGATGTTGAGCATTTTCTCATATGTCTATTGGCCATTTGCATGTCTTCTTTGAAGAAGTGTCTGTTCATGTCTTCTGCCTACTTCTTGACTGGATTTTTTACGTTAGCCTCTTCGTAAGCGATATCATCCAGAAAACCATTGGTCTAGGGTGTAATTATCTTTTTATTAAAATAAATGTTAGCTATTATTATTAAATAATAGCTATTATTAATAATAGCTAAATAAACATTAGCTATTATTATTAAAGAATGTATGTCTGTGACCACCAAAAATCATTGAATGTTCCAAAGAGTGGAATATAGCACTCTTTGACATCGAGACCAATCACATGGTAATTTGCTAGCATTCTTTCACTGAAGAGTAGTGACTTTATTTATAACCAAAAATATTTCTCTTGGCGGGGGGGGGTGGGGGACGTCACTTTGTACATACTGTTCTGCACTGTTTTTCTTCTTTTTCTTCAGCTTAGTTGGACTCTGTCATTTAAGGCTCTAAAATGTATTCCTCTTTTGAGATAATCATCCTCCTTATCTCCTGGAGTGACCTGAGGATGAAAGCTCCAAGCACAGTGCATGGCACAGAGTTAGAGCCATTAGGAGTGAAGACCTCTTTGGTCTGCATGGGTGCTTTCTTCTCAGCTGAACTTAATCAAATCCTCAGGATCACGGAATTCCTAGATTCCTTGTGAATCTGTAGTATAGCGGCTTACCTCTGGAAGAAACCCAGCACATACGTATAATCATAAAGATTGGGCAGTTGGGGAATAGTCAGGGGTAATAAACAGAGACTGGAGTCAAAAGGATAAAATGTTTCTTGATATTAATGCATGTTGCTGTGAAGGAGTCTTTTCGTGACTGCCTGTTTTCAAGTGATTTCTGGAGGAGTGCTGGAGAATCTGTGTCTGGCGAGCTGTCCCTCATTCGTGCCACCTCTGAAAGGAGAAGGAGGGAGAGCTGAAATTATCTCAGGACTTGGAAGTTTTTGATTCCTAAGCTTGTCATTGGTCCCACTACCTGCTTGACACATTAGAACAACTTTCCAGAAGATCTTTTACCCCATGGTCAAAAACTCAGATGCGGGAGGACTCAGGCCAGGACAGGGAGCGAGACCCATCTGGCCCAGCTCAGCAACCATATGGGAATGTGTTCTCTGTAAACGTGCCAGATATCTGGGTTTTTATATGAAATCTCTCCATTTCTAAATGTTGGCACTCTGTGTGTGTGTTTAACTAATTCCCTGCAGGCCAAATAAAACAGGCCTGCAGGCCAATCCAGCCCTCCAGCTGCCAGTTGGTGAGTTTTGACCTAGAGTTTGCTGCCTTGATTTTAGAGTTTGTCCTTAGATAATACAGTATTTTTTCAATAACTTGCTCTAATGTCAAGCAGCTAGTTTAATTGTTATGAACTCTAAGAATGCTGGAATCAAAGAGCAATTTGTAACTTTGGTGCTAAGTTCCTGTTGGGGGTGACCCAGCTCTTCCAAAATCTGAGAACCAGCTGTTAGCCGTGAAGCTTGGGCTCACCTCTTTCCCCTCTTTGCAAACAAAGGAAACAGGTGCCAGGCAGTTAACAGTACAGGTGACATCTTGGTAGGGACTTAGGCTAGAATGCAGCGAACTGTCTTCCATAGTCAATGCGTTTTTGTAGAGCGGTAGGAACAGCTTGGACGAAAAGTCCACGTTGGGTGCACATGTCACTGACCTTACAAAAGAAGCGGCCTTGAAGTCCAGGTGTGCAGTCATTTGGAATAGCCAGGAATTCTGACTTGTTTATTCTTCCCAAAGCCCTGAAGAGCTTTAACAAGCAAACAAAAAACCATTTAAACCATCAGCAATGCTTTTTAGTTCTGAGCACTCATAATCTTTAAGAAGTCATTTTCTGTCTTCTTTCCCCAGTGTGTATTTCATAAAAATGAACTGAGGTCCAAATTAGATAAGCTGTATGATTAATACGTAACCTTCATATCTGAGCTGAAGTGGGAACAAACAGTGGAGAGCAGTATTTGGGGGAGGTAGTTCATTTTAATTCTTTTTTGTTCTAAGATCTACTGGATGAAAGTACAAAACAGGTGATAACCCTGTTTATCTGTCCGTATTCGTGGAGTACCTGGTGGGTTATACATGTAGTGGACTTCTGAATGAAGCTGTAACGTTTCCTTACTCTAGATCAGAGATTGGCAAACTTGTTCTGTAAAGGGCCAGATAGTAACTCTTTCAGGCTCTGTGGACCATGCAGCGTCTTCCACAACGGTTCAGTTCAGCCACTGTAGGGTGAAAGCAGCCATGAATAATACATTATCGAGTGGACATGTCCTTGTGCCAATAAAACTTTACTTGCAAAAATTGACAACAGACTGGATTTGGCCCACAGGGAGTAATTTGCCTCTGCTCTAGCTGAGTGAGGAAGAAATATGGGATACTTGATTATATTTATTTGTTATATTCTTCATTGGTTTTATTATTCAAACAACAAAAGCCAAAGTGCATTCATAGTCCTATCTAGGCAAATCATTTTCATCTTTCTATGTTCTAATAACTCTTTGTCCATCTACATATATAATCGCTATACACCTTGTGAGTAGCGAAGGTACAAATGTTTTCCTTAATGTACTGTCCTAAATATTTTTATATAGCAATACGGTCTTCAGAATTACACCTTCAGTGATGTAGGATGTTCCCTTTTGCTGACATACCATCAGTTATCCACTTGTATGTTTTGTGAATTTTTATTTTTTTCTTCATTTTTCAGCAGACAGAACTGTAGTAAATATCTCTATGCACATGCCTTATACTTTGGATTATTTCCTTAGGATAAATTCCCTAGGTTAGAATTATTGGTTCAAAAGATAGGGACTTTTTTTTTAATGCATTTTGGAGGAGGATTGAAAAGTAACTTTGGAAGAGTTATAACTACTGCCCACAGCAGTTCCAGCTTCACAGTGGCTTTCATGGCCACATTAGGCTTCGATTAAGCAGGCCGTTTGAACTTGGACTGTCTGAACTCACTGTGTCTGCTTCGTGCCCAGCTCTGGTTGGCTGTAGTGTACAAGCGTGGAAACATAACACTTCCCTCCCACTGAAACTCATCTGCTGGATATTCTTAGCAACAGGGGGATCGTTAGGAGTAAATCTCTTAACTTTCCAAGTAGAAAACTCTGAAGCAGGCTCCTCCTTTGAAGGTATAGATTTTTTTTTTTTAAAGATTTTATTTATTTATTTGAGAGAAAGCAAGAGAGAGCACAAGCGGAGAGGGAGGGGCAAAGGGAGAGGGAGAAGCAGACTCCCCGCTGAGCGGGGAGCTTATGTAGGGCTCAACCTCAGGACCCTGGGATCATGACCTGAGCCGAAGGAGACGCTTAGCTGACTGAGCCACCCGGGCGCCCCAAGGCATAGATTTTAAACACCGCTTCTGGAGGTCCATTGTTGATGCCCGGGGCCCACTTGGAGCTCCTTTGCCCTGTGATTTCGCAGCATAGAGTCCACCCCCATACAACATCTACAGCACTTCTTGTCGCCTGTGTAATGCCAGCCTTCCCTCACTGCTCTATCCCTGGTTCCTCCAGTGGATCCTGGCAACAGTAGGTGTCCGGTAAACTTAGGTTGCGTAAAGACCCTGCTGGTCCCTGTGTGGTGACTCTGTTGTGCATTGGTGGTCAGTGGGTAGGAGGTTGTAGAGACTCACTCTGTTCTCCAGTAGAGCCTGGAATTAAGATGATCTTTCCAGACTTAAATTGGCAAAAATCCAAACACAGTGGGAGGGGATGGACCATCAAGATGACACCTGAGGGAGGGGATCTCAGAGCAGGAAGAGCTAGGCCCTGAATTCTAGTCATGGCCTGAGTATTAACAGAAACTATGGTCCCTGGAGTTCTCCTCTCAGAGAATGGACTGTGTTCCTGGAAAGCAGGAGCTCTGCCTGGAGTCTAGAAGGGAGAAGAATCAGCTGATGGTCACTGAGCATTGTCCAGACAGATATCTGCTAGACCTCAGGGTGGCCTTCGGGCCTCACCACCACCCAACGGAGCCATCTCACTACTCCCCACTTCCCTTTGCTTGGCCCATGTGCTCCCCAGGCAGCTCCCCCCACCCCCCCGTGTCTCCCGTGGCATCCTCCCTGAAGCCCCTGGTCCCAGGGAGGGCTGCCCTGTGCAGGGAGGAGCGAGCCCACTGGTTCTTCTCTTTGAGTTTGATGAGCACAGGTCACTGATGGGGTTTCAGAACCTGACCAGCGGAGGCCTAAACTTGCCCAAACTTGCCCATAGTGTCTCACGGTGGTGCTGCCTTAGCCCAAGCACAGAGCAAGGGGTAGCTGACATTCTGCCTTCGGGACACCTTGCCCATCACCCTTGGGCACCTTCCACCTGCCTCAGATCTGTCAACCAGCCCTGAGGAGAGCCACACACATGGTCAGAGAGCAGGCTTTGGAGTTGGGCAAAGCCGGAACCTCTAATGAATAAGGTAGGAAGAGGCTGATGTGAGCAGGAACTGGTGGGAGACCGGACTTGTGTGAAAGCCCGAGGGTGGTGAGGACTGGCTGAGCCACGGGGCAGCTCAGCAGAGCTCCCTGACACCACCGCCACCACCACGTCCAGGGTGGGACTACTTCTCCAGTGGCTGCTAGAATAATTTCTGTGATCTCCTTCTCACAGAAGTGTCAGTATCCTGCTAACCGCAGGCCCACCCAGCAGAGTCACTGAGCCACCCAGACACTCTGCCGTTTCCTCGGCCTTCTTATCTCATATTTGCAACTTAAACCCAGGTTCAAACCCTGCCTCTTCCAGTCAGTGGCTGTGAGACCGCGGGCAACTCCCATACACCTTCTGAGTACGTTTCCTTATTTGCAAAATGCTTGTAATATTATACACATTGTCAGGTCGTCATATGGGTTAGAAAGTAAAAACAGAAGTTGGCACATAAGACACACTCAATAAGTGGTATTTATGGAATTCTGTCACTCAGTCACTCACTCAACACATGCATATGAGGCAGTGCTCCAGGAGCTGGGCAAACAGCACTGAAAAAGACAGACCTTATCAGGTGCAATGGTGCATGCCTGTGGTCCCAGCTCCTCAGGAGGCTGAGCAGGAGGATTCTGTGAGCTCATAGGTTCTGGGCTGTGGGATGCTAGGCCAGTTGGAGGTCTGCGCTAAGTTTGGCATCAACATGGTGACCTCCCAGGAGTGGGAGATGACCAGGTTGTCTAAAGAGGGGTGAACCGGCTGAGGTTGTAAAAAGAACTCTCACGGAGCTCAGATTCTAGGAACAGAGGTAGGCGAAAGACACACAGAATGTAATATGAGGCAATAATCCATGTTCAGAAGAAAACGGAAGCAGAGTAAGGAAAAAGAATGTGACAGGTAGGGTAGGATGATGGCTGTTTCAAGCAGGACAATCAAGGAATTGCCATCCTGAGAAAAAGGATGTGAGCAGAAACTGGAAGGGAAAAAACAAAAACAGAGAATAACCCATACAGATATGTAAGGGAAGGGCATCCCAAGCAAGGGAATAGCATATGCTAAAGCCCTGAGGTAGGAGCAGGCCTGGCACTTTTATGGAAAAAGCAAGTCGACCACAAGAATTAGGAGGAGAGTGGGAGAGAAGCCTGGGGTAGTGGCCAGGAGCCAGATCTAGGGTCTCCTAAACCATGCTAAGACCCTGGAATTATTCCAGGAATTATGGGAAGCCACCGAAAGGTTTTAAGCAAAAAGAACAGTGTGATGGGATTGAATTAAATTTAGCTGCTGATTGTAAAGTAAGTTGTAGGGCAGCAAGAGAGGAATAGGAAAGGGAGAGGGAAGTGTGGCCTGGACCATGCTGGGAGCATAGAAGCATAGAAGTAACAGCAAGCTGCTCTGTTCTTGTAGGGGGTGCCAGCAGCACTTTCTTCCCAGATTAACTGCTGGGCATGAAAGGAGACCAGCATGACTCCAAGTTCTTGGGGCCTGAGCATTGGATAAATGATGTTGCCATTTCAGGGATTGGGGAATGCCAAGGGAGGAAGGGTTTTGGCAAGCGGAAGGGGAAGAAACCGGAGGTAACCTTCCCGGTGTTGAGTGTGAGATGCATGTCCAGTGGATATCCAGATGGAGATGTTGAGCTGGTAGGCGGATGTTGGAAGCCACAGCCCCTTGGGAGAGGTCAAAGCTGGAAATGTAGAGGTGGGGGTGCTCGGGACTGTGAGAAGGCCTTGCTGCAGACCGAAGCTCTGGGAGGATGGTGACCGTCTCTGTTTTGCTCACCTCTGTCTACCCAGCGCGGGCATTCTGTATGTGTCTGATGAGTAAATGCATCGGTTGCACAGTGACTGTGGTTTAGTGCCAAACGAAATCGTTGACTGAAAATTTGCTTTATTATTTCCAACAAAAAATAGAAACCTGGTGTGTAGTTTCTTAAGAAATAATTAGCATGTGATAACATCAAAGTGGGACACTGAAAGGAACGTCTGAGACCACTTAATGCAAAAGTTCAAAATCTGTGGACAGCGGACGATAAGGAGAGTAGACCATTTCTTACCAAGGGTCAGAATGTCGATGGGGCCATGCACTGACAAGAAGGTGAATCAATAAAATCTTGAACATCAGTGCACTGTTATCCAACTGTAGGAAAATGCTGTGATTAATAGAAGAGAACAACACTTGTGTTAATTTTTTGTCATTCTGTGTTCTCATAACAGGTGCCAAAGAACACCTGTCTTGGGAGGGAAAGAGTTCAGTCAGCACTTGTCCATTAAAAGGAGTCTTTTTTACTGAACTAGGTGGGAAATGGGGATCTACTCCAAGCCCTCTGTTTTACTGATGAAGAGAGGGAAGAGGGGTGGGATTAAGTGAGTTGAATAAATTAAGCAGCTAATTAACGACTGGGCCTCCATGGACCATAAGCTGGGTAGAAGCTCTCTCCACCACCCCATGTCTATTCCATCTCTCAGCACCAACTTTTTTCAGACCAGTAACTGAGGTATTGCCTTAGAACATCATTCATGTCTAGCGGTGGAATTATTTTGATGACTTATTTTGTTAATGATTTAATATGAGAATTATAATTAGAGTTTGCTTTCGCTCATTTCAAAATCCACTCACAATTGCCTAAACACATTCTATTTGGCAGTGTGAAAGAATAAATCGTCCCAGAAGGGTCAAGGAAAGTGAAAAAAAAATTTTTTTTTGAAGATTTTATTTTGAAAGAGAGCAAGTGCACGCAAGTGCGTGTGTGAGAGGGAGCACAAGTATGCAGAGCCTCCTCAGGCAGAAGGAGAGGGAGAAGCAGGCTCCTTGCTGAGCAGGGAGCCCAATGCGAGGCTCCATTCCTCCTGACCTGAGCTGATGTCAGAGGCCTAGCCAACTGAGCCATCTAGGCACCCCGGGAAGTAAAATTTTTAATGTGCTGTAGGTCATGTACCAAGTGATTCTCATGTCAAAAGTTAAGAACTGATTTGATTTGCAAATACCATTTTAAGGAAGCTTAGAAGCCCATGTAGAATTTCAGGATGGGACACATCTGAATATCCACAATTCTCAGTCTAAATCCCAGCTGCCCAACACCATCACCTATATGGACTGCAGCCATGCTCACTTCTCCAAGCCTCAGTTTACATATCTGCAAAATGGGGAGAGAGACACTTCCTTTCCAGCGTTGCTGTGGGCATTAGGTAGCACACACATTTGGGGCCTGCACAGAGGCCCCGGGGAAAAGAAACCAGCTCCCCCTTGTTTTACATATAGGGAAACTGAGGCATCTGAGGAACCCAAAAAAACTCATCTGAGTTTAGCCTGGAGTCCAGTCCCCTAGGTTGGACTTACCCTCCAGCTCAGACCCTGATTATCTTGCCTCCCGTCTTCCCCAGGCTGTGCTTGCCAGGATGGTGCCTCTCCATACTCATGGGCAGTTTCCCAGGAAGAGGAAGAGGTGCCCTTTGCCCCCCCTTCCCTAGAGTCGGTATCCCAACTCTTTGCACAAGTCCCCCTGAGAGACTGCCGAGGTGCTCCATTACTCACACTATCCCTGGCACGCAGCGCAGCTGGCCCAGCACAGGTTCATTTACATAGTTGCACAACAGGAAGCAAGGCCAGTGTGTAGAGCTGGCTCACCAGGAGCAAATTACTTCAGGTGCCCTGCGTCTGGGAGCCCTGGGCTCTGCCCTTGGTTTCCACTCTAGCTTCAGGGAGCCACAGTCTCCCACCGCAGCTTGGTGGAGTTTGGGGAGGGGGGACATTTTGGTGTGTTGTCAACTGTCATGTGTTTGGCAGGCATGACCAGAATGGGGGGGGGTGCCTTTTGTGGAGGCAGAGCTGCTGCAGAGTTCTCCCACAGTGGCTACAAGCGAAATGGCAGATGCATGAGTCACTCCGTGAGACGGGAACAGGAAGACATCCTGTGGGTGCCAAGCCATTTTCGGTTCAGTTAGGAGAATCGATCCCCCCTCCCCAAAAAAGTGTGCATCTCCCGCCTTTCCCCTGACGCAGTGGGTCCAAGCGCCTGACTCTGTTGCTTGTGAAGGACGTTTCAGCTTGCTTTCATGCTCAGGGAATTGGCTGGTGTCCTTGGTCTGTGTCAGTTACACTATCAGAGAACCCTCTTTGCCAAGGAAACTTTCTCTCTGAATGACTTTTTGAAAATATTTTCCCTTGTTTCCCCTTCCCTTGGAATGGTAATGCAATCTATGGTGTTTCCGGATTTTCCTTTGTGAAGACATTTCTCATGTTTCTAACAGGAGGAACTGTTGTTGGTGAACATCATTTGGAAGGATGTTTCTGGGGGTTCTCTGCTAATTCCCTTGTTCTTCTTAAACTAGTCAGTATTCTTGATCGTCAGTTTTCATAGCTGCCATTGATTGACTGCTTCAAGCCAGGCACCATTTTAAGAACTTTGCTTATGCAGTGAATCCTCCCAGCGGCTCCATGAAGGGCACAAATTGCTATTATTCCCATTTTACAAATGAGGAAACTGAGGCTCAGGTTAAGCCATTTCCAGAGTCTCAAAGTTAGTTAAATGGCAAGAGCCAGACCTTAAGCTCTGTTCCCAGCAACTCCCTTTGCCAGCATTTATTCCAAATGTGGTCAGCAGAACACACTGATCTCATGAGATGTTCCTAGGAAAACATTTCTATGTTCAGAGAATTGGGGGAAATGCTGCAAACCATATGTCTCTTGCAAATCGTAAATGCATTTTAGAAGTCTTGCATGAAAGAAGCCTGCTTATCTTTGTTCCAGTGAGGGTTTTCCAAACTATATGGGACTTGGAGCCGTATTTCCACATATGCCTGTAAGGTCGTAAACACGTTTTGAGAAACATCACACTAGCAAAGGAAGGCTTGCAGCCTGAGGGGTAAGCATTCAGATCCTGTATCTGCTACTAGCTAGGTAAATTATTTAGCTTCCTCTGCCTCTCTTTTCCCCTCTAACAGGGAAATATAATAGTACTCTCCTGCACCCAGGGTGATTGTGAGCCCTCAGTCCGTGCCTCTGAAGGACCAGAAGGGTGTTGTGCATGGAGAGAAGTACTCGATGTTCTAAATGTAGCAGAACGAATCAAAACATGTGCTACCTGTGGGGTCTGACCACAACCAGAATGCTGTTTCACCATGTTCAGAAAACACATCACAGAGGCACGCCCTCCCACCTCCCTCTTTCTGTCTGCAGATCCTGACTCAAGGGCAGAGACCTACTCTTCCCTTTGGTGCTCTCGCTAGCTGTCCCAGATTCTCTCTGTCCCTCCCCATCTGGTTGGTCCAGATAGCAGCTCAGACTGGGGCTTGGGTCTCAGCCTCTAAGTCAGGTTTGGCACACACTCCTCCCGGGACGGGGGACCACTATCTGGCTTAGCCACATGCTTCTGGGTGGCCCCGGGCAGACATTGCAGAGAGAATGTGCTGTTGAGAAGGGAACTCAAGTTCCCTATTTAAACAAGACAGCTGCCCCTGCAAACTGTTGGCCCCTGGATCTCCAGAAGGGGAAACAATTGCAAAGCATTGCACTTTCACTGAATTTGCTAGTCCTCCTGTGACATGCAGCTAACCAGAAGAGCCCCTCCGAGGGGAGTGGATCCTGGGTGAGGAGTCTCGAAATTCTGTAGACTCAGCCTCTGGGCACTGGTGCCCGAACCACTTCTCAGAATGTCCTGCAGCAGGCAGATATCACTCGGTGGGGTCTGGGTCTTCCCCTCCCCAGCATGTTCTGAGGTTGGTCCTGCCATGACTCTCAAGGTGATTAGGGAGCAGTCCACCGGGGAGGAGAGCAACTGAAGAAATGACTAGTTTTTAAAAATGAAACCTATATGTTTATGTTGCCCTTTGTGTTCTTTCAGTCAATTTCAGGTGTCTCAGAACAAGAAAATTAGAAAAATGTACCAACTCTCCGTATGATCAAGGCTGGTTGCTCATAATATATTAATTGTTGAGTCAAAAAAAAGGTAATTTGCTGAACTGTATGTAAATGTCCCATTTGTTCAAAAACCAGATACCTGTCTAGGATGTATGAGAAGGCCAGAAGAAGGTGTGCCAGGAAGGAAAGACTGTGCACAGTGGGTACCTCTTCAAAGTGAGATTAGAAGGAAGGAGTTTTAACTTTTCATTCCACGGTCATGCATATAGTTTGAATGTTTCAGTATACTCCTTTTGTTATTGAAAAGGGGAAGAACATAATAAAAGGCAAATATCCAAGCTTGTTCCATAAATAGGGCGAGACTAAGTCGTGGTGGCCAATGATGGGTCTCGCCTGACTGGCTGGGAGGCGTTGCAGTAAAAAGGAAGGAAATCCAGACCAGACCAGAAAATGAGCCAGTTCCAGTCACAAAGCAGGGCACCCTCCACAGCCCGCGGCTTCCCAGCCTGGGCCGTTGCAGATGGTGCTGCTATGTTTTGCTTTTCCTTCCCCAAACCTTCACCGGGGGAAGCCACACGAGCTGCTCAGATTCTCCAGAGTTCAGCTCCCCCTGAATTGCCCTGGGCGATGATAAAGCCCCTTCCTCACCCAGGACCTGACCAACTGGAGGGAGGCACCCCAAGCTCACACAGACATGGGCACCTTATCACTGGGCCACCCCTATTGAGTCCTCGCTCCCTGTGAAAGCTACTCCCCCAAACCGTGGAGCCCCACCAGGGTGGAAATGATCGATCGGAGAGCCTGGGATGGAGTGGGGGGAGAGGGGCCTTCTGAGAGTCAGGAGCCCCAGCGCCTGGTGTTCTCAAGTCCCGGGGGCCTTGGGCAAGTCCTCAGATTTCCTTCGGCCTCCATTTTCTCATACACTGGCAGGACAGAGAATTTAATGACACGGTGGTTGGGAGATGTGATAACAAATTGGAAGAGCTTCAAAAGGTAAAAGGTGGTGATGTGCAAAGAAAAGTCTTCTGGTGGCTTTTATTGTGAGCAGTACTGTGCCCTGGGGACCCATCGTGCAGGGGGTGATTTCTCTTTCTCTTTTGATTTGGAGGCAGAGCCCCTTTCTTTGCAGCATTCAGAGGATTTGCTGTCCCAGAAATCCTTTCTTGATAGATAAAGAACTCCAGGGACCTGAGAGGTCAAACAGTCTTCTCTTTCCCCACCTTCCCACATGCCGCAGATGTCAGGAGACAGGGCCCAGGGTGAGGCTGGATTCCCACATTCCACGGTCTGGGTGCTAAGCTCTAACCAGACTCTGATGTAAGAATAGTCCCTTTCATGCTGAGGGCCCCCCGGTCCACACACACTTTCAGTCATTCAGGCAATTTCCATTTGGGGGCTGTTATGAATGGTGTCTCTCTGAACATCTTAATGCACGTCTTTCGGTGAACACATTTCTGTTGGTGTTCACCCAGGCCTTAAGTAACTTAAAACGTTCTCCTTTGTGATCGTAGAGTTTACCTCCAGGTGTCAGTCGTTCAGAATAGTGAATGTGTAGGCGTCGAGCTGGAATCCTAAGGTTGAGTGGAGCACCTGAACCGTCCAGCTCATTGGTGTTACGGCGTGTGTGTGGTTTTTTTTCCCATTTCCCCCCACTTTCTTTCCTCATTCGTTCAAAAACCATTTGAGGTAGACATTGCCCATTGATTTGTTAAGTAAATGTTTATTGAGTGCTCCCGTGTGTAAACAGTATGCTTAGCACTAGAACCTGCCTTGTCTTGCATTAGCTTGAGTCCGGTGGCGGTGGGGGGCACAAAAACGAAGCATGCAGGTAACCACATCACAAAGCAAGAGGCTATTCTGTGCCGCAGAAGCAGCACCATGTGTCTTAGACTCCTAGAGGAGGAACAGACCATCTCCATCCATCTGATGTAACAGGGAGGCACACCTCTGATTATATCGTTCCCTGCTCAGAATTTTTCAGTGGCTCTTCATTGCCTACAGTGTCCAAATTCAGACTTAAGAGCCTGGTGGGCAATCTTTGGACCCCATCCCTTACGACTTCATAATGTCTTTGCTCTAGACTTACCTCCAGATCTGGCCTACACAGCACCAGAGCTTTTATAACACTAGCCTTTGCCTAATGCCCTCCCCTCTCAGCTCCAGTGGTGCAAAGCTGTGTCACCTCTTCCACAAAGCCTGCCCAAATTTCCCCCCAGCCACAGGGAATGGCCGTGGACCCTGAACTCCCCTTCAGCCGACCTCTCTTCCGATGCTTCTTTCTGCTTGAAGTTATTTGTGGATACATCTGTTTTCCCTCTCCTGGATCGAAAGCTCCTTGAGGCTTTGTTTATTTGTACACGCTCGGTGCTTACCAAAGGATCAGAGTGGACCCTGATAAACCGTTGTGGGAGAGAGGGAGGGGGTAGTTTTGGGGTGGAGGGTGATCAGAGACTTGGTAGTGGAGGTAACCTGACATGACCTGCAAACAGGGGTGAAATCTCGCAGGGGAGGTTGGGAGGGGCCTGGGCTTTCTGAAGATAACAAAGCGAGTCACAGAGTTCAGTTTCAGAGATCTTTCAGGTTGCCGCAAGGACGATGATTTGTCTTTTCCTCTTTTGGATCACGTGGCCCCTTTGATCAATGCTGTGGACCCTTTGCCCAGAAAATGTAAATACCCACAGCATCTCATGGAGGGGGAAAAAGAAAAAGAGTTGAGAAAAGACCGGAAAGGTGGGTGAGAGCCATATTGTAATGGGTTTCTGAGCCACAGGGAAAGTTGTGTTTGGTTCAAGTTAATGGGGCGCAGTCGATGGTTTTGTTTTAACTTTTTATTGAAGCATAGCATGCAGCTACTTACCCAGAGCACAAGTATAATTCTGCCACCACCACCCCCCCACACACAGGCTAAATACAACACGTAGTCAGCAGTTGGGAAAGACCCCCCTGCCCCTTTTGCTACCTTCCCCTTCAAAAGTAACCTCTAGCCTGATGCCTAACAACACAGATTAGTCTCCCCCATCTTTGTACTTACTGGACTCCTATAGTGTGTGCTCCTTTTTGTTTTTCTGTGAATCTGGCTTTCACTCAGCATTATATCTGTGAAATTCACCTGTATTGCTGCATGGGTCTGAGGCCTGTTCGTTGGTGTTTGCTGTAGAGTGTACCATCAAGTGAGTGTTCTCCTGTTTCAGTCATTCAGGCAATTTCCGTTTGCAGGCTGCTATGAATGGTGTCGTCCTGAACATCTTAATGCATGTCATTCGGTGAACACATTTCTGTTGGTGTTCACCCAGGATGAGAATGGCAATGTGGGAGTGTTCTGCCCAAGTAAATACAGCCATAGTTTCCATCCCCCCAACCGGTGCATGGTGTTTGAGGAACATTGTGTGACTAGAGCTGATTTTCAGAAGATTTGTCTGGCTGTAGTATCTTTGACGGCTCAGAGCAGTGGTTTCATACCGTGTTTCAAGGAGCCTTGGGAATCCGCAGAGTCTGCCTTTCAGGGGCTATGACAGCCATCTCGAAGGGGCAGCGCTCCAGGCTGTTCATTCCCAACCACCATCAGGTCGAGCCCCAGAGCTCTTATCTGTTGATTAGCTTTTGCCATTATCTGGGATGATTGGCGGGCAACCAGCCATCTGACAGGTGAGCAGCGGTTGAGGGAGAACTTAGGGAAACCAAGAACAGCAAGGCCACTGCTGTCATCTCCTAGCACACATCAGGGGAGAGGCTGACCGGAAGGTCAATGTGGATTGGGAAATAGAACCTGTATGGACTGGTCACCTCTTTGGATGTCAAGGAACAAGGGGGCGGTCTCAGAACTAAAGTCTTCAGTCTAGATAACTAGAGTAAAGGCTGTTTTATTAGCAAGGAGGTTGAGAAGGCCCCCTGGGTCAGAGAGCGGGGAGTCCAGCCTCTGGTGAGTCTGAGGAACAGGCAGGCTGTCTGGGTGGGGATCCCAGGCCAGATATACATGTAAGAGCCTGTGCCAGCCTTTGAGAGTAGATGAAAGGGAGATTGGAGAGAGGACAAGTAGGCACTCAGGCAGAATCTTCAAGGACAGCTGAGTTTGGAGGGCTCAGACAGGAGAAGATGTCAGCCCCAAGACAGAGGACAATCAGGGACATGAAGACGCCCCCAGGAGAAGACTGGGAGCAGAGTCAGGAGGGTGGGACCGTCCAGCAGGGTCAGCACCGAAAAAAGATAGACTTGTTCAAAGAGTTCTTCAGCTTTATCTAGAATCATGAAATTTCACAGAAGGGCCTTCTTAACCATCAGTTATGTTCAGGGCTGTGTATGTATTGTGCTGTTATCTCTGAAAACTGGCGACAGCGTGCTCGTGCACGTGGTAACCCAACCAGAAATTTCAGTTTACTCTGATATCCTTTCCCATAACATTCTGACTAAAAGCGAGCTTACGGTATTTGTGGGCATGGCTTTATTTTTAAACACCCGTAGACACTATTTTCCCTCCTGTATACTTGCCAGCTTTTGGACCCCCTTGGTTTGAAAATGGCTGGTTCCCCAGGCATAATGTCTTTGGGGAGCTTCAGGAGCAGCTCTGTACTGACCCTCCTCCCACTACGTGCGTGATCCTCCCAGAGCCCTGGATCCAGCAGTTACCGTCACCCAGTCAGTTCACTCTGGGGGCACATGCGGTCCCTGACCCGGTCATCATTCACCCATATAAGTATTAAGAGCTTAAACCAGCGGTTCAGGTAGTTCTGAAGAGTAGGGAAGGGAGGACCATGGGGAATCTAAAAAATAATCAGCAGATAAAAAGCCAAAACAGACCTGTAATACAGAAAGCAAACTGATGGTTGCCAGAGGGCAGGGCATTGGGGAGGGGCAAAATGGGTGAAGGGGAGTGGGAGACACAGGCTTCCAGTTATGGAACGAAGAACTCACAGGAATAACAGGCACAGCATAGGGAATGTGGTTGATGGTACCGTAACGGCGCTGTATGGGGACAGAGGGTAGCTACACTCGTGAGCAGAGCATAGGGTATAGAGAAGTTGAATCAGTATGTTGTACACCAGAAATTCGTATAATATTGTATAACTACAGTCAAGTTCAAAAATTAAAAAAAAAAAAAAAAGCAGCACAGAGCACTTCTATTAATAAGTTCTCCCTTCTTAAGGATGTAGAAGCTGAGGCCCAGAAAGAGGAAGTGACTGGTCCAGGGCCACTAGCTTAATTCAGACAGAGCAGTCAGAGAGACCTGGGCATTGTACCTGAATAGACCTTCTGTGTTCAAGTCCTGTGGCTCTTTCTCCAGAGTGCAAGCCAGATCACCTGGAGTGCTCTCAAGATGCACTTTTGGCCCTGATATTCTAACTCAGGAGGCTTGGATGTGGGTGCCCTGAAAGAGCTGTCCAGGGGATTCTGAAAGGCAGCCCTATTAGGAATCCAGCTTCTAGTCACTTTGTGGTCTCTGCTCCACATTACCTCTTAAGTGCAGGTATAATCTGCTTCTAAGAAAATGTCATTGGGGTGCCTGGGTGGCTCAGTGGGTTAAGCCTCTGTTTTCAGCTCAGGTCATGATCCCAGGGTCCTGGGATTGAGCCCCGCATCGGGCTCCCTGCTCAGCGGGGAGCCTGCCTCCCCCCCAGTCCTCCCCCCAAAAGAAAATGTCATTAATTGAATTATATTTAAGAGAGGAAAAGTCAATACTTTCCTCCCTTTAAGAAGCATGGGCAGGGGCGCCTGGGTGGCTCAGTTGGTTGAGCATCTGCCTTTGGCTCGGGTCATGATCCCAGGGTCCTGGATTGAGCCCTATATTGGGCTCCCTGCTTAGTGGAGAGCATTCTTCTCCTGCTGCCTGCTGCTCTGCCTACTTGTGCTCTCTCTCTCTGTCAAATAAGTAAAGAAAATCTCAAAAAAAAAAAAAAAGCATGTGCAATTGTTATAAGTGAAAATACACTACATATTAAGAGGGGACGCACCCGACAGGCTACTAAAAAACAGGAGTCTCATGGGGCAAAAGGATTCCAGTGTTTTTCCAATTATCTGCAAAAATAGCCTACTTACTGGTTGCATAAATTTGCAGGCCCAGTTCAAGAGGTTCACACAAGTCCGTAAGGAGGAATTAAAATACAATTCAGTAATTGAACCCTGTCTCATAGAGATGGTATGGGAGGAAGCACTTTATAAATTGCCATCTTTTAATGGCATTATTATTACATCTGGCTTACCACATTAGAAATAGAATATCAGGTTTTACACTGTGGAAAGGCAGAAATGATCGATAAATGTGTGGCAGCATCTGTGTGTGACACGTTAAGGGTGTTTCCCCAGAATTCAGCTTGGGGTGGTTTTCATTTTTAAGGGAAGGCACGGGCCTCCAGTGGTCATGTGGCCACAAAGTCTGTCCGTTTATAAATGCCACCAATAGGTAATGGCTGTTTGTAGGACTTGGATGTGTTTACCCAGTCTACTAAAATCAGTCTCCTAATTTCTACATGTAATATAAACACGTAACATTTACTTTGACTTACACGGTGCCTAAAAGTGTTCCCGAGAATCTCACGCACTTTGAGAAATATTCCAGGGACAAACTTCTGGTGGAATCAACTCTACCTTCTAAAGCTCGTATTTGACCACAGACAACTACATGCTGATCTCCTACATCTCTCTCAGAAGTTTAATCCCTGAATTCAATAAGCATTAGAAAAATTTAAGTAACTTTACAGTTAAATATGTGAATCAATAAAAAGTATTAATATTGCCATGTGAACTATTAGGATTTGGTTGAAAGTGTGTGTTACGCCCAAGGGCACTCATGAGATGAATTACCCTTGGGAAACAATCCCTTCCCCCCACTTTAAGCACCCAACCTCCCCTGACAGATGTAAGCAGTGAAGGCCTCTGGGGGTACTTCTTCGTTTCCAGGGCAAGTGGCAGCAGGATTCTACTTTGCTGTATCCATCCTTAAGGGGAAAAGTGTACCAAGGCCAGAGAAGGAGCTGCTTTTGAAGCCAAGGGTCACAGGTATCCTAAAACCAAAGTCTGTCCCACCCTCCCTTTCCTAAGTACAGGAAGGAGGACAGTATGCAGACTCATATTATATTTTGGAAACCAAGTAGAACTGTGCTCAAGACACAGAAGCAGTTGTGTAAAGTGTTATAACGCAGAGATGTTTTGTATGGTTCCTAATTGGTATTTAATTAGAATCCAAGCTGAACGATGAGTTTCTCTGACTTAACCTCTTGGTCCAGTAGATAATGCATCCGGGGAAATATTATCTGAAGGAATCCTTTTGTAATGTGACACAATCCCATTTGTCAGAAATTCCGGTGTCCATACATTGGGTTCAGGCCCTTACCACTCACCTAAGGTACTGCCATGGAGACTTCCGTCATCATTTCATTGGTAAAGTATTTCTTGAGTTCTGCTGTGTGCCCAGCCCCAGGAATATTTTGTCCCTTTTGTTTTCTGAAGTATGAAGAGGAAAAATGACAAAGCTGTCACTTGCTGCCAAGGCCAGTGACTTCTTTCACTTAGCAGACTACCTCTGGGTTATTCATCTTGTTGCACGTGGTAAGATTTCATTCTCTTTTTGTGGCTGAGTAATGTTCCATTGTATGTATATGCAACTTTTTTATCCATTCATCTTCTCTGTGGGCATCTAGGTTGTTTCCGTATCTCAGCTATTGTAAGTAATGCTGCAAAAAGCACAGGGGCACATACATCTTTTCAAATCAGTGTTTGTGTTATCTTTGGGTAAATACCCAGTAGTGCAATTACTGGATCGTGTGGTATTTCTATTTTTGATGTCTTCAGGAACCCGCATACAAAACAAGAAGTACTTCGAGCCGTGAGGGCCAGCCCGGGTTTACCTTGCTGGTCACCCTAGGAATTTCATAGATTTTGCTTTTCCTCAAAGCAGTTATCAAATCCGGACATGTTTGAAAGGAGGTAGAGCGTGTTTCCTGCTGTAGTTAATGGAAGAAGGCGAGAGGAAAGAAGAAAGAAAAATTAAATGTCCTATGATGTCTCTTAGCCTACTGGTTATGGGTATGTGGACCACAGGCTTTTGTGTTTTGAGGGTGAATGCAGGGAGCGGTGCTTCTTGGCGGGTTGAACTTTGGCATCTGGGACTCAGGGTCTGAGTGCTGTATAAAATGGGCAGAGGGCCCGGATTATGGCTGCCTTCATCCTATCTGTGCCTCCTCAAAAGGCAGGTCCTTCCCCTGCACTGTGGACATTGGACGTACTTGCTATATCATGATCTGGAGGAGGAAATGGTAGATAATAATTAACCTATCTTCCATTCTTTAATGACAGAGCTCCTCTTATAGTGTTAATTATTATCATGTTCTAGACCATGAAGTATTTAGGATCACAGGGTTTAACTTTTAATTCTTGAAATTTTCCATCTACCAAGAAAGAAGGCGTCCCATGTACCTGCCGCCCGACTTCAGCAGTTGGCCCCAGACTCATGGCCAGTCCTGCTTCATACATCTCCTCTCCCCCTGTCCACTTATCTAGTTTCTATCACCATCGCTTTGTTTGGCCTTGAACTTTCTGCACGTGGAATCAGACAGCATGTGCTCCTGTGCCTGGCTTCCTTTGGCCAGCGCAATGCCTGAGAGATTGGCCTGCGACGTTGGGCGCACCTCTGGTTGGTGGCCCTTTGTCACTCACCTGGAAAAAGGCTTCTGGCCCGAGCTGCTGGGTGCCTGCTCCCCTGTCTTCCCTCAGTGTCTTCCAGGCCTCCCTTTCTCATCCCAGATCTCTGACCTGAGCCCGTGCTCTTGGGGCCTCATTTAACCTCTCTGGCATCTTCACACTCTCCTTGATTGCTCAGCACTCCTCCTCGGCTTTTTACAATACCCAGATGACAGCCATCTCTTGAAGCAATCCTCCCACCCCTCAAAGTTCGCAGCGCGTTCCTCGTCTTCAGCACACCGCTACTTCTCGAAATCGCCCCCCACGCGCACTGCCGAAGTTCCTGAACTAATAGTTCTCTCTGGCACCCCTTATCATGGGACCTCCATTCCCTTCGTGCCGTAGCAACCTCACCCGGGCCCCCCCACCCCAAGCCCCTTCCTCACCCAGTCCCATGGGCTATGGTCACTCTCTCCTTCCTGTGCCCCTATAAAGTGACTGATAACTGCCCCTCCCCCTGGTTTTCTGAGTAACACATGCTGGGATTCATTTTTTTTTTTTTTCATCGTGAACACATCACACATGGTGGAGAGCACGGACTCTGGAACCGGCTGCTGCGTTTGGAGCGCCGGTTCCTCCGCACAACATCCTGAATTGGGAAAGGCAGTAGTGAGCACCTCATAGCATTGTTTTGAGGATTAAGTGAGTAAAGCTCTCAGAACTGTATCTCAGAATCTGTAAAGCAGAACAACGACATGCAACAGAAGTGTTAGCTGTTGAGACCGAAAAAATAAAAACGTACACACTGCAGGAGTGCATAAAAACAACACGGAAAGTCCCCCACTTCTCTCCACCAAGCAACAGCCACATGGAGAGTATGCTCTTCTGGTCTGTCTTCCGGGTAGAATGTATTTATAGCTAAGCTTATCTCTATAGCATTAATGTCTGCCCCCCCTCCCCAACATCCTTCTCTCTTCCTAGCTGTCTGGTGTCCCCCAGCCTGGCAGCGTCTGCGGCCGCCTCCCCTCACCCCTGCCCCACTCCTTGGAATCTGGCTTTCTTGTCCCTGCCGTGTGAGGAAGACCCCGGATGTGTGCTGCTCCTTCCCTCAGATGCCCCCTCCAAGTCTAGGGCTAAAGCACCACCTCTGGGCTGTCAGTCCCCATTTGGCCCCAAGAAAGAACTCTTGATTGTTCTTCCATGTCCTACTCTTATCTCCAGCTCTTTCTTGGCATTCCAGTCACTTTCTCTGTTTGATGAAGTCCTGGTAGCAAGGGTGATAGATAACACTGGGTGGTTTCCGTGTGCCAGGCTCTCTCCTGTAGGAGTCCCTTTAATTGTTAAATCCTGTGAGGCAGGCCCTCTTGGTATCCCATTTTGTAGACAGAGAACGTAGGAGTTGAGTGAGGCTAAGTCGTTCATTCAACACATGCAATACTGAGTGACACGCAAATCCTGGGCTCTTTACCCCATTGTCTGCCCTTAGACCGTCCATGGAAATAGTCCATCTTCTCTTTCTCTGTCTCCTAGTTCTATTCCACCCAACATAAGGTCATTCAGTTCTTTTTCCGATATTCCCTATGCCTGTCACTTCTGCTCAGAAACCTTTGGGGACTCCCATATTCACATAATGGAGTCAGCTTTAACCCACTCTTATACTCCCTCAACATCCATTCTGAAGTCCTCCCCACTCCTTTGCCACCACCTACCCAGTCCTTACTCTTCAAAGATCGATTCATTTAAGAAATGTCTCCTTCATGCACCTCTCTGCTTGCCCAAGTCCCCACTGACCATCCTTTCCCCCAAGCTTCTGAGGCTTCCATCTGTCATGCTTTTTTGGCCTTTTATTTCCTATTTTTCAAGACTTGGTCCATCCTATCGGCATCCTAAGCCTTTTAGTCCCCAGTCTGTTAGCCCACATGCCATATTTGTTACATAGCACAGCCCTGGCCGTGATTGTGGATGTCAGCGAGCTGCTCAGTCTTCCCAGTCTTTTCTTCGCCTTCTCTCTCGATCCACTCCTCCTGTGCCTCCAAGCAGCTGGCACCCTCAGGCAAGAAAAACGACTACCTGGTTGCCTCCTAAGTAGAAACGGAGGCAGCAGCATTTGCCTGTTGCCTCACTTTTCAACTCTCCCAATAGGTGTTTGGGTTGTTCGTCAGAGTGGACTGCATGCAGGTGGGTAAACGTCTGTCTGCTAAGCAGTCTCAGAAGGCATGTCCTCGCTTAGAGAGGATCAGATGCTAGGTCTTTATGACCAGAACCCAAAATATCTCTGTTCTTCTGCTTTGTCAGCAAACCAGGAGTGAAGGTAGACAGCTACGTTGTGGAGAACATCCTGGGCAAGGGACCCCATTACAGACCACCTGCCTCCCTGCTCAGCTAGGGCAGGTGGTAGCAGGTCTGGGAAAGCTGATCTTCAAAGGACTCCCAGTGGGTTACACAGATGGAAAGGAAAGGACAGGTTCTCTGGGTGTGGGTATCCAAAGGGACACAGACCCATTAGCACAGGTAAGAGTTTGGAATACCTCCTTCTTTAGGCAGATTGGTCCTATGTCCTTTGCCAGCAATAACCTCCTCAAGGTGAAGGCCATGTGCCTCAGTTTAGTCCTCGGATAATGCCAGGAATGTGGACCAAGCTTGGTTTACATGGACCACCTGTTGATTCGTTTAACAGCTTGATGCTCCTCTTATTTGGAAGATCTAATTCAGAACTCTTCTCCTTCCAACACAGTGGTTCTTCAGCATCAGGGAGCATCTGGAGGGCTTCTCAAACTCTCAGCTGCTTGGGGCACTGCCTCCAGAGTTTCTGAATCAGGAGGTCTGGGGTGGGGGTTTGAGAATCATCACTTCTAAGAGGTTCCCAGGGATGGTGTTGCTGTCTGCTGGTGTGGAGACTCACCCGCTTACGGGACTTCCCCACTGGGCCACTCCCCATTCTGAGACTGCTTCTCTTCGCAAATGCTTAGCACCTCGGGGCACCGTGGAACTGGATGTTGGATATGTTCTTCCATTGTTTGGAAATCATTCTCACGTCAGATAGCACCGTTTGCCCCCCAAAACAATGAGCCCTTTTAAGGCAAGAGTTTTGTCTTCTGCTTCTCTGGTCTTTCCCACTTCCTCTTTCCAGCCCCAGCAAGCTCCCCATACAGGGCATGCAGGCGTCTGCAGCATACAGTCATGGTTAGGGACCCTGGGTTCCCTTATGCACTAGGCATCCCAGAGGGCATTGGTTTCCTTATTTGGAAAGTAGGCGATGAATACCACCTTCGCCGTGATCTCCAGATTAGAGTGTTAGAATAAAAAACACGGGACAGAGCCATGCATCAAACATGCTCCCATTTGTATTTTTTAAAGACATATACATTTTTTGGGGCGCCTGGGTGGCTCAGTGGGTTGGAGCCACTGCCTTCAGCTCAGGTCATGATCCTAGCGTCCTGGGATTGAGCCCCGCATTGGGCTCTCTGCTCGGCGGGGATCCTGCTTCCTCCCTTCTCTCTCTGCCTACTTGTGATCTGTCTGTCAAATAAATAAATTAAAAAAAAATCTTTAAAGACATATACATTTTTTAAGATATGTAAATCATCATACTTGTATATGCAGGGGATGTCTTCAGAAGGAAACCCCAGAAACTGGTAACAGTGACCACCTCGGGAAGTCTAGTGTAGAAGGACAGTGAACTTTTCTTGTCTACCCTTTGGGAAAATCCGTTCAGAATTTTTCCTAGATCTACATATTCTTTTAAAATTTAAAAACTAGTGAGATAGTCATTTCTTTTTCTGAGTAAATAAAATAACTTTAAAGCCCATAACCCAGTGCCTGGCACAGAAAAATCACTCTGTAACTGTCAGCTTTTGTGTTGGATATTAAGTAACTGTAGAATTCATCCACATATTTATTCATTCTCTTGTGGTTAAACAGACAAGATGTCCAGCGATCCTCAAGGCAGCCACGCAGATAGGAGCAGATCCTTTCTCAGCCAGGCTTGCCATGTGAGGGCGAAAGGAAGACGTGTTTCTAAAGGTCGGACCCCTTGTTCATTGTGAACCCATCCCTCTGCGGGGTCCCGGCCTGGCATCACCAGAAGGGGCTGGTCCTGCACGTCTGCAGGTGACCAGCACAGAGCTGCTCCCTGCGACCCACCTTCACTGACTACGAACCTGCTTGGGGAGCAGGATGGGGGTGCAGAGCAGCCCTACTTTTGGAATCTGGGGGCTGCACAGGTGGCCAGCCCACGCTGGAGTTGCATTCATACAGTGCCAGCAACTGACCCAGTCAAGTGCATTGGAGTCCCAGGGACTCCACCCAGGCCTCCCAGAGCTGTGAAGGGAACCAGACAGGTGGGTGACCTTTGGCTCGGAACAGTCTGTATTTTGTGGGATACTTGTGGGAAGGAGCAGCAGGGTGGATCCTATTTCTAAGAAAACAAACACCCGACACAAACTCCCCAGGGTGATAGGTTCGCTGGTCCGTGTGTTGGTTTCTACATCTCGTGTCTTAATCTTAGCCGAGTGATTATTGAAGCCCCATTCTCAGAATTAGTCAATAGGAGAGAGAAGATGGCATGGGATTATGCATCTGCCAGCTTAAGGGTATAGCTTTGAAGTAGGAGAGATCTGGGTTCCAATCCTGTCTCCCCTGCGTACTAGCTGTCTGGTCTTGAGCAAATTATTTAACCGCCCTGAGCTTCAGTCTTGGTAGGTATGATAAATCCCATCTCCTACAGTTGCAGATAATAGTAAATGAGTAACGGTGTAGTGTATGTGATATAGCGCCTGGCACAGTAAGCGATGAATAAATGTTACTGGGATATGGTTAGTATGGAGCTAAACTTCTCACAGTTCAGTGGGAAGACAATATTCATACATGCAAAGTCAGTTACATAACAGTAAGCACAAACTGACATACCATTAGCACCGAAATAAATGTGTCACCCTTTTGAGAGCTGGATGATAGCTATATCATATATGATATATCATATATCATATATATGATAGCTGCACATCAGGAAGAGGAAACATGAGTACACACAACCCCTGCCTGCCCCCCTTGGTGCCTGGGCCACCCTTTCGGCGTCCTTGAACCCCTGAGCTTGACGCATGGAGCTGGAATTCATAAAGGGAATAATCACTGCAAGCAAAACTAGAGAGACCTTTCTGGAAGAAAGAAAAGTGTGACCCAGGGCCTAAAAGAGAGAATTTATACAGGCCAAGAGAAATGGGCAGAGAACTTGCATAGATGCTTGCAAGAGGACTTGTAAACACAGCCCACTAAAAGACAGGCAGTGGGCTGACAGCCCCTGGGTGCTACAGCGGCGTCACGGGGAAGCTTCCCGGCCTGGCCTCGGCGGTCAGACTGCCTCGCCTCATATCCCACTCAAGCAGTTTGATGGCTATTTGACATGAGGCACAGACTTCACTTCTCTGTGGTTCGGTTCCTTCCTTCGTGAAATGGCCATGAGAAGAGAACCCATTTTCTCATCTTCTCACGGGGTGACGGCAAGAACTCAGCAGGATAATGTATTGATGGGGATGGGCGTGTAGCCTGGGGTCTGGCATATAGAGCAAGCTCTGCGTGGCAGCAGTGCCTTTATGATGAGGATTTTTATTTCAGTGGCAGAAATGTTAGAGAGGATCAGGATTGAAAGCAGAGCCCTCTGGACTTTTCCTGGGGTCCTGGGGAACCCTTGGTTTGCGAAGGGAGAAAAAGTGAACAGTGGCCCTACATCTCAGCGTCTAGTAATGAGAAGAGATGAGAATAGAGAAAGAAAGGTGAGAGGCAGGAGTCCTATGATGAGGCTGAGACCGTGGCCCTAACTTGAGGTGCCAGGAGCCATAAAGGAGGGACAATGGCTGCTGAGATAATGGGGCGGGGGGAGGGGACTAAAAATGGATGGTTTGTCAAAATGTAGGGAGCAACAGGACGCCTGGGTGGCTCAGTTGGTTAAGCCGCTGCCTTCGGCTCAGGTCATGATCCCAGTGTCCTGGGATTGAGTCCCACATCGGGCTCCTTCCTCGGCAGGGAGCCTGCTTCTCTCGCTGCCTCTGCCTGCCTCTCTGCCTGCTTGTGTGTACTCTCTCTCTCTCTCTCTGGCAAATAAATAAAATCTTAAAAAAAAAAAAAAATGTAGGGAGCAAGAGAATTTGGAAAATGCCAGGGTCTACGGCCGCACTGCCCCTTGAGGCAGCCCCTGTGACTCGTGAACAGTTGAAATGTGGCTAGTCCAAATCAGAATGGGCTATCTATGTAAAATGTGCACTGAGCTTTTAAATATTCAGTACCAAAAGAAGATAAAACATCTCAGTTTTTTTACATTGACTACATTTTGACTTTGGTCATAGCCATCTAAAATATGTCAAAATTTCTCTTTTTTCTCTTCTTTTTTCATGTGGCTACTAGAAAAATTCAGACTTCTGTTGGCTAGCACTTGGTCTGAGGAATTAGGAGAAGGGAATGGAGGCATGAGGATGCCTCAGTGACCAGGACAATGGTGGTGTCATTCTTTGAAGAAAGGGACATCAGAGATGTTGAGGGCGGGCAGTGGCGTTTCACCAGCTTTTCCATGTGTTGTGTTCAAAGCACCTGTGGGCCATTTGTGTGTACATTTAAATTGGCTTTCATTTAAGAGCGTGGAATTGTGGTAAAGGGTTGCATGAGAAGCGCATTGGTCATGGTTCACGTCACGGTAGAACGTCATTTACCTGACTGAAGACCAATGTGGGTCAGGCAGGTGCCAGGTAATTTACATACGTTCTTTCATTTCCTCCTGCTAACAACCCTGTGAAGTCAGGGCTATTATCATCCCTTCCTATTTTACAGATGAGGAAACTGTAGTTCGGAGAAGTGAAGCAAATGAGTTGTAGTAAGTGCTGAGCCAGGATTCAAATTTATCTGACGGTCAAAACCCTGTTCACTCGGCTGCATGAGGCCTCCAGGACTGAGCCCCTGAGAAAACCGAGTTCGAAGAAGGAATGAGAGCTGTAGAAAGAACATCATCAGACAGGCAAGAACAGGACAGTCTAGCATCACTGAGAGGAGAAAATTTCCAGAAGGAAGTGACTGTTCAGAAAACAAATGTAAATTTTGTAGCCAAGAAGTGTGTTAAATGATAGCTATTTCAAACCAAAGGCTACTTAATCCTATAAGTTAAGGTCATTAAAAGGAGTCAGAATTTTCCCAGGGCTTGTTCAGAACGTTGAAAACTTAAGCATAGATAGGAAGTGGCATTCTTTTAAATGGACATATTTTAATTCCCAGGCAAAAATAAATGTGGGTAGAACCCAGAGGTAAGATTCTGACAATCATTATTGGTGTTTCTCAGGACCAAGTCAGAATCATGTAGAAAGCTTTAGTGCAGATTCTCAGGTCCTGCCACAGACCTATGGAATCAGATTTTTTTTAAACAAGTGCTCCAGGTGTTCTAGATACACAGTGAAGTTAGGAACCCACTACTCAGGCTCTGCAGCAGTCTCCTGGATTTATTACCGAGACTGGCTCATTCTCGTGGCTTCCTACCAGCTTCACTAGGCGTGATGGGATCATCCTGCGTCTTGAGCAATAGCCTTACCTAGAATCTGGGGCAGTCCTTCTTTTTAGTTCGCCTTCACTTAGGGATTCTCCCAAGGCCACTTAACTGGGCACCAACTGCCATTGCTCTGGAGATGACCTATTTAAATGAGCAACAGGCTCATTTTAAATGGAGGTCATGCCTTCTTTTGCTCGGTGCTCCTGACTGACAGTTCCCCTGCTTCCTCCCCATTCCTCCCTTGTGTTCTTGATGTTCAGAGGCAAGCATGATAGGTGGTGATTAAGAGGATGACCTTGGGAGTCAGGTGGCTCGAGTCCCAGCTCTGCTGCATAAATAATATAGTCACTTTGACCTCTCTGTGTTTCATCTGTAAAACAGAAATGCTAAAAGGACTCCCCTCTGAGAGGATTAAATGAAATGATTCTTAGCATTCACTTACCAGGCACATACTAAGTAAATGGTGGTAGTTGTCAAAAATCATCATTAAAGCAACAGTATCCTTGTCTACCATCGTCATTATGATTTAGGGACATGTGCCTGGATGGCAGGTAAAATGAACACTTCAAAGATACCAGATAAGGGTCTACTTTCAAGGGTCTGCAAGTAGCAAAGCTTGCTACTTTTAGAGGATGAGCCCTGTGGAGGTCTTGAGAGAGTGCTGTTCTTATTCTCCTTCATTTTGCTGATTCTGAGCCTATATAAACTCTTAGAAGAGCTCCAGTCACTGTGTCTTCCCCAGCCCAAACTACGTTGTCCACAGCTCCATGCAGCCCTTCCTCACCTCTGCCTCTCATTTTTCCCTTCTGCAGGCCAGGAACTTGTTCTTTCTGCCCTTTGCTCTCAGCACAGGGCAGGATCAGGGCAGGACGTGTGACTAGTCCCAGATCTACCACCCTTGATCTTACAGCCTGCAAGCTTTGGTTGGAGAGAAGGAGAAGAAGAATTTCATGTCTTGCATCTCTCAGTTTTCACGTCTTAGGGTTTGGTGTGTTCAGCAATAATAGCCTTATAATAGAAATCATAGCTAATCTCTGTAAGTTATTTGCAGATTACAAAACAACAGATTAACAATTGTGTATCAGTCAGGGTTCAGTTACAACAAACAGAAAGCATTCTTGGCAATGCTGGCAGAATGGGCTCTCACACCGGGGATGAGGTGCCTGCTTGCATAATGAGTGGAAGGGCTGGAGGAACTGGTTCTCAACTTCAGACCAGGACCAACTTCTAGACCTCAGCGTGCAGAACTGGCCCCCGGGACCCAGCAGGAAGTGGAGACTCGGGAGGCTGCTGCAGCCATAGGGCTTCTTAGCACCAGCTTGCTCGTGACTGCACGCTGCGGTGCACCCATCCCCACCAGATATAGCCTGCCCACTACCCTGCTTGCCAGCAGGAAAGTCAGCCAAGCCGCAAGAACTGGCCTTCTCACTTCCACTTTCCAGATCTCTGATGAATGTACCCCTTCGGCAGAGCCCACGTCATCTAGCTGCAAGAGAACCTTAGTGTCTCTGTTGGCTCAGGCTGCCATCAGAGCACCACAGACAGAGTGGCTTAAATGCAGAAATTTATTTTCAGGTGCCACCAGGGTGGGTTTCTTCCGTGGCCTCTCTCTGTGGCTTGCGGTGGGGCCATCTTCTCCCTCTGTCTTAGGGTGCTCTTCCCTCTCTACCCATCTGCGTCTAAATTCCCTCTTCCAGTGAGGATCCCGATCATATTGGATTGGGGCCCCCCAGACTGGGCTCATCTTCACTGAATTGTATCTTTAAAGACCTTCTCTCCAGGAACACCTGGGTGGCTCAGTTGGTTAAGCGGCTGCCTTCGGCTCAGGTCATGATCCCGGGGTCCTGGGATCGAGTCCCACATCGGGCTCCTTGCTCAACAGGGAGCCTGCTTCTCCCTCTGCCTCTGCCTGCCTCTCTGTCTGCCTGTGCTCACTCTCTCTGACAAATAAATAAATAAAATCTTTAAAAAATATTAAAAAATTAAAAAAAAAAAGACCTTCTCTCCAAATTCGGTTCATTCTGAGTTATTGGGGGTTAGGACGTCTGCATGTCTGTTGGGGGCTGGGGCGTGCTTCCGCTGATAACACCAGGAGAGGTCTTGTTTTCTGTCCAACGCCACAGTTCAGGACACAGCAGGAGGAGGGTAGGGAGCTGCCCAGTGCCAGATCAGGGACGGCGGGGTGCTGCGAGCACTTTGGCAGGGATGGGAGTGGAGGGTCTAGGTACTTACCTCAGCGAGAGTCTGCTTCGTGTTTATTACATTCACGTGCTTATTTTATCTGATGCTCTTAACAGCCCTTTGAAATAGGAAAGCATTATTATCCCCATTTTTCCCATGAGAAAATTGAGGCTTTCATGGGTTACCAGGCAGTGGCAAGGGCAGGAGTAAGCTTAAGTCCCTTGGCCTAATCCTTGAGTATGTCGCCAGAACTCAATGTCCAAGGCATGGTATAAAGGCCATGTCACAAGTTCAAATAGAGGGACTGGCCGGTGTCCCAGCAAATGTGAAAGTAGCAGCCACTACTCAGACCCAGCCTGGTTTTGTAAGATTTTGACTTTTCCCGAAATCTTTGTCTTGAAGTGAAATATCTCAGTTTTTCAAACATTGACAATCAATTTAAAGTTCACACACACACACACACACACACACACACACACTTGAGTTAACCCCGTGTGGGGCCCAGCCAAACACACCTACCTGCATTCAGCCCGTAGGCTCTGATTTAAAATAAATGTTCGTGAGATTTATTAAAGTAAGTATTCTTTTTTTTTTTTTTAAGATTTTATTTGTTTGACACACAGCGATAGCGCGAGACAGAGCACAAGCAGTGGAAGTGGCAGGCAGGCAGAGGGAGAGGGAGAAGCAGTCTCTCTGCTTAGCAAGGAGCCTGATAGGGGGCTCGATCCGAGGGCCCTGGAATCATGACCTGAGCGGAAGGCACACGCTTAACCGACTGGGCCACCCAGGCTCCCCTAAAGTAAGTGTTCTTAAAGGTCTAGCTGCACTCCCTCTCAGACCATATTAGAAAGATATTGCTACTCTATCACACTACCTTGAAATTCTTCTTTTGCTCTTTTGCTGGGTGCATTTTTCTCATTTCTCACTGAACGCATGATTTTTTTGTCTTGTGGGTGAACCCAGGGACCCAGGGACCCAGCATTTATTTAAATAGCTGTGTGTAGGGTGCTGTATGGAGAGATGCTTATTTGTTCTCCCAGCAACCCTGTGGGTTGTGCCACACCCCTTTAATGGATGAGGGGGACAAAGAGCCAGGGTAAGACATTAAGACAGAGAGAGTAGAAGGCAAGATCAGAGGGGAAGTGGAAACCTGGTCTTTTTTTTTTTTTAACCTGCTCTTTGATTATAGACAGAAGGGGTGTGTTTACTTAGAACATTGGCTTCACGCCAGTGATTCAGTTATTGGCCAGCCCAGCAGACCTGTGATTCAGCTGCTGCTTGCCCGAGTGAGCTCCCCGACACACTTTCCATCCCCGACCTCTGCCTGCTCCAGGCCCCTCTAGACAAAGATTAAGGCACTCTTATTTCCCTAATAGGAAGCTGTGTTCCTAGGAATTTCTAGGAACCTAAGAATTCAGATGAACAACAGCATTAAAACCAATGCCAAATATTTGAATAACTAAATAGCACATGTGTTTATTCAAATCTGCTAGCCATGTGTAAAAATGCGAACAAGGTCACAGAAGTGATAGCCGCGTTTTTATCAAAGTGGGGGTCTGCGCAGGCCTCCCCACTTCTAGGGCGGGGGAGGGGGGAATAGAGCGCCAGTGGCTCAGGATCTCCAGATGCTGACCTCAGTCCTCGCCTGCTCGTGACAGCGGGAACATTCTTGCTTAGCTCGAAGGAAGGAGAGGGGAGGTCTGTTTTTCAGGGCACTAGACAAACAGATGCTTTCTGGCCCAGAAGGGTGGTGCACAGCCGCAGAGCAGTCAGCAAGCCCAGGACTCCGGGTCATCAGGGTCAAGGTCACCATTGCCCTGAGCGTTTGTGGGTCAGATTAACTGGAATTGCATCCTCTTCTTGGTGCGGTGGGGAGTATGTCTTCTGGGGTGAAAGGTTTACAAGCCGGTTCAAGGCTTAGATGCTGGGTGAACTGTGAACTTGGAGCAAGCTTTTCGACCTTCACAGGTGCCTCATCTCTAAAATGAGGATGAAACAGCCACCCGGCTTTCAGGCTTACAGGGAGGCTTCACAGAGCCCTGCGTCTGAAAGCAACGTGTTCACTCTGAGGTTCCACAGAAGTATCAGGTGTTGTTTGCCTTGGAAGCGATTCCTAAAGTAAGAATAAAGCAAGCTTTTCATCCATCTGGTGGCACAAGCAGCCAGCTAGACATCCTTGCCATTGAGGGAAGAGCAAAGAAACCCTCCAAAGGCACAGACAGGGTGGGAGAGTCTCTCTGGGCTGGTCTGCCCAAGCCCGCCTGGGAGGAGATGCAAAGCAGCTGCAGCTCGGGAGGAAATCCTGGGCTAGACTTCGGGCTCCCGGAGACGCTGCCATTCAACAGCCAAACAGCGTGGCCCTCCTGGAGGCTGCTTAAGTTGAAACAGTAGAATTCCTCTCTATAAGAAGAATGTTGTAATAAGAGATTATGTTGTTTTCCAGTGGCCCAGTACACAGCTTTTTCTAGGAATGACCACACATGCCCCATTTAATTGACCGGCCAAAGCTATTCCTATTTAGGAGGAAATTGTTTGTGTTTAATCATCTGGAAAGCTGTGAAAATCACCCCTGTCCTAAACGTTAACTAGTTTTCCGGGTGGGTTTATACATAGGCCAGGAGAGGGAAGTGGACTTTGAGAAGAGAACTTGTATTTGAGTTGGGGAACCTGAGAGAAGCTGGTGGGACAGGAGGAGGGGCTCCACTCTCCCTGAGGCAGAGGAGAAGTCCCCAGGAAGGAAGCAGGGGAGAAGGCAGGTGGGGAGGGAGCAGGCCTGAAGGAAGCTGTCAGAATGGGGGAAACCTCCGAGCATGTGGTCAGTTGCTCACTGTTGTTCGTTGGGACTGTGATACAGTCAGAAAGAAAGTCCTTCAGGTCCTAGCTGCAGCTTCTCACCGATGTTAGTACCTACCTACCCCAGGATCTTACATACTGAGCCTGCCGGTGAGCGCTCTGCTGGTTATGACTAGTCTTGATGCTTGTGAACGGTGGAGCAGTTGCAGGAAGACTCGCTCAGGCCTTGGAACCTTCGTGTCTTGAAAGCTGAGGAGAGGAGAATGCTTGGCGTTATTCTCCCCCAAAGGGACATTCAGAAAGTCCTTAGGAGGCAGGCAGAAAGGGTATCATGTTCCCGTTCTGGAGGCTGGGGGCCGGTCCTCAGAACCCTGGCCAGCTGGCATGGGAGCCCAGCTCAGCGTGCTGCAGGGAACGACTGTGGAAGGAGCGTGCACTTTGCTGCGTTTGCAGGGAGCCTGCTGCCTGCCTCCGTCCCATTCCAAAGGCTCCATTCCAAAGTCCTTGCCTGAGAGCACAGCAGCGCTCTGGGCCAGGCTGCCCAGTGGGAGCACAACCTTGGAGCTGGCCCTAGGCCTCTCCTTTGGGTGGGGTGGGCTGACAGGAATCTGAGGAAGAGGCAGCTCGGCTGGGAGTGTGTGGAAATGAGGTCGCCAAGGCCTCAGAAAAAGCAGGGTCACCTTACCCTGCCCTAAGATTCCTCCTCCCACTTTCCCGCTGTGCTGGGCTTCCTTCTTCTAGGCGATGCTTCAGTGGCTGTCACTAGCCCTTCCATTCTGCATGGCAGGACTGCAGCAGAGTTGCCTGGGGATGCATTGGAAAGGGGATGATGCCCTAGCCCTTTCCCCCACCCCAGGCCCGGTCATCAGGATCCCGGGGACTCGGTGACCCTGGCGGGGAGGTGGGGGGAGGGAGACAGGTCCACAAGTGACCTCCAAGGATAAATAGAAGAGCAGCTGCTGTTTCTGGAGCGCCCTGGTCCTTGGCTAAATACTACATGTGCATCAGCGAATTAACTCCTCAGACACACTCCTCCCCTTCAATTATGTAGAAGAAAACTTGGGCTCATAGAGGTCGAGTAACCAGCCCAGCTTCTCTAGCCAGTAAGCAGCAGAGGCAGGGTCCAAACCCAGGAATGTGCAACATGCCAATGAAGCTGGATATCAGAATTGTGCACACAGCTAAAAGCATGGTTTTATTTGTGCATTTGACCCAAAGCTGCTCCTGACCAAGGCCCTATCTGGCTCTTGGCGCTGAGCCCTGGGGAGCACTCCTCATGGAGTAAAACTCAGGTGGAACACCTGTGGTAGACCACAGCATGGACACCGTGGAGCCTGGGGCTTGCCGTCGGTTTTGCAACCTTATCTGGTCCTAAGCCTTTACAGCAGATAGGCTCTGCGCGGCTGCAGCCCCTCCAGAAGGTTGAGTCAGCCTGGTTTGCTGCTGGCGCCAGGGTGCCCTGAGACTTTGCTGAGCCCTTGCAGTGTACGAGGGAGGCATACCTACTGTCCACCTGCTCCTATGAGTCATCAAACGGCCACACTGGTGCCAGGCCTGCCAGCTCTGCATTTTCCCCTGGTCGCCGCCTTGCCAAGACAGAACTTAGCCATATATGGCAGAGGCACCCAGTAGTGCTCTCCCCTGAGCCTTCCTTTTGGAATATGTCCTTGGACAAGCAGACGGGTTGAAGCTCAAGGTCCAGGAGGTTTCCTTTACCTTTTTACCAGGTGGCTGGGCTGACCGAGGAAAAGGGCAGTCGAGGATCTACGGGTCAGGCCAGAGAGGAGAGCCAACCCACAACCCTGGAGTCAGGGTATGGGATTAGCAAGTGGCCCAGCCCCCAGGAAGAGGCCAGACAGAGGCAAAGGAGGGAAAGAGAGAATTCTGTTCGGTATTCCAGGCTTGAGGCTGCTCCATGTATCCCCTTGGACACTTGCAGTGGGTCTGCCAGTGAGAATCCTTCAGCTGAAAGGTTCCCACTTTCCTTGAATAAAGACTTCCTTATCTGCCTAACTAACATTCCTCAAACGATTGCAAACCTCCATAGCACCTCAAATGCACCCTTTGTGCAAAGTTCTCCAGAGGCACTCTCCTTCGCTGTTTTCAGTTGCCAGGACTTGAATCAGTGTAATAGTTGGGTAAGAGAGCCAAAAGGAAATAAAATCGAACCTTCCACTAAAGTATATAGCAGTAATATTAAACTGCGTGAGTAATGTGGCCTGTGCTTGCACTCACTCACCGTTGCTGGAGGCCCCCCGACTACCGCCAGTGTTTGTTCCCTCTTAGAAAATGCTAGAAAAGCCTCCACTGTGTTGTGTGTCAGGGTGCATGGATTAGGCGACTAGTACTGCAAACGAAAGATCTATGTAGGAGCTCCGGTGGGAGGGCATCTTAATAACTACCTACCAGCACCTGTGAGGAGTGCTGGTGCACCCTTTTCCCCTAAGGAGCGAAGCTTTAGGGCTGCTTCAACAACTGACGTTCTTTTCAGGTTTCAGGTAGAAACAATAGTTGAAGATGTCCAGCAAAACAGCAAGCACCAACAACATCGCCCAGGCCAGGAGGACAGTGCAACAGTTGAGAATGGAAGCCTCCATCGAGAGAATAAAGGTCAGAAGCCTGGGTGGGATGGGACCCCTCTGCTCTCCAAAGGCAAGGCCACTTTTCAGAGAAGACAATGCCCTTTAATGCAGCTGGGGGGCAGGAATTTCCGAGAGCAAGCCAAGAGTCTCAGAGTCTTAACTCTCATTGCCGCCTGGCACGGGCTTTAGTTTCAGCACAGGGCAGCCCAAGGGTCTCAGTTAGCCTTTCTGTTTGGACAGAAAAACCTAAAACCCAGGACAGGATCCCCTGAGGACCTGCGTTCCCTGACAGAGCCCCGTCAAGTCTCACGATCTAGGTGATCTGCCTTGGGCCAGGGGGTCCAGATGGACTTAAGGAACGCACCCTTGTCATCCCTCTGGAGTTTACGAAGCGTTCTAGAGTTATCAGGGCAGGTGAGCTAGCCTTGCACAGCTAGTCAACACACGTGGTCTCCTTTTTTTAAGAGTATGCTGCTTTTTAAATGTATGTGGACTATTTTACAGACACATTCTGCAGCCAGCGTGAATAATGCCAGCCTTAGTTGAGATCTGGAAGAAACGGGAAGGCATTTATATGGTCACCTGACTTCAGAGTCTTCCCCCACCCCAAATCCCAAGAGAGGATGAGGCAGTGTGTGCCCTGGAATGTTGTGAGTAATGCTGTTTCCTAGAAACTGAAGCAGTCACCTGACACATTCCTCTGGGCCTGGGGATAGTCACCTGTCCTCAAAGCAGCAGGGTGCCTGGGCTGTATTTGACAGGCCTCAGCTGCCCTGTGCTCCTTGCGTTAAAGACACGGATCTGATGATCCTGCGGGATATCCCACCCCGGCTTCTGAACAGGGCAGGGCATTTTTAACTCCCACCAGAGGAAGGCACTGAATCGTCCCCTTCGGGTTTTGTCCCTCTTTTTATTTTCCCAAGGTGGGTCTTCAACTCTTGAAGCTCTCTAGAACTTGACTATCTCTCAAGAGTATTGGCTCCAGGCCCATAATTCCGTTCCTAAACCTTGCTGCAATCCAGTTTTGTTTCAAATGCAAACTAAGATACACCCTTGCCTTGATTCCCATATACTTCCCCCTCCGGCTCTTTGAGAAATTTCTAACCTATAGAAGAGTTATAACAACAAACACCCCTACAGTGTTTGCCAAGATTCACTAATTATTAACATTTTGGCTCATTTGCTTTCTCTTTCTGTCTACACACACACCCACACAATTCCTATCCTTTAAGCCTCTTGAACATTCTGTGCGACTCCATGACTCTTCACCCTTAAACCCCTCACCGTCTATCTCCTGGACCCAAGGGCATTCTTCTGCATAGCCACAGTACAATGGTAACATTCAGGATCATCTAATAATAATCTGCCACACAGTCCACTTTTGAAGAATCCAGGCCACTCATTTTGCAGAAATTACCCCGGTTTGCTGAGGATTCGATTCCTGTTAATATTTTGGCTGGCATACTTACCAGCTGGGGGTAGGTCATCTATGCTCACACCAGGAGACACAGGAGGTCATTCTGTCTGATCTCTGAGTCTGACCACTTGGTGAAAAAAGGCCAGAGCTGCCAGACTGGTCCGTCTTTTTCCTTTCCTCACTCACAAGTAATCTCAGAGAAGCCGGCTCTCAGAATATCACTCCAACAGTCCTGTGCCCAGGGCGCCTGCGTTCAGTTATACTCACAATGTTTGTAAATAAATTTTGTTTCTTTGCTTTGGTTTTTTTTTCCCCCTGTCAGGTTTCAAAGGCATCAGCAGACCTCATGTCCTACTGTGAGGAGCACGCCAGGAGCGACCCTTTGCTGATAGGGATACCGACCTCAGAAAACCCTTTCAAGGATAAAAAAACTTGCATCATCTTATAGAGGAACGCTGAAATGGCTCCTCGCCTCTTCTCAACAAAGCAAATTTTGAGCAGCTCCTTGGAAGAAATTTACTTTCAGCTTATTTCGTAACCACTGCTAATAACTAAAATACTCTAACTTGGAATAATCGACTCTGACGTCTTTATTTTCCAAGTTGCCCTTTCTCTAAAACACCTTTTACTGATTTCACAGAATAGCAATCCTCTTTCCCATTTGATAACGATGGTGTCATATTGGTTTGGGCCATTGAAAAAAAAGACGATTATATCCTTTTAAATATACGAAAAAGCCAGTTATATCCAGACCTCAGTTACCTAAGTAGCTGTCTCTATTAAAATGCCAAGAATGACTTCAGTTCTAAAACCTTTACATCCTAGTATGTTCTTAATAGGGTTGTGCCAACTGTACAGTGTACCTGCGCGAGGAGTGTGTTGTGTATATATATGTCTTTGTATATACACATATCAATGCTTATTTCCTTAGTAAAATCTTTCTCCATGCCCTCAGTTCCTCAACTTTAGAAGTCATACCTTTGTCTTGAGCTGTACGTAGGTGGGTAAGATTTTTTTTCATGTAGTTACTGTACAGACAGTGAAGGCCATCCTAAAGATTGTGGCCACTGTAATTGAGTAGCAAAGAAATCGTGCTGACCTCTTAAGCTATAATCAACAGTACCAATTAAAAACTGAACTAAAAACCCTCTCAGGAGATATACACAAGGGAGCCTTTTGGGCTTCAGTGATCTAGAAGGGCGGGGCTACTGGGGGGAGGACTCTGGGCAGCTGTGGCCCTGGGGCTTGTGTTCTCTGGGTTGGGGGAAGAGACCTCGGAAATGTCCACCCTCATGCTCGGAGGGAGACTGTGCACATGAGCCCCACCCAAAGAGGAGCCGGAATGTGTGAAAGCCAGCTGCTTTCCTTAGCCAAACCTGGTGAATTCCTCCTCACTGCCTGATCCTTTATCTTTCCTCTCCTGCTGGAATGGCTATTTCCAGAGGTGTGGTGTCACCGCCCCAGCCCCAAGTGGGTGGAACGTGGTGGGAAAGAACCATACAAAAGCCAAAGGTATCAGACACTACAACGACCTGCTGGGCCACTGTGTTGTTTCCTACCTTGACAAACCCCCCGGGCAGGCTTGGATTCGGGAGTACACTACCTGGGCTTCAGGGTTCCAGCAGGTGCTCATCAGATTCTTGATACTCCTCTGGGCATGAGCAGAGCCCTCACATCCTTGGACTTGCCAGTGGCACCCAGAGGAATCTCCTATGGCCAGAGAGTATTTTAGTTTCTATCAAAGAAGGAGAAAGGATCCCTTTTTTAAACAAAAATGCTCACTTAAGGGCTCAAACCATACACAAGCCTTTGAGCGTCTCAATTACCTTTAGTTCATTAAAATATCTACTAGTGAAGGATTCAAAGCTTATTTTCAAAAAGGATCCAACCCCAGGATGGAATTACCTACAATGGTTTCTCCTAGTTCTGTACAATCTTGCTCTGCAACACCAAGCCCCTTTTAAAATCGAATGTCTGGGTTTGGAGTATGAAGCTGATTGGGGGGGAACAAATGCAGGGCTGTTTTTAAACTGCTCAAATATAGTTGGGATTTCCCCAGGCACCTATCTGTTCAGCATTGTGAACTGCCCTCACTTTTCCAACATCATGTGAAAATCATGCCACTGGCCTTAACCTCTTGTCATCTACAGCTTGGTTTTGCAATAGTCCCCGTTTCTAAGTAAATTAGAGGCACTTGTTTAGGAGAGCTATAGGTGAAATTTGAAATGTACACTAAAAAGACATTACATTTAATGCTTCACTGAATGAGGCCTTTCCTTTTAACAGGTATATTTTTCTACTGATCGTTTCAGAACACTAATCTTATTCTCATTATGATTTTAACATTTTTCTTTAAATATTTATGAGGCAGTTTGTTAAATATTTTTATGAAGTTTTATTATACCTTTTTGGCATATGTGCAACTTTTCAGTAGCAAGCATAGTTTATTCTTTAGTACTAAATTATGTCCTTTTTACCTAACAGAAAACAAAACATGTTTTGCTCTCTATTTGTCGATGTGCTTGTAGTGGTAAGGAATGGACTCGAGGTCCCAGGAGATTTCATTTTTGCTGGTCAGATATCATAAAGGCTAGGAGGGTGAATGTCATGTAACTTCCTAACTAGGTGTAGGGCATGTTCAAGAGAAGTGAAATCCCATCCTTGGGTGCTGGACCCAGTGGGGAAAAATTGTAGCTAAATGTTGATTGACTTTCAACTAGATGTCTGTGTAAGAAAATTTATGTATAGGATATGCAGAAGTCACTTTTATTTCTCAGGCTTTATTCAACTTATGAACCACAGTTAAACTGTTCTTCAGTAGCTGGCTTATAATGGACAAATACCCAGTATGTGTTGTATTGTTGTTGGCGTTGTTGTTTTTCCAACTACCACTATAAAGACACACTTAATCACATAATATACTTGCAATTTCTTGGCTTCATATCTATGAAGCTATTTAAATGTGTTCATTATTGACTTTTGTCTTTAATGCTGCTTCTGTTAATAGTGATCTCCTTTTTCATTCTTATATGTTCATTAGTGCATCAGTCTGTCCATTGAGGCCTCAGGACCGTGGCAAAATATGCTAGACAAAAGTTCATGACTCCAAAGTATTTTATAGAAACACATTACACCAGGTCGTTCACAAGGTCTAAGTTGTAGTTACTTATTCTTCTAAAAAGAATCAGGGTTTTACATTTCCTTACCTTATTAAAATCGGAGTGCCATAATGATCTTTTAAAGGAAGGACCCAACTTGCTTTCTCTCTGTACTGTTTTTGTATTTTAAACTATCAAAAAAAATTTACCAATGACTTAGTAATTTTGAGGCATAGCTTAGTTTAGGAAGTAGAAGATATGCTAAATTTGGCTTTGGATGCTGCCTTCTCAGCCAGTTTACAACCAAGATGAGCATCATCTGATTATTCCAGCTATCAGTTGAAGATCTATAGAGGCCCAGGAAATGAACTACAGTATATGTCAGTCCTTCTCAATAAAATAAAATACTGGAGTGTGTTATGAATTATATTGATTTCTTTTATGGTAGATCTGTTAATAGGAACAAAATACATGAAACACATAAAATTATGTGTAGATTAAAAAAGAGCACTTACCTAAAGTTGGGTGGCCTTGGCTCCTTTTCCAGCCAATCCTGTGTCCCTGTGTCCTGAGACTTCGGACAAGGGACTTCATCTCGCTGGGCCCCCATTTCACCATCTGTAAAACAGGAGGCTTAAATAGAGGATGACGGAGACTCGCCCCAACCTCCCCTCCGATGCCTCGGTCCAATGGCCCACTCTACAGGTCCTGCCAGTGTGTTGGTGCTATAAGCTGCTTCAAATATAAAATTGGTTCGTCTATCATATATGCTCATTTAATCGCTTATGAAAGGCCTTTTTGTGATATAGCTTTTTCTAGTTTTATGGACTTGATGACTGTAATGTCTTGTTTTTAGTCATGTCATTCTAAACATCATTCACTTGATGTTTCAGTAATCTGCATTTGATACATAGTTGGAGGGATTTTGTTATCTCATAGCATTCTTTGGCTCCTCATCTGTCCATCATCTTATTAACCTAAGCACTGTGATCATTGTTTGGAATTCTGTCCTATGGAAAAAGTAAAAGTATTTACTTCACATGTACTTCACAGATTTAAAAGAAGTTTCATTAAAACATCATTGTTCTCTTTACTGGATCAGTGCCTCACTGTATTATCCTACCCGTGTTTTGCTCAATAAATTGATAGAAGACCCATTCTCTTTCCTTTTCCTTCATTCAGTTAACATTGTCTGAATACCTACTGAGAGCCAGATGTTGAACACAGGCTCCAACACTCAGATGAGTAAGACTCACACCAGCCCGTACAAAGCTCACCGTCAAGAGCAAGGTGGGTGGGAATGGCAGATGCATAGACTAGTAATTAGAGTACCATGTGAGAAGGTGAGCATACAGTACAGTGAGATCTCAGAGGAAGGAGAACCAGCTCCACATCAGTGAAGTCTGAGAAGGCTCCCAAGGAAGGTGATGTTTGAACTGGGTCTTAAGAAAAGAAAACATTGTAAGCACTGGATTGAAGTCTTGGGAGAAAGTGAAGAAAAAGGAGGAGAGTGGGCTCAAAACTAGTATGCAGAGTACCTCCCATACCACCTTGTTTATGCTGCAAGCAACAGGAAGGCAATAGAGGTTACTAAGAGGATGATGTAATGATACCCAGTGTGTGGAGGGCTGTTCCCATCCTGAGACCCAGCTGTGACCATGGAAACAGATAACAAATGAAAAGGCCATTACACTCACAATGACTCATATTCACCCAAGTATTTGCCAAAGGTACCCTGCCTCCTCCTTAGTCCCTTCTTCTAGGGCTGGAATTCCCATGGAATGAAGGGAGAACATTATCCAGAAAGGGAAAAATGTCAGCCAATGAGGGTCTGGTTATGTACCAGTAGCTGCAGAGATGACCCAGGCTTCTGAGAATCAGTACTTATACACTACAGAGGGTAGGAGCAAAAGACAGTCATTCAACCCTTTCTAGGAAAGGACTAAAGAATTTAGACACTTTGGTCATGAAAAGCAGACAGCAACTGACATGTACTTTCACTGGCTCAAACCAAATTTCCAGAAGTTCCTATAACTCATGATGGAAGACAATTATATTGGGGGGGATGGTAGATGGGATTGGGTATGGGGTGAGTTTAAAACACGGTAAGGGAAGAGAGTGTAGTGAAAAGGGTAGACTATGCAAGTCACATGGCATATGAAATGTTATACTACCTTAATGTTATGAATAAGGAGCTCATATCTATAGGTGCTGGCAGTAGCTTAGTGTGGAGATATGTGTCATGTGACCCTCCCACTTTCCTAGATATGGGGGATGATTAGCTTCTCATTGGCAAGATGGTCAGTTATAACATGCTATATACATGTGTATAGTCACTATAAGCCTTGTTAGGTGCTAGGTAGACAGTTGTGGAGGATTTCTCCCTCCTTCCCTCCTTGTCCCTAGATTTACACCATCAGCTATAGCCATCTTTGCACGACCTAGCGTGGATATTGCCTTTAGTTTATCTTCAGAGCATGGTCCTACTGATTACTTTACCCCCTTTACCACTGTAAGCAGTAAACAATATGATCATGCCTTCAGAGGAGCCCTTCTGTTGTCCAATTACTGCCTCCTTATCAGAGCCATTCATGTCTATTAAGGCCATTTAACCGTAGGCCAGCCTTAGACAAACATGTACAGCTGGTCTCAGGAACCCCCACTTCAACTATCAATTTTTTCAGAAACTAGTATTTTCTTTGTCCTGAAGGAAAATGCAATCCAAATAAAGTCATCCTAAAATGCTAATGGACTTAATGGGTAGAAGATCACTGGAACTACAAAAGAGGACTATGGGAAGAGCAAGAAGTTAATAGTAAGTTTTAGTTAACATCGAGAGTGACAGCCCTATTCACTAAAAGACTTTAAATCTGATCCTGACATAAGATATTCATCCTGTGACATCATGAGGGCCCTGTGGTTCCCTAAGATGATTTACTAGGGGCAGACCTAAGGCAATCACTCATTGGAAAACCATGGCCAACAATACCTGCTTCATTCCTGGCACTGATAGACTTGAGTATTAATGTCCCCTGGGAAGAGGTTAAGGATAAGTCTAAGCACAAGTTGGCATGTGAACAGAATAGAAAAATCAGAAATAAACCCATGCTTATATGGTCAATCTATGACAAAGGAGGCAAGAATGTACAATGAGGAAAATAGTCTCTTTGATAGTGCTGGGAAAATTGGACAGCTACATGCAAAAGAATGAAACTGGACCACTTTTTATACCACACACAAACTCAAAATAGATTAAAGACCTAAATATGAGACATAAAACCATAAAACTCCTAGAAGAAAACATACGCAATAATTTCTTTAACATTGGCCTTAGCAACGTTTTTCTAGATAGTTCTACTCGGGTAAAGGAAGCAAAAAAATAAACTACTGGGACTACACCAAAATAAAAGGCTTTTGCACAGTGAAGGAAACCATCAACAAAAGGAAAAGGCAACCTACTGACTAGGAGGATAAACTTGCAAATCATATATCTGTTAAGGGGCTAATATCCAAAATATATTAGGAACTTAACACACACACACACACACACACGTGCGAGCACATAATCTAATTAAAAATGGGCAGAGAACCTGAATAGACATTTTCCCAAAAAAGACATACAGATGGCCCACAGACATATAAAGAGGTGCTCAACATCACTAATCATCAGAAAAATGCAAATCAAAACCACAATGAGATACCACCTCACACATGTCAGAATGACTAGAATCAAAAAGTCAAGAAATAACGTGTTGCTGAGGACGTAGAGAAAAGGAACGCTTTTACACTGTTGGTGGGAATGCAAATTAATGCAACCGCTATGAAAAACAACATGGAATTACCTCAAAAAATTTAAAGTCAACCTACCATATCATCCAGTAATTTCCCTACTAGAGATTTACCCAAAGAAAACACAAACACTAAATTGAAAAGATATATTCACTGCTATGCTCATTGTAGCATTTTTAAAAATTTTAATTCCAGGGGCACCTGGGTGGCTCAGTGGGTTAAGCCTCTGCCTTTGGCTCAGGTCATGATCTCAGGGTCCTGGGATCGAGCTCCGCATTGGGCTCTCTGCTCAGCAGGGAGCCTGCTTCCCTCCCTCTCTCTCTCTGCCTGCCTCTCTGTCTACTTGTGATCTCTCTGTGTCAAATAAATAAATAAAATCTTTAAAATGTTTTTTTTAATTCCAGTATGGTTAACATAATTATATTAGTTTCAGGTGTACAATATAATGATTCAACAATGCTCTATATTACTCAGTGCTTATCAAGGCACATGTACTTTTAATCCCCTTGACCTATTTCACCCATTTCTCCACCCACCTTTCCTCTGGTAACCATCTGTTTTTTTCTCAAAGTTAAGAGTCTGGTTTTTTGGTGGTTTTTTATAGCTGAATAATATTTGTGTGTGTGTGTGTGTGTGTGTGTGTGTGTGTGTCTTCTTCATTCATCTATCCATGGACATTTACTTGCTTCCATATCTTGGCTATTATAAATACTGCAATATAGCCAAATTAAGGAAGATGAATATATATACATATGTACATATATATATATACACACACGCACACTATTTATAGATATAGATACACACACACACACACACACTAGAATATGCAGATATAAAAATGAAATCTTGCCATTTGAACCAACATGGATGGATCCAGAAAGGTATTACGCCAAGTGAAATAAGCCAGTCAGAGAAGGACAAATACCATATGATTTCACTCATATGTGGAAGCTAAAAAACAAACAAAAACCAAACAGACCCATAAATCAGAGAAGAAACTGGTGGTTGGGGGATGGGCAAAATGGCTCAAGGTGAGTGGGTAGTGTAGACTTCCAGTTTTGGAATGAGTAAGTAACTGAGATACAAGGTACAGCACAAAGAATAAAGTTAATGGTATCACAGTATCATTGCATAGCCACAAATGGTAGCTATTTGTGAACATAGCATAACATACAGAGTTGTGGAAGCACTATGTTGTATACCTGAAACTAATGTAACATCATGTGTCAACTACAGTTCAATTAAAAAATCTCAAAACAAACCCATGACATAGCTCCTATTATTATCCCTACTTTACATATGAGGAAATAGAAGCTTGAAACGATCCATATGCATAGTTGATAGGCCTTTAATACTGAATTTTTCAAGAGCAGTTAGTATAATGGAAGAGAAAAACACATGTCCTGGAATCAACAAGTCACTAATTTGCTGTGCAAACTTAGGACCTTTATGACTTCTGGTCCTGTTTCCTGGGGAAAAAAAGGATTTACTTTTAAAAAGGGGTTTAGGTTAGGTAATTATTAATATTTCTTCTAGCTTTAAATTTTATGCAAATTTGAGAGAGAAGAGCAATTAACTTGCAGTTGCATTTTGCCATTTCCACCCCAAGTCATTTCACATTTTCCTCCTTGAATTAAAAATCAGGAGAACCAAAGCCGAGTATGGGGTCAGAGAAGGATATGTGGGTTTGGTGTATGTAATTATAGGTATTTAAAAGATATTTAAAGAATCACTTCCTGATACTTCAGCTACTGACTCATCAGCAGGACTGGAAGTAATTTTTAAGGAAAAATGAATTGCAGAAAGGTATTTTGTATATAAGAAATTAATAGAATTGAGAGAGCAAAGTTCTAACAATGCCTTTATAAGGAGTTCAAAAACATAACTAACTACAAGAAGAAAAGTAGCTCGTTCCAATATTAAATGTGAATAACATGGCATTTGGTTTTTAGAAGCAGGCCAAAGAAGAATTCATTCATTTGTTGAGGTCCTACTAGGAATGTAGTAGTTCCTACTAGCCCTGTTCTAAGTATGTCCTAGGATAAACACAGAAAAGACAAGGATCTGCCAGGATGGTTGGGGCAGGGGTTATAGGGTTGGGCAGTAGGAGGTAAACAGATAAATGACTATGCAACATGGTAAATACTATTACAAGAAGTTGGCTCTGAAAGAACAAGACAAAAATCACAGCGGTGAGCTAAGTGGAAACAAATATGTAATATGCCTGATAGAGAATTTAAGGTAGTAATCATAAAGATATTACTGGACTTCAGAAGAGGGTAGAGGACATCAGTGAGATCCTTAACAAAGATAAATAGTGGGCTAGAGGAAGTGGAGGAATGTATCAGTGACCTGGAGGATAAAGTAATGGGAAGCAATCAAGCTGAACAGGTGAGAGACAAATAAATGCTGCCTAATAAGAATAGACTTAGAGCACTCAGCAACACCATCAAGTGTCATTAACATTCACATTATAAGGATCCAAGAAGGAGAAGAGAGAGAAAGGGTGGGGGGTGGGGGCAGAAAATGTATTTGAAGAAATAGCTGAAAACATCCTGAATCTGGGAAGGGAAACAGAGATCAAGATTCAGGAGGCACAGAGATCCCCACAACAAATTCAACCCAAGGAGGTCCACACCAAGACACATAGTAATTAAAATGACCAAGAAAAAAAAAGTGATAAAGAATTTTAAGGTTTGGAAGAGAAAAGAAGACAGTTACATGCAAAGGAAACCCCATAAGGCTATCAGCTAATTTTTCAGCAGAAACTTTTCAGGCCAGGAGATGGGCTTAATATATTCAAAGTGCAGAAAAGGAAACATATTCAGGCAAGAATAGTCTATCCAGGGGCACCCGAGTGGCTCAACCAGTTAGGTGTCTGCCTTCAGCTCAGGTCATGATCTCTGGGTCCTGGGATCAAGTCCCACATGGGGCTCCCTGCTCAGCAGGGAGTTTCTCCAGCTCCTGCTTGTGCACACACTCTCTCTCCTTCTCATATAAATAAATATTTTTTAAAAAGTCTATCCAGCAAGGCTATCATTTAGAATAAAAGGAAAGATAAAGAGTTTCCCAAACAAACAAAAGTTAAGAATTTATGACCACTAAACCAGCCCTACAATAAATGTTAAGGGAGACTCTGAGAGGAAAACAAAAACCACAAGTAAGAGCAAGAAAGATAGGAAGCACAAAGGCAAAAATAAATTAGTATATCTGTAAAAATCTATCAAGAGAAGCACAAAATAGAAGGATGTAAAATATGATACCAAATATCTGAAACATGGAGGGAAGAGGAGTACAGAATGAGTTCAAAATTAAGGAACCATCAGCTTAGTATAAACTGCTACAGGAGAAGATGTTATATATAAACCCACTGGTAACCACCAATCAAAGAGGAATAGCACATGCAAAAAACAAAGAATAAGGAATCCAAATAAATCACTAAAGAAAACCAACAAACCATGAAGGATAAAGAGAATAAAGGATCAGAGAAAAGCTACAAAACCACAAAACAAGTAACAAAATGGCAATAAATACATATCTATTAGCAATTACTCTGAATGTAAATAGTCTAAATGCTCCAATCAAAAGACACAGGATGATGGGAGGGATAGAAGAACAGTATCCATCTCCACGCTGCCTAATAGAGACTCATTTCACACCAAAGACACCTGCAGATTAGAAGTGAGGGGGTGGAGAAATATTTATCATGCAAACAGATGTCAAAAGAAAGCTGCAATAGCAATACTTATATTGGACAAAATAGACTAAAACAAAGTATGTAAAAAGAGACAAAGAAGGACACTATAAATATCATAAAGGGGACAAGCCAACAAGAAGATATAACAATTGGGGCACTTGGGTGGCTCAGATAGTTGAGCGTTCAACTCTTGATTTTGGCTCACATCATGATCTCAGGGTTTTGAGATTGAGCCCTGTGTCAGGCTCTGTGTTCAGCAGGGAGCCTGCTTAGGATTCTCTCCCTTTCCCTCTTCTTCTGCCCCCACATATGCTCATGCTCTCTTTCTCTAAAATAAATAAATAAACCTTAAAAAAAAAAAAAAAAGATAATGACAATTGTAAACATTTATGCACCCAACATGGGAGCACCCAAATACAAAAAGCAGCTCATAACAAACATAAAGGAACTACTCAATAATAATACAACAACAGTAAAGGACTTTAAAACCACACTAAGATCAATGGACAGATCATCCAAACAGAAAATCAACAAGGCAACAGTGGCTTTGAATGACACACAGGACGGATGGATTTAACAGATATATTCAGAACACTCCACCATAAAACAGTAGAATACACATTCTTTTCAAGTGTATTTGGAACATTCTCCAGAATAAATTACATTACACAAAACAAGCCTCACCAAATTCAAAAAGATCAAAGCCATACCATGCATCTTTTCTGACCATACTGCTATGAAACTAGAAATCAAACACAAGAAAAAATCTGGAGACCACAAATACATGGAAGTTAAATAACATCCTACTAAACAATAAATAAGTCAATGAAGAAATAAAAGAAGAAATCAAAAAATATATGGAAACAAATGAAAATGAGAACAATGGTCTAAAACTCTTGTGATGAAGCAAAAATGGTTCCAAGAGAGAAGTTTATAGCAACACAGACCTACCTCAAGAAGGAAGAAAAATCTCAAAACACCTTAACCTTACACCTAAAGGAACTAGAAAAAGAAAAACAGAATCCAAAAGGAAGGAAGGAAATTAAATTTAGAGCAGAAATAACTGATATAGGAACTAAAACAAAACAAAACAAAATAACAAAAAAAAAAAAAAAGAGGATCAATGAAACCAGGAGCTATTTCTTTGAAAAGATTAACAAAATGAATAAACCTCTACCAGACTCATAAAAGAGTGAAAGGGCAAAAAAACAACAACAACAACAAAACACAAATGAGAAGATGGCAGAGGAGCAGGAGACCAAAATATCATCAGGACCCAGGAGTTCAGCTAGATAGTTATTAAACCATTCTGAACAACTACAAACTCAACAGGAGCTCAAAGAGAAGAGCAACAATTCTACGAACAGCAAATCAACCACCTTCCAGAATGTAGGACATGTGAAGTGAATCCGAAGTAATGGGAAGATAGACCGCAGGGGGAGGGGCTGGCTCCCGGCAAGCAGTAGAGCAGCAGAGCACAGAATCAGAACTTTTAGAAGTCTGCTCCACTGAGGGACATGGCTCCAGAGGCTAAACGGGGGGTGGAGCCCTCACGGGGAGAGTGTGGTCTCAGGACCCACAGGGTCACAAAAAGACCAGGGGTGTCTGAGTGTGGCAGAGCTCCCAGGTATTGGAGCAGGGAAGCCAGCTATAGAGATGGAGCCAAGGAGTGGGCTCTCAGCTCGGGGTTATCTTAAACCATGATCCAAGGCACAGTCGGACCCCTGGTCTTTGAAGAGAGACCCCACGAGTGGCAGATCCAGGGAGATCCCCTCCTTCCTCCTCCGGGAGGAGTGGCATGGGAGTACGCTGCAGGAATCTGCTGGGTTTGGAGACTCCAAACGGGACCATGTGCCAGAGATAGAAATACTCATTCGAGCCCAGGGAGATGGGAGTGATTGACTGCTTTTCTCTGAGGGCGCACAGAGAAGTGGGGCCCTGAGCTCTCGGCTCCTACAGGTTTGGAGATTGGGAGGCTGCCATCTTCATTCCCATCCTTCAAAGCTGTACGGAAAACATTAAGGGAACAAAAGCTACTGAGAGCAAACCTGAGAAGATTACTTGGCAAGTGTGGTGCAATTCTGACTCAGGCAAAGACAATTGAGAATCACTGCAACAGGCCCCTCCCCTAGAAGATCAGCAAGATCACCCAGCCAAGACCAAGTTCACTGATCAAAGATAACTGCAGAACTCCAGAGCTAGGAGAAAGCAACACATAGAATTCATGGCTTTTTCCCCATAATCCCTTAGTCTTTCAAAGTTAAATGTTTAAAATGTTATTTTTTCTTATTCTATTTTTAAAATTTTTCCTCTTTCCTATTTTAACGGTTTTAACTGTTTTATCTTATCAATACCTTTTCTTTTTAAATGCTCATTGTTATAGTCATATTTTATCCCTTCATTGTATTTAACCTTACTTTTTGTATACATATAGGTTTTTTTTTTCCTTTAAAATTCTGGGATACAATTTCTTCTAATAGATCAAAATATACTCTAAATCTAGCACATGGCTTTGCTCTAGTCTCCAGCCTGATCACATTCTTTTTTTTTTTCTTTTTTCGACCTTCTTATCAATTCCTTCTTTAGAATCTTTTTAAATTTTCATCTTTACAGTCATATTCCATCCTTTCATTGTGTTTACCCTTATTTTATATATATATATATATTTTTTTCTTTCTTTCTTTAAAATTTAGGGAGGTAGTTTCTTCTAACAGACCAAAATACACCCAAAATTAAGTGTGTGGCTCTATTCTATTCACCAGTCTAATATATATATATATATATATATATATATATATATATATATATATATTTCTTTTCTCCCCCCATTTCTCCTCTTCCCACCTCCCCAGTTTTGGGACTCTTCTGATTTGGTTAGTATATATTTTTCTGAGGTCATTGCTACCCATTTAGTATTTTGTTCTTTCATTTATCTATTCTTATCTTGGTAAAATGACAAGGCGGAAAAACTCACCACAATAAAAAAGAACAAGAGGCAGTACCAACGGCCAGGGACCTAATCAATATGGACATTAGTAATATGTGAGAACTAGAGTTCAGAATGACAATCATCATGGGGCTAGCTGGGCTCGAAAAAACCATGGAAGATATTAGAGAATCCCTTTCTGGAGAAAGAAAAGAACTAAAATCTAACCAAGTTGAAATTTAAAAAGCTATTAATGAGGTGCAATAAAAAATGGAGTCTCTTACTGCTTGGATAAATGATGCAGAAGAGAGAATTAGTGATATAAAAGACCAAATGATGGAGAATAAAGAAGCTGAGAAAAAGAGAGACAAACAACTACTGGACCACGAGGAGAGAATTTGAGAGATAAGTAATACCATAAGACGAAAGAATATTAGAATACTTGGGATCCCAGAAGAAGAAGAAAGAGATGGTGGACCAGAAGGTCTATTGGAACAAGTTATAATAGAGAATTTCCCTAATTTGGTGGAGGAAACAAGCACCAAAATCCAGGGGGCACAGAGGACCCCCCTCAAAAACAATAAAAATAGGTCCACACCCCATCATCTAATAGTAAAATTTACAAGTCTCAGTGACAAAAAGAAAACCCTGTAATAGCTTGGGACAAGAGGTCTGTAACATACAATGACAGAAATATTAGATTGGCAGCAGACCTAACCACAGAGACCTGGCAGGCCAAAAAAGATTGGCATGATATATTCAGAGCATTAATGAGAAAAATAAGTAACCAAGAATACTATATCCAGCTAGGTTGTCATTGAAAACAGAAAGAGAGTTAAAAAGCTTCCAGGACAAATAAAAATTAAAAGAATTTGCAAACACCAAATCAGCCCTAAAGGAAATATTACAAGTGGTCCTCTAATTAAAGAGAGAGCCCTAAAGTAACAGACCAGAAAGGAACAGAGACAGTATACAGTAACAATCACCTTACAGGCAAGACAATGGCATTAATTCATATTTTTCAATAGCTACCCTGAATGTAAATGGGCTAAATGCCCTAATCAGAAGACACAGGGTATCAGAATGGATAAAAAACAAAACCCATCAATATGCTGTCTACAAGAAACTCATTTGAGACCCAAAGACACTTCCAGATTTAAAGTGAGGGGGTGGAAAACAATTTACCATGCTAATGGACATCAAAAGAAACCTGGGGTGGCAATCCTTATATCAGATAAATTAGATTTTAAGCCAAAGACTATAACAAGAGATGAGGAAGGACACTATATCATACTTAAGGGGTCTGTCCAACAAGAAAATCTAACAATTTAAATATCTATGCCCCTAACATGGGAGCAGCCAGTTATATAAACCAATAACAAAATCAAAGAAACACATCGACAACAATACAATAATAGTAGGGGACTTTAATACCCCCCTTAATGAAATGGACAGATCATCTAAGGAAAAGATCAACAAGGAAATAAAGGCTTTAAATGACACACTGGACCAGACAGACATCACAGATATATTTAAAACATTCTGTCCCAAAACAACAGAATACACATTCTTCTCTAGCACACCTGGAACATTCTCCAGAACAGATCACATCCTGGGTCACAAATCAGGTCTCAACCAGTACCAAAAGACTGGAGTCATTCCCTGCATATTTTCAGACCATAATGCTCTGAAACTAGAACTCAATCACAAGAGGAAAGTTGGAAAGAACTCAAATACATGGAAGCTGAAGAGCATCCTACTAAAGAATGAATGGGGGCACCAGGGTGGCTCAGATCTGCCTTCGGCTCAGATCATGATCTCAGGGTCCTGGGATTGAGTCCCATGTTGGGCTCCCTGCTCAGTGGGGAGCCTGCTTCACCCTCTCTCTCCCGCCTCTCTGCCTACTTGTGATTTCTGTCTGTCAAATAAATAAATAAAATCTAAAAAAAGAAAAAAAAAAGAATAAATGGGTTGACCACAAAATTAAAGAAGAATTGAAAAAATTCATGGAAACAAATGAAAATGAAAATACAACTGTTCAAAATCTTTGGGACACAGCAAAGGTGATCCTGAGAGGAAAGTGTATAGCAATACCAGCCTTTCTCAAGGAACAAGAAAGGTCTCAAGTACACAACCTAACCCTACACCTAAAGGAGCTGGAGAAAAAACAGCAAAGAAAGCCTAAACCCAGCAGGAGAAGAGAAATAAAGATCAGAGCAGAAATCAATGAAATAGAAACCAAAGAACAGTAGAACAAATCAACAAAACTAAAAGCAAGTTCTTTCAAAGAATTAATAAGATTGATAAACCCCTGGCCAGACTTATCAAAAAGAAAAGAGAAAGGACCCAAATAAATAAAGTCATGAATGAAAGAGGAGACATCACAACCAACATCAAAGAAATACAATTATAAGAACATATTATGAGCAACTATACTCCAGCAAATTTGACAATCTAGAAGAAACAGATGCATTCCTAGAGACATATAAAATACCAAAACGGAACCAGGAAAAAATAAAAAACCTGAACACACCCATAACCAGTAAGGTGATTGAAGCAGTCATCAAAAATCTTCCAACAAACAAGAGCCCAGGGCCAGATGGCTTCCCAGGGGAATTCTACCAAACATTTAAAGAAGAATTAATACCTATTCTCCTGAAACTGTTCCAAAAAATAGAAGTGGAAGGAAAACTTTGAAACTCATTTTATGAGACCAGCATTACCTTGATCCCAAAACCAGACAAAGAACCCATCAAAAAGCAGAATTACAGACCAATATCCTTGATGAACACAGATGCAAAAATTCTCACCAAAGTACTAGCCAATAGGATCCAACAGTACATTAAAAGGATTATTCACTACAACCAAGTGGGATTTATTCCTGGGCTGCAAGTTTGGTTCAACATCTGCAAATCAATGTGATACAATATATTAAGAAAAGAAAGAACAAGAATCATATGATACTCTCAATAGACACTGAAAAGCATTTGACAAAGTACAGCATCCTTTCTTGATCAAAACTCTTCACAGTGTAGGCATAGAGGGTAACCTTAATATCATCAAAGCCACCTATGAAAAACCCACAGCGAATATCATTCTCAATGGAGAAAAACTGAGAGTTTTCTACCTAAGGTCAGGAACACGGGAGGGATGTCCACTATCTCCACTGCTATTTTTATAAATTTGATTTTTTTTTCTTAAATTTATTTATTGGACAGAGAGAGATCACAAGTGGGCAGAGAGGCAGGCAGAGAGAGGAGGAAGCAGGCTCCCTGCTGAGCAGAGAGCCCAATGCGGGGCTCGATCCCAGGACCCCGGGATCATGACCCGAGCCGAAGGCAGAGGCTTCAACCCACTGAGCCACCCAGGCGCCCCTCTCCACTGCTATTTAACATAGTACTAGAAGGCCTAGCCTCAGGAATCAGACAACAGAAGGAAATAAAAGGCATCCAAATTGGCAAAGAAGAAGTCAAACTCTCACTCATTGCTGATGATATGATACTTCATGTGGAAAACCGAAAACACTCCACTCCAAAACTGCTAGAACTCATACAGGAATTCAGGAAAGTGTCAGGATACAAAATCAATGCACAGAAATCAGTGGTATTTCTATACACTAACAGCAAGACAGAAGAAAGAAAAATTAAGGAGTCAATCCCATTTACAATTGCACCCAAAACCGTTAGATACCTAAGAATAAACCTAACCAAAGAGGCAAAGAATCTGTACTCAGAAAACTATAAAGTACTCATGAAAGAAGTTAAAGAAGACAAAAGAAATGGAAAAACGTTCCATGCTCGTGGATTGGAAGAACAAATATTGTGAAAATGTCTATGCTACCTAAAGCAATCTATACATTTAATGCAATCCCTATTAAAATACCATCAATTTTTCTCAACGAAATGAAACAAATAATCCTAAAATTTATATGGAACAAGAAAAGACCCCAAATAGCTAGAGGAATGTTGAAAAAGAAAGCCAAAGTTGGTGGCATCACAATCACAGATTTCAAGCTCTATTATAAAGCTGTTCTCATCAAGACAGTATGGTACTGGCACAAAAACAGACACATAGACCAATGGAACAGAATAGACCGCCCAGAAATGGACGCTCAACTCTATGGTCAACTTATCTTCGACAAAGCAGGAAAGAATGTCCAATGGAAAAAAGACAGTCTCTTCAACAAATGGTGTTGGGAAAATTGGACAGCCACATACAAAAGAATGAAACTGGACCATTTCCTTACACCACACACAAAAATAGACTCCACGTGGATGAAAATCTCAATGTGAGACAGGAATCCATCAAAATCCTTGAGGAGAATACAGGCAGCAACCTCTTTCACCTTAGCCACAGCAACTTCTTCCTAAAACATCGCCAAAGGCAAGGGATACAAGGGCAAAAAATGAACCATTGGGACTTCATCAAGACCAAAAGCTTTTGCACAGCAAAGCGAACAGTCAACAAAACCAAAAGACAACTGACAGAATGGGAGAAGATATTCACAAATAACATATCAGTTAAAGAGCTAGTATCCAAAATCTATAAAGAACTTATCAAACTCAACACCCAACAAATAATCCAATCACGAAATGGGCAGAAGACATGAATAGACATTTCTCCAAAGAAGACATCCAAATGGTCCACAAACACATGAAAAAGTGCTCAACATCACTCGGCAACAGGGAAATACAAACCAAAACCACAGTGAGATACCACCTCACACCAGTCAGAATGGCTAAAATTAATAAGTCAGGAAACTACAGATGTTGGCGAGGATGTGGAGAATGGGGAACCCTCCTACACTGTTGTGGGAGTGCAAGCTGGTGTAGCCACTCTGGAGAACAGTATGGAGGTTCATCAAAAAGTTGAAAATAGAGCTACTCTACGACCCAGCAATCGCACTACTGGGTATTCACCCTAAAGATACAAATGTAGTGATCCGAAGGGGCACGTGCACATTGTTTATAGCAGCAATGTTCACAATAGCCAAACTATGGAAAGAACCAAGATGTCCATCAACAGATGAATGGATAAAGAAGATGTGGTGTGTGTACACACACACACACACACACACACACACACACTGGAATACTATGCAGCCATCAAAAGAAATGAAATCTTGCCATTTTCAATGACATGGATGGAACTAGAGGGTATTATGCTAAATGAAATAAGTCAATCAGAGAAAAATAATTATCATATGATCTCTCTGATATGAGGATGCAGGGCAGGGGGTTGTTGGGGGTAGGGAGGGAAAAAAATGAAACAAGAAATGAAACAAGATGGGATCAGGAGGGAGACAAACCATAAAAGACTCTTAATCTCACAAAACAAACTGAGGGTTACTGGGGGTTGGGGGGTTAGGGATAGGGTGGCTGGGTTATGGACATTGGGGAGGGTGTGCTATGCTGTGCTATGCTGAGTGCTGTGAAATATGTAAGCCAATGATTCACAGACTTGTACTCCTGGGGCAAATAATACATTATATGTTAATTTTTAAAAAGCTACTAAGTTTTGTTCTGGCAGGCAATAAAATTCCTCCTTCTTTTAAAAGTCAGGAAGAAAATCGCAAGTGAAAGAGGAAAAATATTGATCCCAGGGTCCTGGGATCGAGCCCCGCATCGGGCTCTCTGCTCAGCAGGGAACCTGCTTCCTCCCCTCTCTCTCTCTGCCTGCTTGTGATCTCTGTCTGTCAAATAAATGAATAAAATCTTTAAAAAAAAAAAAAGAAAGAAAGAGGAAAAATAACACCCAACACCACAGAAATACAAACAATTGTTAAGAGAATATTACGAAAAACTATATGCCGACAAATTAGACAACCTAAAAGAAATGGATAAATTCTTAGAAACATAACCTCCCAAAACAGAAGCAGAAAGAAACAGAAAATTAGAACACACCAGTTGTCAGCAAGGAGATTAAATCAGTAATCAAAAAACTACCCAGAAACAAAAGTTCAGGACCAGATGGTTCACAGGTGAATTCTACCAAATATTTAAAGATGAGTTAATACCCATTCTTCCCAAACTATTCCAAAAAATAGAAGGAAAACGTCCAAATGCATTCTATGAGGCCAGACACCACAGATAAAGAGAACTACAGACCAATATCTGATGATCATAGATGCAAAGATCCTTAACAAAAATACTAGCAAACCAAACCCAACATTATATTAAAAAATATCATTCACCATGATCGACTGGGATTTATTTCTAGGTTTCAAGGGTGGTTCGATATTTGCAAAACAATCAATGTCATATATTGATCGCGTCAATAAAAGAAAAGATAAAAACCATATGATAATTTTAATACATGCAAAACAAGCATTTGACAAAGTAAACATCCATTCATGATCAAGCCCTCTACAAAGTGGGTTTAGAGGGAACATAACTCAACATAATAAAGGCCATATATGAAAAACCCACAGCAAACACCATACTCAATGGGGAAAGTGAGAGCTCTCCCCCTAAGATCAGGAAAAAGACACGGATGTCCAATTTCACCACTTTTGTTCAGCATAGTACCAGAATTCCTAGACACCACAATCAGACAAAAAGAAATAAAAGGCATCCAAATCAGTAAGGAAGAAGTAAAACTTTCCTTATTTGCAGATGACATGATGCTATATATAGAAAACCCTAGGGGCAACCTGGTAAGTTGAGTGTCTGCCTTTGGCTCAGGTCATCACCCCAGGGTTCTGGGATCAAGCCTCCTAGCAGGGAGCCTGCTTCTCCCTCTCCCCTGCTTGTGCTCTCTTTCAAATAAATAAATAAATAAAATCTTTTAAAAAAATTTAAAAAAAAAGAGAAAACCCTAAAGGCACTATCAAAAAAACTACTAGAACTGATAAAGGAATTCAATAAAATTGCTACATACAAAATCAATGTGCAGAAATCTGTGGCTTTTCTATACACTAATAATGAAGCAGAAGAAAGAAATTAAGAAAACAATCCCATTATAATTGCACCAAAAACAATAAAATACCTAGGGATAAACTTAACCAAAGAGGTGAAAAACCTGTACTCTGAAAAGTATAAAACACCAATGAAAGAAATTGAAGACGACACACATGGAAAGACTTTCCACGCTCATGGGTTGGAAGAATACTGTTAAAACGTCTATACTATCCAAAGCAATACACACATTTACTGTAACCCCTATCAAAATACCAAGAGCATTTTTCACAGAGCTAAAGCCTAAATCCTAAATTCACGGAGCTAAATCCTAAAATGTATATGGAACTACAAAAGACCCTGAATAGCCTAAGCAATTTTGAAAAAGGAAAGCAAAGCTAGAGACATCACAATTCTGGGCTTTGCACTGTATTACAAAGCTGTAATAATCAAATCAGTATGGTGCTGGCACAAAAATAGACACATGTATCAATAGAACAGAATAGAAAACCCAGAAATAAACCCACAGTTACATAGTCAATTAATCTTTGATGAAGCAGGAAAGAATATTCAATGGGAAAAAGACAGTCTCTTCAACAAATGCTGTTGGGGAAACTGGTCAGCTACATGCAAAATGTACATGATCACTTTCTTAACACCATATACAAAAATAATTCCAAAATGGATTAAAGACCTAAATGTGAGACCTGAAACCATAAAAATCCTACAAGAGAGCACAGGCAGTAATTTCTCTGACATTGGTCATAGCAACATTTTTCTAGATATGTCTCCGGAGGCAAGGGAAATAAGAGCAAAAATAAAATATTGGGACTACATCAAAAGAAAAGGCTTCCGCACAGCAAGGGAAACAATCGACAAAACTAAAGGGCAACCTATTGAATGGGAGAAGATACTTGAAAATGACTAATCAGATAAAAGGTTAGTATCCAAAACATATGAAGAACTTATATAGATCAATACCCCCAAAACAAAGAATCTACTTTAAAAATGGGCAGAAGAAATAAACAGACTGTTCTCCAAAAAAGACATCCAGATGGCCAACAGACACATGAAAAGATGTTCAACATCACTTACCATTGGGGAAACACAAATCAAAATTAAAACAAGATATCATGTCATACCCAACAGAATGGCTAAAATCAGAAACACAAGAAACAACATGTGCGGGCAAAGATGTGGAGAAAAAAGGAACCCTAGTACACTGCTGGTGGGAATGCAAACTGGTGCAGCCACCATGGAAGATAGTATGGAGGTTACTCAAAAAGTTAAAAATAGACCAAACCTATGATCCAGTAGTAATACTACTGGGTATTTACCCAAAACATACAAAAACACTAATTCAAAGGGATACATGCACCACTATGTTTACAGCAGCATTATTCATGGTAGCCAAATTATGTAAGTAGCCCAAGTGTCCATCAATAGATGAATGGATAAAGAAAAAGTGGCATCAATATACAATGGAATATTATTCAGCCATAAAAAAGAATGGAATCCTGGGGCACCTGGGTGGTCCAGTTGGTTAAGTGTCTGACTCTTCATTTCAGCTCAGGTTGTAATCTCTGAGTTAGGAGATCGACCCCTGCTTAAGATTCTCTCTCCCTCTGCCCACCCTCCCTCTCTCAAAAAAGAAGAAGAGGGTCAGGGAGGAGGGGGAGGAGGGGGAGGAGGGGGAGCGGAAAAGAAGAAATCTTTCCATTTGACAACATGGATAGATCTAGAGGGTATTATGCTAAGCAAAATAAGCCAAATGACAAATACCATATGATTTCAAAGGTGGAAACTAAGTCAGAACAAATGAACAAATGGAAAAACAAGAAAGAGCCAAATGAAGAAAGAGATTCTTAACTACAGAGAACAAACTGATGGTTACTTGAGGCGGGTTGGTTGGGGGTTAAGTGAAATAGGTGACAGGCATTAAAGAGTCAACTTGTGATAAGCACCAGGTGATGTATGGAATTGTAGCATCATGTATGGAAATGTATGGAATATATTGCATAACTGAAACTAATACATCACTGCATGTTAACTATACTGGAATTAAAGTAAAATTCAATTTTTAAAAAAGATCAAGAAGTTGGCTCTAAGTCAAAAAAGTTCTCACAGAGGAGACAACATATCAATTGGGTATTGAAGGCTGAGTAGGAGTTTTTTAGTAAAGAACAGGAACAGGATGTTCTCAGCAGAGAAAAAAGTGCATACAAATGCACTAGGTTCTTAAGGAGTCTAGAATATCAGAACAACACAGATGTTTGTGGCAGGAATATGGAGAGGAGAATGTTGATGAGGCAGGGAAGGAAGTTTGGCTCAAGTCAAAGAGTTTGTACGGATTATACAGGCAAGGGGAAGGAGTTGGTAGAGGTTTTTAAGCAGGGTCCTGCCATAACCTTTGTTTTCATAAAGATAATTAGAATGAACAAGGAAAATAAACCAGTGCAGAGAAACTGGCAGTGGTGTTTCTAATCTCTGCTGAGTCCCCAGAAGTGTCTCACAATTTGGCTTATTTTGCTTAGCATAATACCCTCTAGATCTATCCATGTTGTCAAATGGAAAGATTTCTTCTTTTCCGCTCCCCCTCCTCCCTTTTGACCTGTCCAACTCCTCCTTCATTCTGAACTATTATCACCCTCCTCAACACCTCCCCCATTTATCTCCTTCCCACCAGGCAAACAATTCTGCCTTCACCATCAAGCACACAAAATGCTGGAGCCATTTGGCCTGAATTCTTAAATTTACTACCTTCCCACACTCAAATGTCTCTGTTACACCTGTCCAGATATCTTCCATCAAATGGACAGGTTGGGGGGGGGGGTGGGGAAAGGACAGGTTGAGAAGCAAACTCTGGTTCAAGTCCAAATCCTTCAATTCTTCCCTAAGACCCTTACCGTCTTCTCTCCCTTATTAAAAATTTCCAAAGAGTGACCACCCTTCCTTGTCTTCTCTGCCCCACCTCGCATCTTCTCATTGGCTGCAATCTTGCATTTATTCCCACCACTGTAATGGAACAGATTTCACCCACTAAAATGGCCATAAACTCCCAATTTCCAAACTCAATAAAGCATTTCAGTTTCTGATTCAAGGACCCCTGTCTGAATCATTCTTTTTCATAAACTCACAATTCTGCACCATTTGCTTCTGTGATATCAACTCTTTTCCCCTCCTTGGGCTCCTCCTCATATGTCTACCCCCTAAAATCCCACCCTTGATCCCAAGTTTTAATCTTTAGCCCACTGCAGCTCTTTCCACTTTACCCATTCTTCTTGGGGAGTCCATCTATTATGACTGCTATCATAGACTAAAGATTCCCAAATCTATTCATCTGGCTGATCTTTTGTCCAAGCATCAGACTTACCTATCCTATAGGACATTTCAATAGCGCACAAGGACTTGGAACATAATGTGTTGAAACCCTTTTCCCTGCCTCAAATTTAATTGCTAGCACTACCATCACTAAATTGCCATAGCTGGAAACCTGAGAGGCATTCAAGAATCCCCCCTCATTCCTTACATTTGATCATCCATTCTTGGGCATTTCATTTCCCAAATACTTCTCAAATCCATCTCTGATTTTCCTCATCAACTATGAATTTGGGCCCATATCATCCCTTGGCTAAACTACTGTAAAAGCCTCCTTTCTAGACTCTAGCCTATGTGGCTGCCTCTGGCATTAAGGTGAGTGACTATCTCAGTTTACTTAGGACTATCCTAGTTTAGGCTCCCCAAATCTTACATCCTAGAAATCCCTCAGTCTCTGTGGCTCATAATACTTTTAGTCACAAATGAAACTTGGGAAGTCACGTTACTGAAAATCCATGGGCCTCTCTTCAGGTACGGCTGGATCCAGGAGCTCTGCTTTCTGGTTTCATCTCTGACCTTTCCTCTTGAGTAGCCTTATTCTCCATGAGGCAAGCCTGCTGCTAGCAATCATAGACACATCCATCAGCTAGCCAGCACCAAAAAGAGAGTCTTTAGTGGAAATGTCTCAGGACATTTTCTGATTGACCCAGCTGAAGTCACATATCTATCCCCAAACCAGTCACCATAGCCAAGAGGATTGGCTAGGCCTGTATTATAAATCTACCCTTGAGGCTGAGGTGGAGAGTGCTAATAAAAAGGAAGATTCACAGAAGGAAGATGGAGAGGGGGTTGGACAGATGACAACAATAGCTGTCTCCTTATGTGATACAGCCTTCCAATCCCATCCGGCATGCTGTGGCCTGACCAGCTGAACCCATCTCAGAAGAGTGGGTCATGGAACACTCCAATGTAACCACTTTACTTTTCTACCTAAACCCCGCCTGAGTCCTCTCCATGCTTGCAGGACAAAGTCCATGCTTTTTAGAAGGGCAGGTAAGACTATGACCTGATCTCTGTCTACCTTCTCTGCTGCCTTTCTCCACTCCCTTCCTTAACACTTAATCCTCTAGTAAATACCACGGACAGGAGTCCCTCGTGTGCCACACCTTTCTCCTCTGACTGACTAGTTCCTAATCACGCTCCAAAATTCAGGTCAAGCATTTTTTTCTTTCCTGGAAGGCTTCCTCACCACCACCACTACCCTACACACACACACACACACACACACACACACACAGAGCACATGCCCAGATTTGCTCAGATACCACACTGACTTGAAAACGTGTCAGCTTCCTATACTCAACTGCAGGTAGAAACTGCATCATAATCACGTTTACATAGCAAGTTCTAGCACAGTGCTCGGCACACGGTGTGTGCTCAACCTTTGATTTGGAACAGAAAACGTTCTGATACTTCAAATGAGCAATAGAGAACCAAACTAAGTTAATAGAAATGGAGGAGAGACTAGCTTACTCGAAATGAACGTAATCTAATTGGATGGTGTCTTTCCATATCCCCTTCCGTGGGCCTATCTGGTTTACCGGGGGCTTTCCCTTTTTCTTTGGATCACCCTCTAGTTTACAAATACATAATAATTACATAGAATACATACATAGTATGAATACATAGAAAATGACTCATGGAAGATAGAATTATCTTTATATCGAGTACTTCCAGGAACCGACCTAAGTGTTTTCTACACACAATTCCTTTCATCCTCAGGACAAACCAAGGAAATATGCCTTGTTTTCCCATTTCGTGGGAGAAATAACTGAGGCTTAGAGAAGTTACACTAACTTTCCAAAGTTCTAGTGAGGATCAAGGATCCAAGCCCAGATCTTTCTGTCTATAAAAGCCCATGATCTTAACTACTACACTCTTGGTCTTTATTTTTGCCAGCTGAGTCCCTAACAGACCAAGAGGCGACATGAAATCAGAAGGCTCTTCTCCAGGTGAGCCATTTCTTGTGAAATGATTATTTTGATGATTGTAATACAATTGTAATAGGGTGACATAATCCGGCGTTAAGTGGTGAAACTAAGAAAGTTTGCTATTTCTTTGCATAGTAAGGTCTTTCTCAGACATTTAATTGTAAAGAATGTGTTAGCTTAAAAGCACCTCAGGGACATACAGATCACTTTTCCCAAGATGAAGTTCCAAGATGAAAGAGAACAATTCTTAGAATTCCCTCCTGGTTTCTGTCTCCTTCTGTTTTCCTGAGGCTCTGTCCCACTTATTGGATAAGTAAGAGATGAGATCCAATTAGTTTCACCTCCCCCAGGCTAACCTCCGCTGTCTGGTTGGCCTCTTTGAGAGACAGCTCCAGGATACAGAAGACTGAATTCACAGTAAAACTCTTGATTCTTTTTCTTCCTTGCCCTCCGGAGGTGTCTCTGGACCTCTCTAAGCCTCCGTCGCTTTAGCGAGGAATCAAATTAATAAATGTGAAAGCATGCTCTAAGCCAGAAAGTGCTAATTGATAGAAGAAAAATATGAACTCAATTCACTTCCCAAACTCCTACCTTGTGCCTGACACTGAGCCGTACTCCGGTTGTTTTAATCATGCGGTTTGAGTTCTTCCTTGTCTCGCTCAAAGTGCTCAGCACTGCGCCCAGCACCTAACAAACAGGTCTGCTGGTCGGCAGTTTCAAGGCAGCGTGCTGAGAGCCATTCTGTGTGTGGACTCTTTCTGCCTCTCGGAGTCACTGTAACTTATGCAATAAACACCGTAGTAAACTGGTAAATTCTTACTCTGCCCATAGGTAGCAAGTATTTCTGGTTATATCTCTTCCCTGAAAATACTTCAGCCTTTGCAGAGAAATGTGCGTTTTTCAGCTCCTGGCCAGCCGGCATTAGGGAGGCTGGAAACTGATCAAATGCGAGCTTCTCCCCCCACCCCCCACCCTACCCTAAATTGGTAGAATCATTCTGCTGAAATTCACCTGGAAGAAGGCCAAGAGTGCTTCTCAAACTTCCTGGATAAGAATTACCTGAGGTGCTTGTTAAAAAATAAATTCTGAGCCTTATCTCAGCTCCCACTTAATCTGAAGCCCCCGGGAAGGGTCTTGAAGCTGAATTTTTAAACAAACCATTGTAGGTCTTTATTAGTATGAGAACAATTGAGAAATTCTGATAGTGCAAATACCTCCCTTTACACAGGAAAATTCTGAGCCCCAGACTGAGAGATGTGAATTGTTGGGGGTGAAGGGTGGCCCCTACATACTTAAAAGGATTACCATGGGAAGCCTAAGTGAGTCCAGCAGGCTTGAGTTGACAAGTGGGAGGGGTGAGGTCTGTAGCAAACAGGAACTCTTTGTCTAAGAGAGGAGCCTCCTCTTAGCAAGCCAAGTTTCTCTTAGCAAGCCAAGTTTCTCTTAGCTGAGTTTTTGCATTAGGACTTTGTGAGCCATAGCATCTTTTCCTTGCCTCTCACACTAGTGATAGCACTCTGTCTCTTCCCTCAGTGTTAATGATTATTTTTAAATGGGTTTAAAAAGCATTTTAGTAAGTAATCTCTGCACCCAATATGGGGCTCAAACTCACGACCCTGAGATCAAGAGTCACATGCTCTACCAACTGAGCCCGGCAGGAGCCCCTAAATGATTTTCTATCACCTAATTTTAAAAAGGGTGACTTGTAGGACCCTTCCTGGTCTCGTTCCTACCACCCTTCCCACTTCATCACCTATGGTTGGAAAATATGGTTCCTGGAGCCAGATTGCCTCAATTTGCATCCTGGAGTTGCTACTTACTAACAGTATGACTGGAGGCAAAGTTCTCTCTCTGTGTATCCAACTCTTTGGCTTCCAAATGGCAGCCATAGTACCTACTCCCACAGAGTTATTGTGAATCTTAATGTGTTACCGTAAAGAACTTAGAACAGTGCTCAGCACGTAATAGACCCTATGTGTGTTATGGTTGCCCTCCAAAGCTAGCCTCAAACATGCCTTGAATTCGCACTTTCAGAATTACAGTCCCCCCCTTCTGGAACAAATATTCTTCACTGTCCCCTGGCAGAGCTCTTTATCCTTCAAGTTTCACCGATCTGGCAAAGCTTCCTGTCCCCCAGGAAAACTTACGCCTCGAATATAACACATCACCACTTACCACTCCATATCGCAGATGTCAGGCGTTTCCACTAAAGGCAGAGATCTTGCTTTTCCACTTTTGTAGCCCCAGGACCTAACACAGTGCCAGGGACACCCTTTCAATAAATAGTGTTAAAGGAATAAATGTGCTGATCTTGATTTCTTATTTGATTATAAACTTAAGGACAAATGCTCCCATTGGCTACATCTTATGTAATCTCTATAGCTCCTGGCAGAATTATATTCAATTGTCAATCAATTAAGTAATTTCTGTGGTTTGCAAAATACAATGCTCACTTCTGATCAAAGAGCTTCCTACCTTTCCTTCCTATGCCATCCCCATATGCCCTCCAGAGATTTCTAAGATTTGAACTCCCATTAGCAGTTCTCTGGGCCTTTCATCTGTTACTGGACATTTTTTGCTTTGGATTATATCTACTGATGTCCATGTCTTGTTGCTTGGGGCTCCTTGAGGCCAGAGAAGTTGCCTGATTGATTGATTGATTGATTGACTGATTTATTTTTGCAGATTTCAATATAACCAGCATAGCTCCTTGCCCATAATAAGCACTCACTAAATATTTCTTGGTGGTTTTCATGAATACGACCTTTGCACAGAGTTTCTTGTGTTTCCCTAAGGATTGTTAAAAAGAAAGAAAAAAGCTTTAATTCCATTTGAGGGATGATGGCCCCATGTTAAATTATGCCACTGAGAGTTTAGTTCATTTGAAAGAAACACATCTCACTGCTTGTAGCCTTTTACCACATGGAAAAGAATAAAATTTAACTTACATAGTTGAAGATCGAGGAAACCAGGATTTCACAAGGGTTACAGTAAAGCATCTCAAAAGATGCTTTGGAAATGCTTCCAGTTGATAGTATACAAATGCTCTTTCCTAGAAAGAACTCTTTTTATTTAATTGGGAAATAATGTATGTATCACAGGAGATTAGTTATCTTCATGAGTCCTTTTATTATAGAAGTTTAACTTACTAAGGCCTTGGTCAATTGTAAAAGGAGGAGGCAATGGTATTTATAACACTGGGATGAAGTTGCCAGTGGAAAAATAGGTATTTTCCAAATACAACACACCTTAGGTAGATGAAGGGATTTTTGTTCTTGTAACATTTCCACCTACTTGCAACAAGTAGGCTTAATAGCATTTAAGGCTACGACTGAAGAACATTAACATCAGTTAGAGGTAGAAGTTGCCCAGGTAATTGCACACTTGTTTACAATTAACTGCTTCACTGTTGGGTTTTTCAATGCCATGTTAACTTTGTGTTATGTTCAGTCAGGAAAGAAAAGCAAAAGTTACAACTTAAAACCCCAGATGACAGTTTTGCATTAATTATTGGGCTCTTCCTGAAACAAAACAATCTGAAGAATGGATACCACCACTTCCCATCTCTAAGCACTATGAATGTAGAAGAAAGGTTTGAAACTTCTTTCTCAAAATTAATAGATTTATATTGAGTTTTAAAGCATCAGAGAAACCCGATTGCCTTCGCCTGCATTTTAGGAATAGACTGTACTGAGCACCTCCATCAAGTGCCAGATCATTTGCACTCATTATTTCTAACTCATTCGTTGAGCCAACAAATATTAATTCAATACCTACTGCTTCCTGAGAAGTGTGCTAAATCCTGGGCTACCATTATGAACCAGACATTAGCCCTTAGCTTTAGTTTTATAGTTTTGCAGAAGACAATTGTAGAATCGTCAAAGACTTTTTGTAGAGTGACAATTCTGGGTCATTTTACCTCCATTTTATAGCTGAGGGGAACGAGATGCAGAGGAACTAACGATGATCTCCACACCTAGCAATATGGCAGCTTTCTTCTCTGCGTTCTTGGCTTAATTCACTCAGTTTTGCAAGGGTTTTCAGTCAAGCACCTGTGGAAGAGGACTGAAAATCCTTACTTACTAAGAAGGTAAGAACATTCTATTCAAAAGCCACTGCTCTGCATCTTTTGGTAAAACAAAGGTTAAGCACTGGTTATGTTTTGGATCAGGCACCAGCTTGAATAAAATACAATGAGCTTAAACAAGGCCTAACAACCCACATTTCTGGCAGATGTGGAAAAACAGAAACTTAACTGTGAGGTGAAGGGCTTCTTGGGCCCGTGTTATTCCTAAGATGCAGAAACTTGGAGCTTTGTATTACTATTAGTTGGTTTGGTTTTCTCTCCTGACTTCTACCTTTTCCTAATGACCTGTAGTCATGACAAGGATGGGAGACACATGGTGGGAGGAGCCGTGGGGGAGGGGTGCCATTTGCCAAATAGGCCAAAAAAAAAAGAAAGAAAAAAAAATCTATGTTAGGCTTCTCCTCAGTAGGAATTTTTTGCTTTCTTTGGCTATATACCTAGAGGAGATTGTTACAGTTAATTATCAAGTGACTGTTCCAACTAAGAGGGGATTGTTCTGCTGAAGCCTTTCATTTTTGCTCTTTTCTTCCATCTCTCATCGAATCCAACCAGACCCCTTGAAACCACAGCGGAAACGTGCAGCTGGAAGACATACAGCTCTAGAGAGAAGAGGGGCACCGGAATTCTTTGCCAGGCCACTTCCCTGTTTGTTCCTTAAACATGGTCTGCAAACTGCACAGCCTTGGCCTGGTCCAGTCACTTCCTGATTGGCGTCACCTCCAGCCTCTTATCCCAGTAACCTCTTTCACGGGGCCTGAAGTTATCTTCCCAGAACACTGATCACGTCACTCCCCTTGTGAAGGCCTCTGCCGAATCCCCCGAGTTTACAGAAGGAAGCCCGAATGCCCTTCAGAGTCTGGGCCTAATCCCCACCCCCTTTTTCCACCTTATCTCTCCCTCCCCTTCCACCCCAGAGGCACACAGAATCACCCTTTGTTCCCTGAACCAGGGTGGGTCTTTCAGGGAACCTGCCTTTGCACAAACCAGGGTCACTGCCAGCAACATCCTTTTCCTCTCTAGCTGGGGAAGTGAAACTCGAGTTCGAAGACCCATGTAAAATGACCTGCTCTTGCAGGTAACTTTGGTCACTTTCTCCTCTCTGCTTCCTTAGCATTCTGCATATATTCTTACTATGACATTAATGTCACTGAATGGTAATTATTCCAATGGTGCAAGTGAAATCTCAAACACTTCTTTGCCGAACTGCAACCCCAAGGCTTCTTAAATGACCTTTTGCTTTTGGACTTTGGACATAGTGTAGAGTAAGGCACCAGTAAGATGTCTGTTAAATAAAGACTAAGAAATAAAATTATGCCATGTCCAGCCCAAATGCATAAAAGTGGAAAAAATACAGATACATGACACATGCAGATCTTCACCTATCTAGAGAGATAGACACATATACTGTAGATACATGATTTCAGAAGGGTTTTTAATTTTTCCATATAAAAAATGTAAAATACATTACAAGTTAAAAGAAACAAAAGCACACATTAAGAAATGATGCAATTATTCCATACCAGTTTATTGTAGGTATTGTGTTTCAAAAAATTTATAGCATAAATAACTTTTCATGTCATAAAATAACTTAGTACAATTTATAATAAAACTTTGAGAATTTAACATCTCATCAAAATACAATAAAATATGGTTTTAAAATAGGATTAACCCTTTCTGCTTTTCTTTTACTTGAGGGCATATAAACCAAAAATACCCAAACTACTGCAGCACATTTGAACTTTAACAAAGCACATGTGGTTTATGTAAATGTAACTCAACCATCCTAAATTAATACATAGTTTGTTTTCCTTCCTGCATGGTTCTTTGTAATTTTTTGTTCCTTTTGACTTGTATTTGTTGCAACACACCTTCCTTCTTCATTTTCACCTCTTTCCATCTGCAGAGTCATCTTGCTCTGGCCCCCGGAACATGTAGTTGAACTCACTCAGCCCCTTGACATCAGTTTCTGTAATCCTTGCATCAGTGTAGGGAGTAACTGCTTGAGTAACTACAAAGGTATTTCAAAACTTCAGTGCAATTTGGTTCAGTTATTTTCATTCAGATGCCATCACCGTTCAGGGAGATTAATCACTGGAACCCACTGATCCATGTAGCGACTTTCCCGGCAAAAACAAATAAGTTGACTTAAGGCAGGATCCTTCCACTGTGATGAATGTGGATTCTGGAAACGAAATGAGAAAAATAAATTTACTATTTAAAAAAATCAGCATCTGCTAATAATGACACTCATGTCAAGAGGAAGACAGCTTCCTCTTGAACATTCTATAGAACTTTGGCTGTGTGACATAGAGACTAGTTACAACCGTAAAAAAATAAACTTTCTTCTAGGTAGGTTGTTTCCTGCAGAATCATTAAGGGTAATTCTCCACTAACACATACTCTGAAAGTATGAACACATGCAACCCTCCGAACCATATACATATGGTTGCATGAGACTTATTTAGTTTTGCATGACAGTATCATTCACAGGTTTGTCCTGTGTAAGAGACCTGAGTGAAACAGCTCTGAGACATATTTCCATGCTCTGTGTACAATGAGATGAGAGCTGCGTAACAGTTAACAAGAGCTGCCACCTGATATCCTCCCTAAAGACAGTAGTAATTTTCCCGAGTAGCAAAATGATTGTGCTGCCACTTAACTAGACCAGCCAAAAGGTAGTGAACTGTAAAAGACAAAGCTATCATATTTACCTTTGGAAACACAAGTAATTTACCTATCAAAGGCTTTTATCAGAAAAAAAGTGTCCATTAAAAAAAGGCACAATTGCAAAGAAAAAATTCCCACTCCACCCTCTTAATGTATTTCTAGGGAATTAATAAGGTCTGTCTCCTACACCATTTCTATTTTTAACTTTGAGTGGTGGAGAATGAAGCTGACTCCTTAATGAGGGTGAGCCAGGAATTTATTTGGCTTTATCTAATCTGCCCTACTAAAGGAATTAGTCACGGGAGGTAGTGCAGATGTAGGTAGGGAGTAGCTGGGCTGACAGTGCTGACTCACAAGGATCTCTTCCGCTGCTGGCAGCCTCCAACGTGCTTAGACATGTTCTGTACCAGAGAAAATCCTGATGATGAAACCAGCACATCTCGGCTGAAAGTCCAGCCACACGCTCTAATGGAGCAAAGGCAGCCACGCTCCAGCCCTCCCCCTCATTGCAGATCTGCAGTCAGGCGACTCTCAACCCTCGGCTCACTTCCCTCCAGGACTCTTAACTCCGACGGGCCCGCAGGCCCCTTTTCGCTTACCGTCACCAGGACGCAGTGCAGGTCCGGGGGCTGCTCGGCGCCCTCGCTCGAGGCTGGGCTGGCGTCGGTCTCCAGGAGCAGGAGCTCCGCCAGTCGGCCCGGGTTGCTGACGCGCAGGATGTTGATGTCGTTCTCGCAGCAGAACGCCTGGATCAGGGTGAAGTGGATCTGCAGAGCCACATCCCTGTCGTCGTCCTCGTCCGCAGCCAGCAGACACAGCACCACGTTATCGGGGTCGCTGAAGGCAGCGGGAGGGGCGGGTGAGCGCAGAGGCACCACCCGTCTGCGTAGACGCCCCCGACACCCGCCCGGGCCCCGAGGTCTCGTCCGGGCCTTCTCGCTACCCCCACCCCACCTCCGGGGCAGGGGGCCGCAAGGCAGATGGGAAGCCGCAGGAAACTGCGCCGCAGAGCGAGGGGCTCTCCGCGAGGTCGCCTCCAGGCTGGGGCGGGAAGGGGTGCCACGGGGGGACGTGAAAGGGCCCCACTTACACGTTGAGCAGCTTGGCCGCCTCGTACACCCCGACGGTGATGGTGCGCTGACTCAGGGCTTTGCTGAGCACTTCCTCGAGGGCATCGCCCACCTTATCCATCCTACCCGCGAGCGAGAGCAAAGGGGATCCCGTCAGCCCAGGTCCCTTTGGGGCCATCGCCGTCCCCTCACCCGGCACCGCGACCCTTCCTCCCGAGTCCGTGCGCCACCGCGCCGCTGGGTTTTCTGCAAACCCCAAGCCTCCCCCGGCCCTGTCACCCGCACCCCGCACCCCCGTGATCCCTCGCAAGCCCAGAGGCCAGGAGGCCTGCGAAAAGCCCCGACAGGGCCACCCGCCATCCTCCCCCGCGGGCGCTGCCAGTCAGTCCCTGGCGCTGGGCGCAGCCACAGGCTGCCAGCCGCAGGAGCCGCAGGGGCAGGGACGGTCCCTTCTGCCCTTTGCCAAGGCCCAGAGGGGCTCGGCCGGATTAGGGGGCACGCTCCTTCCGTCCACCGGCGCCCCTGGGAAGGTTCCCAAGAGAGACGGGCGGGAGGTGCCTCTGCAAACTTTTAACCGCTCGCTCCCCGGCAAACCTTGCACAGCCGGGACGCGCTGGGGTGCGCGCAGGGCGCGAGAAAGAGTTCCGGGAGAGGCTCCGGCCGCCTTACCTTTCTGTCTTCTGCTCTCCAGCCGAGAATTCCTCCAAAGTCATATTGCAACTGCAGGTCCCCCACAGAGAGAGAGCGGCGTGCCGGCTGCTCCTGCCACTGTGGGCGCTCGGGCGCCTGCTCTCTGCACTCCCTCACAGGCTCCTCCAGCGCCCGCCGCCGCAGCTCCGTCCAGCCCGCCCTCCCGCCCCACTCGCTCGCCCGCTGCCACCCCTCGCCTCCCAACCGGCAGCTGCCTCACAGCCACTGAAGGACAAAGGCCCCGCTCGCCGGAGTTATCCGGCTAACCTCCAGCCAACCACCACCCGCCTCATTTGCATATGCACAGCCATTGGGTTATGCAAATAAGCGTACTCCGACAATTTGACTCTAGCCCCTGGAACCGTGGGGAGAGGAGCGGAAGGGGGTGGAGCCAGGCGGAAGGCGAGCTTAGGGGGCGGGGGCGGTGCAGGGATCGGGGAGGGCGGGGTCGCGAGCAGACTCTTACCCTGTTGGAGGGGCGGGTAGGAAGGTGGGGGGTCTTAGCCGCGGCGGGGAAGAGGGGGTGTCTTCCACTTGAGGCCGGAGCAGGCTGCCAAGTGTTCTTCTAGTTGGTGCACATTTTTTATGGTAGTTTCATGTCCTTTGTTTTTAGGGGTTGCTCTTAAAATGTATTTCCAGGGCGAATGCACCCAAGTCTAGTAATTATTAGTAAGCAGGTTACATAAAAAGAGTGTTTCAGACCTCTGGGGCAAAGTTTACCTCAGAAGTGTTGTTTATGTAAGTCTAGGCAAAGCTGCTTATTAGTAGTAGTATTATTTCGGTGCCCTGATGGCTGGTTTGATTTATTTTTGGAAGGTTGCAAGGGTTGGAAGCTCAAAAAAGAAAAATCAACACATTTGTGTTTGGTGATGGCACGGAACCAAGTTGGAATCTTTTCCACACAAAGCAGAAAGCCTTCCCACCTGCCGAGGGTAACTCTGGAAAACCGTGTTCGCGAGGAGCTGGATACACATGCGTGTATCCTAGCCTGGCAGATTCACCTTTCTCAGAGAGCTTTTCCCAAAGGAGGATCCTTCTGCACCGCACGAGCTAAGAGACAAATGTCTGACATCCACACACGTCTAAATTCAAAATACTCTCAATATGCCCTAAGCTTCCTTTCATAAGGCAAGTATGTCACTACCTTCCACAGAGAGCCTATGATCTCACTGTGAATTATTGATGTTAGAGGCTGAATCATGAAGCTGCAGCTATAGGACCTTTTAGTCATATGCTAAAATTTCACCTTTGAGATAATGGCAACATGGGGGTGGAAAGCAAGCAGAAGTTACACATTTTTGAGAGGCAAACTTCAGTATATAGACTTTGACTTAATAAGTTGAAAGTTCTCACCTTTGTTCTTTGAGTATATGCAATAAATGCAAAAACATGTCTTAAACCTTTTGAAGTCACCCAAAGTGGTGAAAACGCCTCCCATACACTCTCATTCAGAACCTTGCTTGCATTACCAAGGTCTCTGGATAGCCAGAGGTCAGAGAAGTAAGTTTTTGCAAAGGTGCGTAGGAGTTTTTGCACCTGCATGTTTGTATCATTCTAGACAAAATATTCTCCAGCTCTCTTGATCCTAATTTAGTGGAAAAGAAAAGTGATATGTTGGTTTTCTGGCTCATTTATTTGAGCTGACATTTTGCACTTAATCCTTAACTGCATTGTCAGCAAGGGGCAATGTTTGAGTAAAGGAATGGTCATGGCCAGTGTATAATTTACCCAAGGATGCATGTGTATTTCATATCTGTGCCCTAAATCCTAACATGTGATGCCTTTGTTAAAGAATTCCTTAAAATTGAATTTTTGGAGGGTGCTGAAATACTTTCAGTTGTGCAAACAAAACCTGAATTATACAGTATGGCCTGAGTCATCATTTGGAAATCGTTGTACTGTGTTCTGTGAAACTCCAAGTTTCTATTCACTAGGTATTTCTTACAGGTTCTTTGGAAGAAAATGTTATCACAGCAGGCTCACAAAGAATTAGGGAATTGTGTGAGTTTCTTGATAGCAGGGACTGTGACTTCATGAATGTGGTGTTCTCAGCATCTCGTACAATTTCTGCATTTAATAGAACAGTGTTTGTTAAGTTGAATAGAATCTGAGAGCTGAACGAGAACTCAGGATCCTGCAGTCCTGTGCAGTGCATGAATCTTCTCTAAGATATTACACCTGTAACTTTAATTCAAAAATGTTTCTTTGATGTCATACTATATACCAAGAACTATACAATTCCTGATCCTTTGCCTTTAAAGTGCTTGCCATCTAATTGGTATGCTCATGCTTGGATTGGATTTTGGGACAAAATAGTGTGCACTGTCATCAGCTAGCTATGCTGAAAGTCCCATGACTTTAGTCATCTGAACGGAAGCTGTAGGACAGTAGAACCCGTGTATTGTTTACACCAATTCAAATGAACCATGGCCCTAATAATGCCCCTCCCAAGTCAACTATATACAGTGAAAATGTGGTATAAAGTGGTTATTTCTTAATATAGGCATAGTCTCTCACTCTAAAACTGTATTTCATGCCGTATTTGGCCTCATGGGAAGGTAATTTGTTCAAGTGTTGTGGGGTTGTTCTCTGTGAGATAAGCCTAACTTTCCAGTATTCAAAAATATTCACTTGTCATACTTTCTGACTCAGATGTGTTATATCATTTCCCCTCATTGCTGAGTCTACCTAGAATGTTTCATCAGTGATTATCTTCCAAAGTGGTCCTCTTGGCTGAAAGTGGAGGCTGCCATTTCACTACAGTCAGATTACAGTTATATGTTGATGATGATTGAACACAGATGATTTATTTCATAAACACTTATTAGTCCTAGGGGACGTTGCTATCCAATGACAGGCCAGAGGAATTTCCCTAGATCAGGATAGAATATGCATGTATACATATTTGTAAAAATAACTCTGATATGTGAGATCATTTTAAAAACTACCCCAAGTACTTCAACTGCACAGGACTGGAATGATCTGTAGTAATATTTGTAAGGATGCCGAATGGTTATATTCAGAAACCACATGAAAATGTGTACTCAAGAATAGTTAAATTATCTTAGTACTGCTACCTACTTTGTATTTTAAGAGTCTTTTTGAAATTTTCTTCCCTTTTATCATACATATCTTCCTACTACTGGCTCTATAGTATAGAATAACTTTTTTTTTTTCAAAACTTAGTCCTTTAACATCCAAAAGAATTATGATGCTTATTGTTTCAGTATTAGATGGATCATTGTTTATATTAAAGATCAATTAGATTATAACATAGTTTTATAAATATAACTATATAGCTATTATATTTTATTAAAAATCATACAGTTTCTGATATATTTTTTGTGTAAGTCTGGTGAAGCTAGTTTCTGAAGTCCGGCTGTGAATTTTCTTCATTTTTTTCTCCCAGAGAAGATTATTCAGCCAAAATTTACTGCTACCTAAAAATGTGGTTTTTTTAGGGTCAATATTTCCATTTGAATTTAACATAAATGTTTAGCATCTTGAACCATCACTGTGGTAGGCAGATTCTAAGATGACCTCCATGATCTCTAACCCCTGGTATGAAGCTCTGTATAATCCTCTTCCCTTAAATGTGGACAGAACCTATGCCTTGTTTCTAACTATGTTAGAATATGGCAATGGTGTTGCACTGACACATCACAATTATATTAGTTCTATGGCAAAGGTGAAAGGATTGCAGATGTAATTAGGTCCCTAATCAGCTGACTTTGAGTTAATTGAAAGGGAGATTATACTAGTTGGGCCTGACCTAATCATGTAAACCCTTAGGTGAGGGCTTAGGCCTTCTCTGAAGAGAGACTAGAAGCATCAGAGATTCTCCATCACTGGCTTTGAAGAAGCAATTTTCATGAATTCTACAATGGCAAGCTAATTAACTTTGCCAACAACCTGAGGGAGTTTAGAAATGGATTCATCCCTAGTTGATCCTTCAGAGGAGAATGTAGGCCTGGGTAGCACTGATTTTAGTCTTGTAAAATTCTGAGAAGAGAGACAAACTGAGCTATGCCTGAACTTGTAACCTGCAGAAACTGTGAAATAATAAATGAGTGTTGTTTTAAACCACGAAGTTTTGGGTAATTTGTTACATAGCATCAAAACCTAATACGATCCCCTTAATGCCATCTTGTGTGTTCAATAAATCCTTACCCTATGCAAATTCTCTTCAGTTATTAATATTCATGAGAGTGGAGTCCTGCTGTTGCTTGGAGCCTTACTCCAAACACCTTGTGTTGACATCACCTGTTCCCATTTCACCAGCTATGAAGGAGCAAGCCAGTTGAGGTATCAAGGGAAGAGACTCATTAGAACATTCTTCAAGGACCCCCTCACTCCATTCCTCACCTCCTCACTGAGTGAAGTAATGTCAGAAGGTTTCTATTAGAGTAGGAATGGTCTCTCTGTGAATGTCCCTGAATGGTAGACCAATCACATAGGTGGTCTGAGGTGGTAGCTGGCTAATGGTAGTTTGTTCGGGTACCTTGAAAAGGATTCTGAATTTTCTATCTCTGAAAGAGAAGAGATAATTCTTTTCACCCATCACTTCATCACAAAGTTTTCTTCTTCCTATCTCTTAATAGCTCTGTCCTTGAACCTCTTCTCTTCTATGTCTATACTCACTTTTACAGCGACCTCATCCCTGGTTTTAAACATTTATATGCTGATGACTCCCACATAAACTTCCAATACGGCCTGTCATCATTCTTGAACCTCAGGCTTACTCATCATCTCTGTCTCTATATACAATACTCATCTGAAACTTAAAATGACAAAAGTGGAGCTTCTGATTGTAGGTCAATGGCAATTCCATCCTTCCCATTGTTCAGCCTCCAAACCATGGTGTCATCCTCGACTTCTTTCCTTCACAACCCACATCCAGTCCGTCAGCAGATCCTATCAGCTTACCTCAAAATGAAAAATAATTCAACCATTTCTCAGGGCTGCCACCACTACCACCATCATCTCCCACCTGGATCACTGCAACAACTGATCTCTCTCTCTGTTTTTGCCCTTCCTCTGCTCATGTCCAGCAGCCAAAGTGATTCTATAAATAGCAAGTCAAATCACAGTCAATTCGCTGGCCCAAACTTATAATAGACCCTCTTTTCACTAAGAGTAAAAGCCAAGGTGCTTACTATGGCTTACAAGAATCTACAAAATCTATTCATCATGATAAAAATGTTCTAATATTGATGGTAATGACAATTGCACAACTCTATTAATATATTAAAAACCACTGTGCTCGCTTTGGCAGCACATATACTAAAATTGGAACGATATATTAAAAACCACTAAATAACATATGTAGGTGGATTATATGGAATGTGAATTATATCTCAAGAAAGCTGTCCTGAAAAAAAGTATATCATATCCCTACTTCAATCTCCTCTTTTACTACTCTCTCTCATGCTTATCCCCCTCTGGCCACACTGACTTTCCTTTTGCCCCAGGGCCTTTGTACTGCCTGCTTGCCTGAAATATTCTTCCTCCTGATAACCACATTGTTCACTCCCCTTAATGAGGCCTGCCCTGACCTCAAGTTGCAATAGCAACTCCTAAACTCTATTCCCTCTTTATTTAACGAATTATAACCCTGATCACTTTCTAATAGATTGATGGATCGATAGATAGATTTTATTTAAATTTAAGTTAGTTAACATATAATGTATTATTAGCTTCAGGGGTAGAATTTAGGATTCATCAGTTGCATACAAGACCCAGTGCTCATTACATCAAGCGACCTCCTTAATGCCCACCATCTAATTACCCCATCCCCCAACCCAGCTCCCCTCTAGCAATCCTGTTTGTTCCATATAGTTAAGAGTCTCTTGTGGTTTGCCTCCCTTTCCATTTTTATCTTATTTTATTTCTCCTTCCCTTCCTCTATGTTCATCTGTTTTGTTTCTTATGAGTGAAATCATATGAGTGAAATCATACGGTATTTGTCTTTCTCAGGCTAACTTATTTCAATTAGCATAATATCCTCTAGTTCCATTCACGTCATTGCAAATGGCAAGATTTCATTCTTTTTGGTGGCTGAGTAATATTCTAATATATAAACTATATGTGTGTGTGTATCCCACATCTTTATCCATTCATCAGTAGATGGACATCTGGTCTCTTTCCACAGTTTGGCTATTGTGGACATTGCTGCCATAAATATTGCAGTGCATGTGACCCTTTGAATCACTATTTTTTATCTTTTGGCTAAATACCTAATAGTGAAATTGCTGGATCATAGGGTAGCTCTATTTTTAACTTTTTGAGGAACCTCAGAACTGTTCTCCAGAATGGCTGTAACAGTTTGCATTCCCACCAACAATATAAGAGGGTTCCCCTTTCTCCTCATCTTTGCCAACATCTGTTGTTTCCCTGAGTTGTTAATTTTAGCCATTCTGACTGGCATCTCACTGTGGTTTTGACTTGTATTTCCCTGATGCTGAGTGATGTGGAACATTTTTTTCATGTGTCTGTTGGCCATTTGGATGTCTTCTTTGGAGAAAGGTATTCATGTCTTCTGCCCGAGATCTCTTGATTGGATTTTTTGTTTTTTGGGTGTTGAGTTTGAGTTCTTTATAGATTTTGGATACTAGCTCTTTACCTGATATGTCATTTGCAAATATCTTCTCCCATTCCATAGGTTGCCTTTTAGTTTGGCTGATTGTTTCCTTTGCTATGCAGAAGGTTTTTATCTTGATGAACTCCCAATAGTTCATTTTTGCTTTTGTTTCCCTTGCCTTACTTCTATGTGTTGTCTATCATGTAGCTACCCCCTCAGCCTACTCTAATCCCCCAGTACAAAATCAATGCAGTAGGATTTGTTTTATTCACTGGTTGGTCCCTAAGTGGTTAAAACACTGCCTGGCACAGTGTGGACCCTCAATAAATATCAAATTAGACATTGTTGAATGAATAAGTTGTGCAGGTTTAAAGATGTAATTAATGAACAGAATCTAAAGCTATAAATCAACTTTTGGTCTCTTCTTGTATATTGGAAAGGAAGATGACTTGATCGAACACTATTTTTGTTGGTTGTATTTTTTAACTACAGAGGGTTATGCATCTTTATCTGCATTCTATATTCTTCCAGAAACTTTCTCTACCCCCAGCCTGACAATTTTTAAAATATTTTCTTTAGGAGCTATAAACTGGTTCATTTTGTAAACTGAGGATTTGTGACCTCTTCCAGTCTGTACTGTATACACATATAAAACCCAATAGATTAAAAGGTCCTTAATTACCAAGCTTCAAGTCTTGTTCTTTTAATGTAGCATAAAGAGATTATAATGATGAGGAAAACGACCTTGAACGGTTTTATGAAGGTGAGATTTGAAGTGGGAAATTTAAAAGGGCAAAGATTGGGTGTCTTGTTCTAGAAGCAACATACAAGAAACACAGTGGAGATGAACTTAAAGAAACTGAATATTATTTAGGACACGGCAAACAAAAGAAATAAGGGGTATAGGAAAATAAGAGCATTCTTTTTTTTTTTTTAAGAGCATTCTCTACTATTTAAAAATTTTACCTTTTTTTTTTTTTTACACTTCAGTGCTTGCTTATAAGCATTTAATCTCTATTCACTGAAAATTTTTGCCAGTATAAATTGAAATTGCCTGTAAGATCTGTTCTGTGCATAATATACATTTTTACATTTTGCTTTGGTTCTCTTTTATTTTGGCAATGAAATGTCAGTCTCAAGGTCTGGAAGGTATTAAACAAGATAATTTACAATTAAACCCTCTAAGACTGATCTTTCAAAGAGGGTCGGGGACCTGGTCTTTTGAAGCACCCGTTTCTGGTTGGCTGGTCTTGGAGGATGTCTGACAGTACTCTGGCTACTGTTTGACTTTATACTGTAAAGGTCCAAAGTGGCCTCATTTTTAGCAACCAAAGAATGTGGTGAGCAGACTGTTATCTGGCTGCCCATTATGAACACTTTACTCCTGTGCTCTGCGGACCATATCAGTTTGTGGCAAAGTGATGGATTGTGTTTAACATTCTGCTGTTGACCTATAAGGATTTTTGCCATATGTTCTAGCTCATGCCCTTCAGATCTAGGAGGGGGAGGGTGTATTAACATCGCTGACCACTAAGCAGAAATGTGTCAGAAAGCTTGCTTTCTCAGCTAAAACACCACCCTTCGCAAGCCGTCCCTCCCTATTCTAGGAAAACATCACCATCAGATACCAGAAGGCCTGTTTATAGATTCACATGGTTGTCTACATTTTATATCTGTATGTTAGGGAAATTTTGAAATAACGCTGTAAATATAAGATTTATGTGGCTGCTTGGCATGCACAGCCAATGCAAATCTAATTTGATGTCCTTTCAAGAATGTGGCTTGAATAATGCACATGAGGCAGGCTGCTCACCCTCTCCATACCTCAGTTTCCCCAACTGTCAACTACTTAAAAAAATGTTTTTTAGAATTCTCTCTGTAAAATAAATAATAGGCATAATCCTTACATATAGATAGAAAAAAGCAGAAGTGTTCTCGCTGCAGTGGCCAGAGAGGGCTGGGGTAGGGGAGGTAGAGTTCTGCAGGTTTCAGCCTCCTCTCATCCCCTCTCCCAGCTCAACCCCTAGTCTCTGAGACACACATTGGTCACAGTTGGAAACTAAAAAGTTTGTCCTATAAGGCACTTCCAACTGTAGCATTTTTTTGTTGTTGTTTAATGATTTTGTTATTCTATAATTATTTTATAATTTTCGCAGCCACTGAAAAACTTCTATCTTACTTTACCACAGAAATGTTTTTCTGGGCCTGACCAATTTAATCACCAAGTAATCTGTGTCAAGAATCAAAACACATTCGTATTCTTCTGTTTTTTATATCAATTTTCAAAAATTTCAACCCATTGCAATAAATTAGTTGAGATTATGTTACAACTTGCCTTTTTCACCTTAATATATTGCCTGGTTACCAAATGCTACGGAGTATGGTTTGGCACTGTGTCTTAATAAACAGGTCGCACCTGGGAGCTAGTGGGACCTCTCCCATCTGAAAAGAAACAGCTACAACAGATGGTAAAACGAGTGAAAACCAGGTGGGGTCATTGCTTAATGACCATTTGAATTAAGTTTGGTTAATTTGGTGTGTCTCTCATTATCCCTGGCAACTGGACCCTCTATTTTATAAGTTTGGATTTATATCTTTTACATAAACTATCAAAACAAGTCCATCTGTGATCCCGAAGCTACACCCGCCTTCCAACCAACCACAATGTAAATCCTGATTTCTTTGGTTCTGGCTGAGGAGAGCCCATAAGCACGGGACCTTGGAAATACTCTGCAACTTACTTTTCGAGTTATTTCTTATCATCCATGACATGTCCCCTTCACTCTTTTCTAAGTTTTCATTTATAAAAGTAACCTAATGTTTAACCTAAAAACACTTATTAGCTCAGTTTCCAGGGGTCTGAGAAATCAAAATTTCAACCCATGTGTATCCCTTTGGAAGATTTTCTTCTGAAATCTGTGTGTAACAGCGAATTACACAGGGATGTCTCAGAACATTTCTAACTCGACTTGTGATTTATTCTTAAAAACAGCAAATTTGTTAAATGCTTATCATGCACTTGGCACTAGGATAAGATTTTTATTTACATGACATCACTTGACTGTCATGACCCTCTTTGAGGAGGCTACGGTTATCTTTATTTTATTGCTGAAGAAGCTATAGGGCCTTTTGGAGTGGGGGGGAAGCTAGTTACTAGCTCAAAGGCCCCACAGCTAAGTGGCAGAGCCAGAATGCAGGCGCACATCTGTGGGACTCCAGACCTCACCTTCTTAGCCACAGAGCTAAGCTCTTTGTCTAGAACTGCTGTGTTTCATGCAGTATCAGATCGTTGTATCCAGAATCCGGGCTCCGGAGCCAGGCTTGGGCAAGTCACCCACCCGTTCTGATCTCTTTCCTGAGTAATAACAGTACCAGTACCCATCTCATAAGTTTGTTGGACAGTGGAACGAGATACTCTCCGTATAGCATTTACAAAGCACGGCGCCTAGAATGCCATATGTATTAATTACACAGCGCCCATTTTCCAATTCCCATTCTAATTTTCTTCCTTCCAAATTCCTTCATCTGAGTCAAATATCGTATCTTCCTTTTCTCTCACATTTGGGGCATTACTGGAGAGGGTAAAAGCATTGGGCTTCCCTGTCTCACCTAACGCTGTAAAAAATTCCACTGCGTTTTAATACGGCTCCAGATGAATCCAATATACACGTTCCCGCTCTAACTGCCGACGAACCAAGTTTTCCCCGTTTGTGCCCTTTAGACCTCTCTGCAGTTCTGCTAGCGGCAATGAGGTAGCTCTGCACGGTGAGGAACCGGGCTTCATGTTATTCCAACCCTTCCTGTGTGTGTGCGCGCGCGCCCGTGAACTTGGGCTCATGTGTTTAGTACAGAACAATGAGTTTCCCAAGTTGTAGAATACCCTCACATTTCTTTTATCCTCTGAAAGCTTCCTGTATTTGTGACCTCCTTTCAAATCGGCAACTGCAGCCTCAACATCTGGGTCCTCCCTGCTGTAGGGAACATAAATTAACTGGTAGCGTCCTGTAAATATTATGGGTGGGAGCTCGGGAGTACAGAGAGGCAGGCCTGGGTGCTTTCAGTATCTAACAGCTGGTCCCAATGCAGTGCCTCAGAACTGGTTTTAGCTGACGTCAGATAACGCTGATGTGCACCAGATTGGCTTGTAGTACCAGTAAAGCTGACCCCTCCCACTTCCCCTACTGCCCTTGTGCTTGCCAGAACGCTGGAGACCATTATGAACTCACAGTTGTCATTTGATCTCCATCTGGCTGCTGTCACTAAAGCTGCCTTTTATCGCTTGCCAGAAGTGTAAAGCTAAAGACATTTCTCTTTCTCACAGATCTTTGCTTCTAGTCCTTACTTTTCTAATTTTCTGGGTAGTTTCAAGTAATTCTCCTTCTGTGGGAGTCTATGTATCACCATCGGGAAACTGACAAAGGACCCACTGGAATATTTTCCCACATGTCTACTTGGTGAACTAGATTTAGCAATAGATTTTTAGGAAGTGTTAGAGGTGGGCTGTGGCTTTGTTGACTTCAAATATTATGTCTCAAGTTTGATGTGGTTTGAATTTCTGAGATAAATGTGAGATTTGCGTGTATGATCTCATGCGGTGGTAAATTTTATGGAGCTGTAGATCACAACAGCCTAGCCATGCAATTACATGGGTCCCTGTACTGAATTAGAATCTACCCAAATTAAACAATAAATATAAGAGGAACATGCCATAAATTGGATCTCATAACAGCTTAATAATCTGAGGAGGACAGAAGAATGAATTCTGAGGTGATGTTTAATGTACTTTGTCACTAGAATGTTCTTAGTGAATTTTAGTAAATCATTGTAAATCTGGTACCAGCTTCAAGATGTACTGTTGGTGTGATGGTCCAGTAGTTAGGATTTAACTATCTTAGCACCATAGCCTGAAGATCATTCCTGGTCAAGAGCCCTCTTGAGAAATGGCATTCCACATTCAATAAGCATTGTTGAGGGTGATGCATGAAAAGTGGGCTCTAAAAGTTTTGGAAACAAATTTAGGATCCTGATGTTTACTTAGTTTAGGAAATTAATCCATTAAGAAGTAATTATAAAGAAACTTTTGTGTATGTTCTCAGGTTACTGTTTCTAAAAAAAAATTAGGAGTCACTACATTCTGTATGATTCCATATCGTATGTTTGCATGTGAAAAATGAAACGATGTGGAGGGACATACATCACCATGTAAACATGTACCTCTTTGAGTGATGGGATTGCAGGTAATGTTGATTGTCTTATTTTTACTTACTTTTGTTTGATAATGTTTCCTAAAACAAGCATGTGTTACTTTTGTAAAAATATTTTTAGTAGAGGTAAAACTTTCTGTGAAAGACACAGAGTGTGAGTATAAAATTTAATGAGTTTTGACAAATCCATACACTCATGTAGCCCAATCAAGATATAAAGTCCATGGGGCACGTGGGTGGTTCAGTGGGTTAAATTAAAGCCTCTGCCTTCGGCTCAGGTCATGATCCCAGAGTCCTGGGATCAAGCCCCACATCGGGCTGTCTGCAGAGAGCCTGCTTCCTTTCCTCTCTCTCTCTCTGCCTTTCTGCCTACTTGTGATCTCTGTCTGTCAAATAAATAAATAAAATCTTTAAAAAAATAATAAAAAATAAAAAAATAAAGTCCAATGAATATATAACCCCAAAATGATATAGCCCCAATCAAGATTTATAACATTTCCATTTTCCTAGAAAGTTGCCTTTTACTCCCTTCCAATCAATCCCCACATCCCATAAGCAATCACTGTTCTGATTTCTATTTTTCTTAGAAGGGGGAAGGGACAGAAAGAGACCGGGGGAGAGAATCTTAAGCAGGCTTCACCCTCAGCGCTGAGCCTGATGCAGGGTTCGATCTCACAACCCCAAGATTGTGACCTGAGCCAAAATGATGAGCTGGACGCTTAACCAACTGAGCCACGCAGGCACTCCTGTTCTGATTTCTATAATAGATGAGCATGCCACTTTTTAATAAAAAAAAAAAAGCACAGTTTTTTTTAAAAGAAATTTCTGTGTAGACTAAGATAGGACCTAAAATTAAATAAAGAAGTTGAAACGTTTCCTTGCATTTAAATACTTTACCATGTCAGTGAGGAGATGAAAAAAAATATTAGAGAAAGCAGGGAAGAGAGAATTTAAGAGCTAAATCAAGAAAGTCAGAGAAGAGCAAGATAATAGCTAAGATTTTATAAGATCTTAGAGCCATTATTTTATTTCAGTAGAAAAAGGGGGGGGGGGAGGAAAAAAAAATAAAAGAAAAAAGGGGAAAGTCTCCTAGACTGTAAACTCTAAGAGGTCAGGGCCTGTGTTCCTTTTGTTCACTGTATCCTGAGTAACCTGAACATTACCTCAAAAAGGTACTGACTCAAGAAATATTTGTGGACTGAATAAGTGGATATTCAGTTATTCAGTTACACAGTCAACACTCTTCCAACAAATATTTGCTGACCTCTTACTATGTGCCATGGATTATGCTAAAGCCCTGGAGACAGAATGATAGACACTGGTCCCTCAAAAGGATAGACATGGTGTCTAACTTCATGGACCTCACAATGTGTATTGTCAGGAAGACTGATATTGGCAGTGTTTTAGAGGCAGACAGAATGGCACGAGCGAGGGATTAAAGAGAAGCGAGCTTGGTGAGCCCCAAGACATGAGAGAAGCGAGAGTGAAGCAGCAGTCGATGGGGCTCCAGAGTTAGTCAAGAAGATGACGTGGACGGGACCTTGTTGTTTGTCACAGGGAGTTGATATTCTATCCCAAGAAGAACCAAGGGAGCCATTGAAGGATTTTAAGCAGGGGAAGGACATGGTCAATTTTGTGTTTTTAAAGTATCATTCTGGCTCTTGGATAGAGAGGGGACAGCTTGGACGAAGGCAAGGGCAGACGCAGGAGGACCAGTCAAGAGGTTGTGGTACTAGTGTAAAGCCCTGGAGACAGAATGGCAGGGAGGGGCCCGGAGAGGATGGCAGCAGAGGGAGAGAAAAGAAGTGGAGTTAAGGCATATTCGGGGTGGAACCGAGCCTTGGCTGTGATGAAAAAATAAGTAGAGGTGTCAGGAGTGACTCCAGGTACTGGCATGAGCAACTTGGTTGATGATAGAACCATTTAATTTTTTTTTTTCTCAGATCAATATGCAAAAGAAGTTAAGCTTCTAGACTGCTCATGGTGAGACTCAGACCTCTTTTGAGCGGGGTCCAAATCATGGGTCTATGATGTGTCCATTGCACACCTGAGCACAAGCTGGTGATCTAGAATGGCTGGTGTAGGGCAACATGGTGATGGTGGGAGGATTTTTATGCCCACCCCCCTTTCCCTTGGGTGCTCTTCTTTGATCTTGCCTGTGTTCCTCCCTTTCTTCCAACAGTCCTGGTATCTTTTTCAGGTGTCTGATAATTCATCTCTACTAAGGTAATTACTGATACTTGTGACTCGAAGGTGGGGCTGCCTTTTCCTTGCCTCCTAGACCCCACATATCTTGAGTCTTTGCTTTTTACAAGTAATACGATGGATATTAGAGAGATAGGAGGGGTCACAGAATCAATCATTGCAATTGGAATTTCTTAGAGAAATGAGGTTGTTTTTAGCTTCTGTAGACTGGGCTGCTCCTACTGTTCTCTGTTTGCCCTATTAGTTTCTTCTTGGCCCTTTTCCAGTATTTTCTTTGCACTCTCTACCAGTTATTTTTATTTTGGGTCCTAGCTGTGTGACCTGGGGAAGTTTACTTAAGATCTCTGAACCTCAGTTTCTTCGACCATAGTTGGGGGATAATCTTAATGTCAGTGAGTTCAATGCCTTCTACATGATCATTTTTCACTGTTGATTGCTTTCCCCCACCACCCACTCATTGGCTTCATTGCTGAGCATCCTAAGGAAATTGCTGTCGGACATATTCAGTTTCTGTAGGCAAGATGAAAGGTACCACCACAGCTGGATTTGGAAGAAGTTTCTCCCATCTCTATTCTCTTCCTCACTTGCACACTACAGGAGGACTGCCATCTTTGAGAGGTGGTTATTTGTCTCACTAAGTGATAAGCATATCTCACTGGACACAATAAGGATTAAGGAAGAGAGTCTGGCTCGATGTGCACAAGTCATCCCCATGACAACAAAAGCAATTCCGTAAGTGTCCTATAATGATCACCAATCACAAATGTCCTTGTGTATAAAAACGAGTCCTTTGTTTGAAGAGTATACATATGAACCAAGGAAACTAACTCATATCATCTATGTCTGTGAATAATACATGTGTTCATCCAAATCAGTTAACAAGGGCCCAACCCCACTCACTTATTTAGTCATACGTGGTTGTTAAGCACCTACCACAGGCAAGAAGTTTGCCCAGGAGCTGGGTCCACGGTGATGAACAAGACAGAGCTCCAGTGGAGTTCACATTCTGTTGAAGAAGACGCACGTGAAACAACTAATTGCAGAATTAATTGATCAATTATAATTGTGGTGAGTTCGACAAAGAAACAATTACAGGTTGCTATGAAAGTTTATAGCAGGGGATCTGATCACATGGAGAGGTCAGGGAGGCCGCGAAAGACTTCTGTGGAAATTACTAGTGAATACTAAATATGAAGGCTAAAAAGCAGTTCCTGAGACAAAAAGAAGAGCTCCCCAGTTGTCTGGGAAATGAAGGTTCTGAGTTTCCCAGTGCTGGTGGTATCTCAGGGTCTGACCCCAGCAGAGCAGACTTCAGTTTCAGTGACTCTGGTGTTTTGAAGCTGGAATCTTACCACTTGGTTACACCCAAAGGGAAGAAACGTACTCAGGCATTCTCAGAACCAAGCAAGGAGAATTGTGTAGAGAGTATAAAGGTATCAAAGACACACACAGCCTACTCAGGAACCTTCACTGTATGGCAAGTCTCCTTTGGTACATTAATCTGCACATCCGAGGGCTCCCTCAGCCCTAATCTAACTTTGCAATGCAGATATAAACTCACTTCATGCCCAGGGAGCTGAGGGTTAAATAACCTGCCCCAAATCATACCTGAACCAACCCTCATTCCCATGAAAGCCCATGACCTTCCAGCTACACCAAGCTGCCCCATTCTTAGCATGTTGTTAGGTGGCTGCTGTCCTATTTAGGAGCACTTACAACATTAAAGAAATGGCTTAAAAGTGACAGAGAGCCCTGAAACCAGATTGCGAGCCCAAGTACAATCTGCAATGTTCCCACTTTTAAAAAATAGTTTTTAAATAAAGATAACAATGGCTTTGTGGGCAGGTCCAGGCTTTGATGTTTTAAGTCTCTGAATGTTGATATTCTGGTTCCTTAAGTTTTATCAGCCAAGAGGTGACAAAAGGAGGTTAACATGATTAGAATTTCTACAAATGGGCTGAACCTTGAAAACTAAATAGAACACACCATCAGAGGGTTAAGGAGAAGTATTTTAGTTGTGTGAACCATCGTCAGCTTCCCAGGATCTGGATGTTTACTGTCTTTGTGTAAATGAAACTAATATTGCCGTATTTACATTGAGCTTCCATTTCCAAAGCGCTAATGTGTTATTTAATTTTATCCTTATTATATTGGAAATCACATTCAAATAGTGCCAGAAAGCCAAAGAGAACTCAGGAAGCTTCTTGAGAACAGTTTGGCAATTGAGAAATCACATCGGAAGGGTTTAAGGATTATTTCTTTTTCTATTTCATGGGAAAATTCGAGTGACCCAAAAAACCATGGTTCTTTGGAAGGAGATCAAGAAACAAATAAATAGACTCTTCATGTGCCTCTTTGCTTGTGGGAGTTGGAAAAATGGAAATCCGCACAAAAACTTCATTTCTTACAGTTTGTGCACTTTCCTTCTCCAGAACTGGAGGTGTCCCTGATTCAAATGATGCTAAGTAATTATATCAAACCCGACTTCAAATTGGTCTGGCAGGCCTAAGCAAAATGCTGTGTTCTTCTGAACCCCATACCCTTGGTTGAGCCTTGGGTTCATCCAATCCTTTTTCCTCGCAGACTCCTTGCGCACCTAGAGTGTTAACTCCTACAAGATGTGCTCCTACTCATTTCTCGGACATCCACATTGAAAAACATAAGTTCAAGGCTTGAGCCTCTCTGGCCCCATATAATTGCTGCCGCTGCTGTGCCCCCCCCCACCCCTTTCCTCCCTGTGGGAGTCCCCATGGGAGTGCCGGAAGTATCTTTTTGCAAACTAATCCAATCAGGTTGCATCACCGCTGAGAACCTTTATATGGCTTCCCTTAACTATGGGGCAAAGTCCAGGCTGCACAGCATGGCAAATGCTCTGACCTCCACTGGCCTCCCTGGTGTCATTTCCTGTCTCATAAAGTACTTATGCCCCCAGGTACTTCTTGTTCCAGCCATGCTGGAGCATTTATGGTGCCCAATGGGTCTGGCTTCAGGGAGGTACAACCTGTGTCCTCACATAAGACCCCGAGCCTAGAAGGGCTATTTGATTTAATGGTCCGCTATAATGGTTTGAAATCCTTAATAATTGATGAACAAGGGGCCCCACATTTCCATTTTGTTCTGGGCTCTGCAAGCTATGTGGTTTGTCGTCCTGTGCCCGAACATTACCCTGCTTCCCTCTGCTGTGCATTGCATGAACTCTTCTCTCTACATGGCATACCTTTCCCTGAGTCTCCATCTCACGTGCTCTTTGTAGTCTTTCCAACCTAATCTGAAGGGTGCCTGGGTGGCTCAGTAGGTTAAGCGTCTGCCTTCGGCTCAGGTCATGATCCTGGGCTCCTGGGATTGAGTCCCCCATCGGGCTCCTTCCTCAGTGGGGAGCCTGCTTCTCCCTCTGCCTGTTACTCCCCCTGCTTGTGCTCTCACTTTCTGTCTGACAAATAAATAAATAAAATCTTAAAAAAAAAAAAACAAACCCTAATTTGAATACTACTCCTTTAGTGAAGCATTTCCTGAACCGTTGTCTCTTTACCCTCTACCATGTTAATCTGTTCCTCCTCTGTGCTACTCTTTATGTTGCACTTAAGCTATTATAGTCCTTCCATTCTGTACAAAGTGCTTAACCACATACCTGCCTGTCACCTTCTACCAACCTTTGAACTTCTTGAGGACAGAGTCCACGCAGGGCCCAGGCAGTGGAGCGCTGGAGCCAGACCACATGTCTGGATGTCACCCTGGCCAAGTCACCTGGCCAGGGTCTTAGTTTTCTCACTTAACCAAAGGAAGATAATCACAGGATCTACCCTGAAGGGCTGTCGCTGTGAGGTTTAACAACATGATCTATGTCAAGTGCTCAGAGCTGGGCCTGGCACGTTGTAAGTGCTCGATAAATATTTCCTGTTCTTATACATTATTCTCTTTTGATTTCCTGGAATGTGGTTCAATGACCAGAACACTTGTTCTTGAACATTTATTGAAAACCTACTGTGCACCAGGTTCTGTGGGGGCCGCCTGAGATGGGAAGTGAAATTAAACATGACATCTCCTCTCAAAGAATTTCATTTTAGATGGGGAGAGAGGCAAGCAATGAATGCTTATGGTCCAGCATGATAAAATACTAAAAGTATTTAAAATGCTAAGTGCAGGTTACCCTGAGAGCACAGAAGAAAGGCATCTGAATGTGACTAAGGAGGTAAAGCTTGATCTGAATTGTGCAGAATGAGTAAGAGTTAGCTAAACATGGAAAAGCAGGAAGATTATTTTAAGGAGAGGGACCAGCATATGCAAAGGCAGCTAAGAGTGAAAAGCTTGCATGTTTAGGGAACTAAACGTCATTTTCTGTCCATGAAGCACGTGGTGTTTGGTGATGTTCAGAAGACTAGAGATAGCCTGGCAAGACTAGCAAATAGGTTGAACTCTGGTCTTTTGGTGGTAGTTGCCTGGAACATTGTGTTGAGAAGGAAGGATTCCAAGACCATGTCTATTCTGTGGGAAATGTGATGAGATACATTAGTTCCATTTGTCAGAGAAGTAGGACCTCTCCTACATCATGGGAGCCTGCCTGTCACATATCTGCCATTAGTGGTAGATTACATAGGGCCTCACACGCTGTATTAAGGAGGTTGGATTTTATCCTGAAAACTACGGGGAATAATCAAAAGATTTTAAGTATGGCAGTGACATGATCAGATTACATACTAGGTGTCCTATAAATGCTTGTTGAGTTGAACTGACTATGGGCCTCTCTTCACCTATTAATGATTTAGTGTATCAAATGCACCCAAATGATCTGAACCCAGCAAATGAAACATGCATAACTGAGCCTAGCATGCTCAGAGGCGCTGTGCTAAGTGCTGAGAGAACTAGAGAAGCATCTAAAAGGTGCTTAACATGCTCCCAGGGTGTGGTTTACACAGTAAAACAGTCTGGTTCACACTGCAGTTTCAAACAGAGGATTAAAGTGGTATTAATAATTTATGCAGCTATAATATTTCATCTTCTGAGTTGGCCATATCCCAAAAGAAAGACTTCCAGGGGCTTTTTGAACCTTTGAGCATTCTGCTGGTTATAAATCAAACAGTAAGGAAACGATTAGAAGAAACAGATTATAATGTTCTTAAACATAAATATACTGATATGTGTTTTTATAAATATTTCTGATAGGCATTTCATTTATAATTAGATGGAAAGGATTCTGAAATTTGGGCTATTAAAAAATAAATATTCATACTTATTATTCTTAAGAATAGGCTGAAATCCTATAAAATTGCAATCATTATCTTTTTAAACTGTGGTTTAAAAAGTCTTGTGAAAAGCTGTGCTTCTGATAGACTACACAAAGGGAAGATATCCTCAGCAAATCTAGTATAGTAGCCAAAGGCATAGATTATCTACTTACTTTCCTTGACTCCTGAGGGATTTAAGAACAGCTCAAGTGGTATAGCAAGGAAACATTAATTTAAAGTAACTACAAAAGATGGGGTAAAAGAAATTTGAATGTAAGAAAATCCAGAGTGGAATTAGTGCACAACAAATAAAGAATTATATGCATCTCAACACCGTCAAGCCAAACAACACTTGAATTCATGTTAGGTACCAAAAAGAAAACTGTAAGAATTGACATGTCTGCTTTAATTGTTATAAATAAAAAGACTAAAAGCAGATATCTCAGTTACTGCCTAGAAATGATTAAAAGAATCAATGAAGAAAAAAAAAATCAATGAAGATATCAAGATTAAAATTCACTTTTTTTGAAAAAAATACATACAGTATTACATTAGTTTCAGCTATGTGACAAGATTATACCTTATGCTATGCTCACCACAAGAGTAGCTACCATCTGTCACAGCAGAACACTATTACAATACCATGGAATATATTCCCTATGCTGTGTTTTTATTCCTAGGATTTCACTTTGTTTGTTTGTCTGTTTCTTTCTTTCTTTCTTTTAAAGATTGTATTATTCATCTGAGAAAAAGTAAGCGGGAGAGCATGAGCAGGGGATCGTGGGGGAGAGGCAGAGGGAAAGGGAGAAGCAGACTCCCCACTGAGCAGGGAGCCAGATTCAGGGCTCGATCCCAGAGCCCGGGACTCCAAGATCACTCTTCCAGCAAGCGGAAGGCAGAGGCTTCAGAGACTGAACCTCACTCTTTCTTATGTGTCTATTTGTTTTGTCTGTAACTTTCTGGCATTTCCCCCCTTTGACTTCCTATCATTATAAAGGCTGACAATGGTCATGGATCAGTATGGAAGAGTTTTGTCTTTGTGTAAATATACTTGTTTGCAGTCACATTTCAAGGGTTGAGGGTAAAAGAAAAGGATTTTTCTGCAAACAAGTTGAACAGTATTATGTCTGTATCACTAGTATCTAGTGCAATTGCTGATACCTAATTGATACTCAATAACTGTAAGTTGAAAGAAGAAAAGAACCTTCCCAGAATTTACTCCTCCTTACAAAAATGTGTAACCACTGAAGATTTTTGCCTCTATCTTTATCTTAGCCTATCTTAGCTTTATCTTAGCTTCAAAGCTCAATTCTTAATTTATATGGTCATGTTACCTGGACATTTTCTAGAGGCATCTCAGCTACAGTGAAGAAGGTACATTAGGAAGGCAAGGAATGGAAGCCAAAGAAAAATAAAGAGCAACTTCTCTTGCTTTGCTATTACTCCATTTGTTGTTTCTTTAATTCGTGCTTTTGTGAAAAACAGGAAGAGCTCCAGGGCCTGGGACAAGACTTGTACTCCCACTCCCACTCCCACCCAGTGGCCTCTTACTTTCAGAAAGGATTTTTTTTTTTTTTTTTTAACCTTCCTTCCACTGAGACTCTAGAACTCTCAAGAGATTTGGGAAGGAGATCACTTTTTTTGGGGGGGGGGTTCTGCATTATGCCAGGTATTACACTCTGCAATTTAGCAGGGATGATCCTATTTAACTCTCACAAAAAAATTTGAGAGGCAGGTATATCCCCACTTTGTACATAAACTATCTAGCTTCAAAAATCGTAAGTAACGGGATGGAGCTGTAATTCAAGCTTGTGTGCACTCTGCTTTCTCCCCCTGTGCTCTGCTCCCACTCTCAAGCTTGGTTCAAGGTCTTTCTTGTTTGGATTGTTGGCCAAGACCCTTTACGCTCCATCATGATGAGGACGCAGTATTCTTACCTTAGAGTCGGCATTCATGTTGTTTATCTTTCTCATACATCTGGCATGAACTGTTACCATCACAGATCAGTCCAGTGACCCAGGTTCTCCACAACAATCTGTTGTTTGAGTAGAAAAAGGAGGCTGTTGGGCGCCTGGGTGGCTCAGTTGGTTGGACGACTGCCTTCAGCTCAGGTCATGATCCTGGAGTCCTGGGATCGAGTCCCACATCGGGCTCCCTGTTCGGTAGGGAGTCTGCTTCTCCCACTGACCTCTGTCCTCTCATGCTCTCTCTCTCTCTCAAATAAATAAAATAAAATCTTAAAAAAAAAAAAGAAAAAAAAAGAAAAAGGAGGCTGTAGCCAGTATATAGAAAAAATACTGCTGTGCTGTCATAAAAACGAGAGATCTCCCATTCCGTGAGCTGACCATTAAAATGTGTTACTCCAGTTATCAATATAATGATGATGATGGTAGTAATAACTCTCATTTACTAAGCATTTAACATGTGTCAGAGTTAGTTTCCAATACTCCTATGATGTTATTTAACCTTAACAATAACCCTATAAAGTAGATGTTATTGTCCTCACTTTTCGGATGAGGAAACTAAAGCTCAGAGTTGGGCCTTGCTGAGTTCTCACAGTACTAAATGGCAGAACTGGGTTTGAACCCAGATTGAGGCTCATGCCCCGAATTTTTGACACGATGCCATACAGCCTTCTACAAAAGCAACTGGCATCACACTGATACCTTAGATTTAATTTAGCTTTCATGTGTCTACCAGAATTGCATTTATTAGTCTTTTCTTTCTGGTATATTTGTGTGTGTGCACGAGTGTGTGTGCACGCACCTGGGCATACGATACGTGGTTGTAGTGAAGCCTGCCATTAGGGAGAATTCTACTGATAATGCCACCTGCAAGAGTCTTCTTGGCCAGGATATGCTTGCTTGTCGTGTAACTTAATTTTGTTATAACTTACAATGCTCATTTTTTGTAATAGTCTTCAGAAATGCTATTGTTTTACTTCATTCATGTGTATGTCTATGTATTTACATGTATACTATGAAAAATTGTGCACATAATGTCGGTGGCATTATTTACCTTTAAGGTGACATTGTGTTTCCTCTCATGATCCAACTTCTGCCACTTTTTACTTATTTAATATGTATTTGAGCACCCACTATTAGTTGGATACTCTGCTAGACATCCAGGACACACTGATACAAGGATATGGTTCCTGTACTCAAGGAACTTACAATAACTTATGCTAGTTTATGTTTAAAACACAGATAAGGTTAATCTTAAGTCAGTGGATGAGTCCTAGCTTAATTAACTGAAATATATACCTGTAATCCTGTTCCCCACCCTCCATTGAAACTCTTCTATGATGTGGCAGCAATTTATAGAGTACCTATGTTTAGTGTGCAGAATAAGAGTTGCCCAATAGCCTGTGGGTGAATTCTAGTTAGTTCCTGCTCAAGAAGTTCCCCAAAGTCCAGAACACTAGATACTGGAGGAGTCCCAGAAACTAAGGGATTGCCTTCACAGCTATCGGAGGATTCTGTTATTGTAAATGCATTATCCAAAGCCTTGAAAACCATGTCCTGCAGTCAAATCCTGGCTTCTCCAACCACTATCTGTATCATGTTGCTATGTTATATAACCCTTCTGAATGTCAATATCCGTATTTGTAAAACAATAATTAGATAATAGAATAATGATAAAACAATAATAAGGTAATAAAAAGAGGATAATGCCTTATATTGGTTTGCTTATGTATTTATTCATCCAGAAAACGTTTTTTAAAAATACCTCCTACATCCCAGGCCTTGACCTAGGCACTCTATATGAATAATGTTCAACAAGATAGACCCTGCTTGTGCCCTCATGAACCTTCCAGCCCTGGGAGGGAGGCAATAAGTGAACCAGATGCTAGGATAGAGAATGAGGAGAGAAACCTGTTTTCAGGTGGGTGGACAGCGAAGGTTCTCTGCAGAGGTGGTGTTTAGGCTGACATCTAAAGACTTCAAAGGGAGAATTTTGTAAGTGGCAAGAGGGAAAAGTGTTTCAGGTAAGGGAAATGATTTGTGCAAAGGCCCTGAGTTGGTAAAGAGGGGTTGAGAAACTAAGTGTAGCCTAGTAGATTGGACAATGAAAAGGAGGGCGTTATCCTAAAAAGTGGATATTAACTACCCCCAAATCCAGTAATTCCACTTTGGGTTTATATTCTAGAGAAATTCTTACATGGGTCTACTAGAAGACACATCTAAGAATATTCCTAGTGGCACTGACCTTTGCTCATGATAGCACAAAATTAAAACAATCCCAACACTGACAGAAGAAAAGAGAAGTAAGTCTTGGGATAGTCATATAATGCAATGTTATAAGCACCAAAAATGAATGAATTGTTAGCTACATGGATCAACCGAGATGAATCTTCTAAACATTACTTTGAATGGGGAAAACAAATCATTTTTTTTAAGATTTTATTTATTTATTTGACAGACAGAGATCACAAGTAGGCAGAGAGGCAGGCAGAGAGAGAGGGGGAAGCAGGCTCCCCTCTGAGCAGAGGCCCCCCCCAACTCGGGGCTCAATCCGAGGACCCTGGGATCGCGACCTGAGCCAAAGGCTCATCTTGGAATACCCACAATTTTAAAATATTTTTTTCTGGATACATATTATATTGTAAAAGTATTTTCAAAAAGCAAGGAAACCGAACCTTCTGCTTCTGGCCAAGATACTGGAACAGAGAGTAAACTTAGCCTTCTGCCTTAACTAGGAAACTAGATGATAGGAAACAATGGTTTTTAGAAATTGAACAACAGTAGAGCAGGACTCCAATGCCTGAGCGAAGGAAAACAGACAAGGTGAGCTCTGTCATTGGACCAGCTGATCCCCCCGGAAGGAGTTTCCAGGTGGTAGTGCAGGAAGGGGGAACCCAGACAGAGTCTAGTGATCTTGCTGAGTGGAGGAAACAGACAGGAGTTCAGGAGGAGCACGGCAGCCGCAGTTTGCGTGGTAGTGTACTGCAGAAGAGGAAAGCATACAGAAGGCGAGCTGCGGAGATCTGTAGAGGGATCACCTTCATGTCTTTGGCTTAGTACTTATCCACGCTTGAGTGAGATGGGCTTACCCAAGGTCAGGGAAATGCCTATTAGAAAGGCATGGGTCTCACACAGGACTGGGAAAAGTTCTTGTTTCTGCAGGTTAGAGTAAAAAGTTCTCATACTATATCGGGCACCAGGTAGGAACCTTAGAAGTCAAACACCTTAGCAGTGGGTTTCAGATCCGACTAAAGGCTGGTATGGACCCCCAAATAACAAAGCTTAAAGCAAGCTTGGAAGGATCCAAGTATGATCTAAATAAGTTAACTGTGTGTCAGAAAACCACCACCACCACCACCACCACCACCATGATTTAAAGGAATATAAGCAAATCTAGCAACCAGCAACATAAATTTATGATGTCCCACATTTGATAAAAATAAATAACCAGGAGGCATGCAAAGATGGGAGGAACACGATGAACATAATGGCCCAGAACCTAGACAAAACCAATCCATAGAAAAGATACAGAAATGATACCAACAACTGAACTAGTAGATAAGGGCATGAAGAGAGCTAATATAAATGTGCTGTGAGTGTTCAAAAGGTGGGAGAAAATACAGCTATAGTGAACAGAGAATGTGAAGACATGAAAAAGACCCAAGTGGAACTTCTAGAGATGAAAAATGTAATAGCCAAAATGAAGAAGACACAGGGTAGTATTTGTGTCATTGCATTTAAAATGCGTTTCGGGCAGAAAATGTCTGTTGAATCTTGCTCTTTAGAATATGGTTTGACACTCTGTGAATTTTGGAGTGTTTAGTTCCATGTATTAATGTAATCATCAGTGTGGTTGGATGAGGTAGGGCATTTTGCTGGTTTTTTTCTATTTACCTCATCTTTTTTTATCAATGCCACTCTCCTGTTCTTTCTTCACTACTTTTTTCATGCTTAAAAACTTATTTTTTGTATTCCATTTAAATTCATCTGTTAACTTGATTGCTATATTTCTTTGCCTAATTTTTTAGTGGTTCCTCTAAAAGATATAATATGTATCTTTAACTTACACCAATCTACCTCAAGTACATACTGATAAACTTCTGCTAAAATACAGGAATTTATCACCAGCCTAGTGGCATTTCCATTCCTTCTGTACTGTTGTCATATGACATTCACATATGTTGTAAACCCCATAATAAAGTATATAATGTTTGCTTTAAAGATTCATATACCTTTTAGAGAAATTAAAGAGAATTTAAAAAATACATATTTTTAAAGTGTGTTTCAAGTGTAATCTTTCATGTGTATGCTCATATTTCCCAATTTCAGTGTTTTCCACTTCTTCCTGTGTTACCATCTGGTGTCATGTTCCTTAAGCCTGGTGAATTTCCTCTAGCATTTTTGATGGTGCAGATATGTAAGCAACAAGTTTCATCAGTTTGTTTATTTGGTTGTCTATTTTGTCCTCATTTCTGAAAAATAGTCTGGATACAGAATTCTTGGTTGACAGATTTTTCTTTTAACATCTGAATCATCATTCCAGTGTTTTCTGGCTTCTGTTGTCTCTGACAAGGAGTCAACCATTAATTGTACTGTTTTCATTCTTTATTCATTTTGATATGCTTCCTGCCACTTTCTTTTTCCTTCCTTTGTGGAATTTCTACTACATGTAAGATGAACTGTTTCGTGAGATTCTGTTCCTTTTTCTTTAATCTTCTTTCTCTCTGTTCTTCAGATGTATAATTTCTATTGATCTATCTCTAAGCTCACTGACTTTCCTCTGCCAGTTCAAATCTTCTGTTGAGCTCCTCTAATAACATTTTTCATTTCAGTTTGGTACTTCCCAGCTCTAGAAGTTCCATTTGGATCTTTTTTTATAGGATCTGTTTCTCTGGTGAGGTTTCTTATTTGTTCACTCATTATTAGCATATTTTCCCTTATTTATTTAAATATATACATTTAAAAAAATTCTTTGGACGTATTTATAATAGCTGCTTTGAAAACTTTTTGTGCTAAATCTAACACCTGGGACCATTTGGAATCAGTTTTCACTAACTGATTTTTATTTCTGTGTATGGGGCACCCTTTTCAGTTTCTTTGTGTATCAAATAATATTTTTGGTTAAAAAGCAAATGTTGTTAATAATCTGTTTAGTGATTTTGGGATCTGTTTTATTCTTCTCATGATTGTTGGGTTTTTCAGTAGGTAAATAATTCATCTGCACTCAAAATTGTAAAAACTGCCTCCACCAGAGTGTACAGTCATTGGCATCTCTGCTCAGTTTTGTTTTGTTTCCTCCTAGAGGAAGAATGCTTGGCTCCCTAAGGTCTACCCTATACAAACATAGTTTATTGGTAAGTCAATGATTTGGGTACAGGTTTATGCTCATATACCTCAAGTCAACAAGGCTTTCACTCTCTGCTGAGTTGTGTGTAGATTGAAGAACACATTTAAAGGTAGAGCAAAGTCACAAGTCTCCCCAGACTTTCCATTTTCACTGGGTTCTTATTATTATAAGAATAAGGTTCTTATTATCACTGAGTGCACAAGTGATATAGCACTCCAGAGCTCTGTGGAAATTTTATTATGTCAGTCCTTCTAGAACTCTCATACTTCTAAAATGTCCCCATCCTTACTTACTATTCTACCATTCCCCCAAACCCAGATAACCATTTTATCCAGCTGATAAGACTGTTTCTGCTACTTGACATGGGGTGGGTACGTGGGAATGCCTCCAGCAGGAAGGCCATAAACTCATTCTTTTTGTTTGGTATGGTTCTCATGAATAAAACTTCTTGTTTCCCAACTTTGGTCACTTTCCAGTGCTATGAAATCGTTGTTGTTAATAATTTTGTTCCGTTTTATATTAGTTTGCTATAGAGGGGAATTTCTCTACCTCTTCTTCATACCACCATTACAGAAAGTAGAGCTTCCAAGTAGGCTTTTTAAAAATAGAAATCGACAAGTTGATTCTAAGATTCAGATGGAAATGGAATGGACCTAAAATAGTCAAATAATTTTGAAAAAGTAAAAGAAACTTACTCTACATGACTCCCAAGACATACTATACAACTGGTATGATTTTAGCATAAGGAGAGACATCTAGGTCAGCAGAAAAGAGTAGATCCACTCCAAAAATAGACCTACTCATATATAGTCAACTGACTTTTGACAAACATGCTAAGGTATTTCAATGGGGAAAGGATAGTCTTTTTAATAAATAACACTACAACAATTGGCCCATACATGATACCATACATGAAAAGTGACTTGAAATGTATCATAGACCTAAACATAAGAGCTAAAACTATTAAAATTATAGTGGAAAAGGTCTTAGGTGAAGATCTTTATGACTTTGTAATAACAAAGATTTTTTTTTTTTGGATGGGACACAAAAAGTATAAACAATAAAAGAAAAAAATTAATAAACTGGATTTCATCAAAATTGAAACCATTTATTCTTTGAAAGACATTGTTAAGAAAATGGAGATGCAAGCCACCAACTGGGGGGAAATTTTGCAAAACATGCATCTGGTAAAAGACTTGCATCCAGAATATACAAAGAATGCTTAAAACTTGGTAAGAGGACAAACACCTAATTTAAAAATTGAGCAAGCAATAGGAAAAGATATTTCACCAAAGAAAATACATGGATGACAAACACATAAAAAGAGACTCAACATCACTAGTCAATAGAGAAATGCTAATTAAAACCACAATGGGATACCACTGCATGCTAGAATATCTAGAGTTAAAAAGACCAACCATACCAAGTGTTAATGAGAATAAGAACAAACTGAAATTCTCATACGTTACAGGTGGGGATGAAAAAATGTGCAACCACTTTGGAAAAAGCTTGGCAGTTTTTTCTAAAGTTAAATATACACTTTCCATAGAACTTAGCAATCCCATTCCTGGTATTTGTCCAAGAGAAATAACAACATATATTTACAGAAAGACCTGTAATTAAATGTTCAAAGCAGTCTTAGTCATAATAGCCAAAACCTGAAAGCAACACAAATGTTCCTCAACTAGTGAATGGATAAAGACATTGTGGTATATCCATATAATGGATTACTATTCACCCTAAGGAATGAACTATTGATATATATATATATATGGTGGAGATGACTACAAGGGGGCAAGAGAATGCTAGCTTATAGTTATGGTGGTGTTTATATGATGTTAATGTATTTAGCACAATTCACTCAATTGTACTCTTAGGTTATGTGCGTTTTACTGTATATAAATTATTTAGCAGTATATCTGATTAAGAAAAACTGAAGGAATAATAAAAACAAATTCAGATAGGGCTAATTTTGGAGGAGATGCAGGGGGACTGACTATGAGAGGTGTATATAAGAACCTCGAATACTGGTGATATTTTTATTATTTTTGTGTATATTAAGTTAAAAAATAATAGGGGGGAATGAATGAATAGGGGAGAAAAGATGTGGACACATGCAAATAACCTTAGGGAATGAAGGCAGCAGCAACAGAAGGATGTGATGCCAAGACTTTTGTTTGTTGGTAAATGTAGGAGACCAAGAGCATATTGTTATGCCCATAAGAATGATTCACTGAAGAGGGAGAGAATTGTGACAGAAGAAGGAGGGAACAAAGGAGCAAAGTCTTGCGGAGAGCTAGAGGGGATAGATGGCTTTGGGAGCCAAAAGGAGGGATTGCCTTTGGTCATGGGAAGCTCTCTTCCTCCACGGTAAGAAGGGAATAAGGGGGAAGATAGAGACAGAATCAGTTAGGTTTCAGATCGTGGTGCTGGGAAGATGAAGCAATTTCCTTCGGAAAGCTCCAATTTTCTCAATGAGGTTAAGGCCATCAGGGCAAGTGGGGAGGGCAGGGGTTCAAATGGTCATCTGGAGGGAGCAGTGAGGATCCCACCAGGGAGCTCATGCTGAGAGCCTGCTGGTACATAGCAACCCCCCCCCCACACACACACATGGGGGGTTCACACTTCGGCTACCCTCCCAGCCTCCTCTGGTGGAGGGTTATTGACTCCTGCTGCTGCTGTGGTCTGGAGGGGAGAAGTGCTCAGTAATGAGTAAGAGTCAGAAGAGGAGGCAGCTGTCTCCCTGGCAGTCTCCTTGTCCTGGATCTGCAGTCAAAAACATTGCTAGAGATCTGTTTACAGCATTTTGCAATCCACAAGGGCAAGGGAGGCCTCTTCTGAACATTTTGCTTGCTAATCTAATGTTTCCAGCTAGGCCACCGCTATATGGAATGTTTTCTGGGGTTGTTTTGTTTCGGGCATGTGTACATGGTGTTTTTGATGGGTACTGAATGGATCAGTCCACAGTTCCTTCTGCTGTGCTCTTGCCCTGTGCTGTGCTGTAATACAGCTTATACTGTATATGTGGGAACAGGTATACTATAATTTAGTGTTTATTATAATAGTATTTCCTACTTACGATTTGAGCTTTTTCTTTCTGTCTGTCTGAGCTTGTAGTATTCATTCAGTGTGGAAGGAACTAATCAATCAATCAAAATGTGCCAATTGAATACTTGTGCAGGGTTGGGAGATAGGAGTGTTGACGGACACTGCCCTCAGCTCACCTACAATCTGGTTGGTCAGACATATACAGACTAAGGAGATGGGGTGGTAGAATACCAACATACAGAATTTGGATTTGAATTTGGAACCTATAGCCTCTAACTACATTTATGACCTTAGGGCAAAATGCTTTACTTTCTGGGCCTTTTTCCCTTGTTTATAAAACATGGGGGGCTTGGCTTGTTGGGAGAAATAGCTAAGGTAATACAGGTAAACCTACTAGCAGGGTAACTGAGCGTAGTCAGAACTCAGAGAAGTTGACCATGCCACGGGGAAATACCCCATTAGTTAAAAGCCCCATCCAAGTGCAGACTGCTGTTTTCTGCTCTATAAAACGGAGACCATGGCAACACCTCCTCCTTAGGGTCATTATGGGAATCATGACCACAATACTAAGTTGATTGCTTGCATTATTGCATTTGCTCTTCATAAGAGCCCTGTGAGGTGAGTGAAGCAGTGCCCATTTTACAGATGAGGAAACTCAAATACAGAGAGATTGATGAATTTTCTCCAAAGGTCACACAACTAGTACATGGTAGAACCAAGCGATACCAACCCAGGCCACCTTTTAACTAGATGTGAACGTTAGCAGTGGTATTAGTAGTACTAGCAGTACTACTAGTAGGAGTAGTAGAAGGAAGACTCACAGAGGGACCACTTTGGTGGCGGTGGGCACAAAAGACTTCCCGGCAGTGGGTTGGAGATTGGCTTGTAAGTGTGCCAAGATCTCTGTAGGCAGAGAGGGATGGAGGCTAACCAATGGAGGGCAATTGTCAGCGAAAGTTCAGTCTGTGTAGGCTCAGGTTTGCTCATGGAATTCGGCCTTTCTTTTTTTTTTTTTAATTATTTATTTGACAGACAGAGATCACAAGTAGGCAGAGAGGCAGGCAGAGAGAGAGGGGAAAGCAGGCTCCCCGCCAAGCAGAGAGCCCAACGTGGGACTTGATCCCAGGACCCTGAGATCATGACCTGAGCCAAAGGCAGAGGCTTAACCCACTGAGCCACCCAGGCGCCCCGAATTCGGCCTTTCTGACCCCAGGAAGGTTCTGCCTTAGAGGGAAGTCCTGTAAGATGCGGCCAGGAAAGACGGGTAGGGTCTGCTATGGAGAGAACTAAATACTGGAATAAGACATTTGCTTACAAGTTTGCTGTGAACACAGGGAGTCTTTGATTGGGTGCGCCAGCCTGGAACTCGGGACATAGGCCAAGACTGAAATAAAGATTTGAAGTCTCTGTGTGCAAAGGTGGTGAAGATGTCCACGTCTTCTACTCTTACAGAGCTTTAGAGTTTGCCTAGTGCTTTCAAATCAGAGGCCTTTGCTGATGTTCACAATAACCTTGGCCTTGGGGTGGACATGTAACTGCCCTTGAGTTGTCCCAGGTGAAATGCCTGCTTTCAAATAGATTTTTTTTTTTTTAAGATTTTATCCATCTATTTCACAGACAGAGATCACAAGTAGGCAGAGAGGCAGGCAGAGAGAGAGGAGGAAGCAGGCTCCCTGCCAAGCAGAGAGCCCGATGTGGGGCTTGATCCCAGGACCCTGGAATCACGACCCGAGTCAAAGACAGAGGCTCCAACCCACTGAGCCACCTATTTGAAGTGGCCCTCAAATAGATATTTTAAGTCACTTCCTTGTTTATCGGCAAGAGGATGAGGGTCAAAGATGTTAAGGAACTTGCCCAAGTTCATGGTTGGTGTTGGAGCTGGGGCTGGAACAGTTCCTTTGCTCCAAGCGTATTCAGTTTTCCACACCTTCTTTGTCAGCCCAATAACTAGTTCTGTATAATTCACCAAACCAACCACTGAGCACCTACAGTATATCTTATACAGTATATCTTATACAGTATCATGCCCCAGGGAGGCAAAGACAAATATGTGTAGTAATGCTCACAAACCATTGGGAAAAATAGACTCAAAAAACCCCCAGAATCTGGTAAGTGCAGAGATGGTCACGGGAGCACGACTGTGACAGGATGCGGGCCCGTTGGGGCAGAACAACTTCACAAAGTGGGCCAAGATTGACTGAGCCACGTATCCCAAGTATGTGCTCCCAGATGGTCTGTCTTGCACTTGACCCTCCCAGGATGTCAAGCAGTTGTGGACACGCTGGAGCTTCTAAGAGGAAAAAGAGTGTGAACAAAAGATAAGAAGGGGATGGATATGGCAGTGGGGGAATGCACCCTTGGTCTCCCTCCAGAGAACCAGATGTGAGGCTTATGGGAGCTGACAGCCTCCAGCTGCTGCCCCTCCAGGATCCATGCAGGGTTTGGTCCCCAAGCTGCTCCCCAGCCAGCGGCCAGCGGCCGAGTCTGATAAAGGTACTAGAGTCAGGTCGTTCCTTCCCCAGCAGAGGAGTCGTCCAACAGGTACTCTTTGCTCTGGAGCTCATCAGCCTGACCAGCCCCTTTTCTGGAGCTGCCTGGCAGCCTGGGGCTCTCCTACCAGATCCTCCTTCTTTCCCCTCTCCTTTCCCTGATGTTATATCTGCATCGTGGTAGGAAGTTCTCCAAACCCACTCCTGCTCCCTCACCTTGTCCGACCCTCAAGAGTTAAGACAAGGAGAGACACCAAGGGCAAAATGCTTGGAAGTGCACTTTTTTTTTTTTTTTTTTAATGAGGGAGGAGGAGAATGAAAACACCATGGACTTAAGAGGAAATGCAACAGAAAGCCTTGTGATCACAACGCAGAGAGAGAGCAAATCGCAGGAGGATGCTGGATTCTGAAAAGAAAATGGGGGGGGGGGTGTTGGTGAGGATACTCACACAACAGTCAGTGCTAGAAAAGTGTTGACTGCATGAATGGAGAATTACTTGGGCATTTAAAGCCAGCAGCTATAACAGAAAAAACAAACAAACAAACAAACAAACCCAAATTCTCAGTTGGTTTAACCCAATAAAGGTTTGTTCTTCACTCACAGAGACCTGCTGGTCAGGGTATCCTTCTCTGTGGTTGTCGTACTTGTCGCCAAGGTTGGAGCATGGGGACTGGGGAGTTTCGAGGGTCTGCCTTAGGATTGGCCTGCGTAGCTTCTCTGCACACCCCTGTGCCAGAACCTGGGCTCAGGGCCACCACCTCACAGGGAGGGAGGGTGGGAAGGAAGAGCACCCAGGAGGAGGGAGATGGAACCAGGCTGGCTAAAGCCACGCCATTACCTCTGCGGTATGGACTATGCCCTAGCGCTTGGCAATTAGGATAAACCTTCGCTATAAACCTTCAACAAGATGAGTATATACCTGAGGGGCGGGGGGGAGCCATAGGGGCAATTAAACCCATCAAATGTCTCAGTAGAGTGAGCGGACAGCCCCAGAGCAAGGAGTGAGCAAAAAAGCAGAGGCTGGAGCTGTTGGCAGGTAGACATAACTCAGGGCTGCCCACCTCTCTTCTCCCTTCTGAGTCCAGGGCTGAGAGCTGTGCTAGTGTCTCCCACAGCCTCCGCACTCGTCCTTCCTGCAGCTCTACAGAGACCCTGCCTTCCCTTCACAAGGCCCTGAGCTTCTCAAGGAGGAGAGGAGGGGACAGGAGGGGACGGTGGTCTGTGCTGCAGGTCTGCCTGGGACAGAGCTGCTGTCTGGCAGAGGACTGAAAAGTATTCTCCACTCTGGGGATTCTGATGTGGGGATCTGGGTGAAGAAAGAGCATCCTTCCTTTTTAGTACTTTTTTTTTTTAATTTTTTTTTAGTACTTTTTTTTTTAAATTGCTGTGAAACATACAAAATATAAATTTTACCATTTTAACCATTTTCCCCATTTTAAAGCATACAGTTCTCTAGCATCGAGTACATTCACATCGTTGTGCAACTGGAATTTTTTTCCTCCTGCAAAACCGAAACTGAAACCCTAAGTCTCCTCCCTGCCCCCGGCCCCCACACTTTCACTGTCTGTCTCCATGAATTTGACTGCTCTCAGTACCACAGATAAGCAGAATCCTATTATTTCTCCTTTTGTGACTGACTCCTACCATATAGCAAAATGACCCCAATGTCTACCTGAGCTGTGCATAGCCCAGAACATCCTTCCTGTTTCAGGCTGGGTGAATGTCCCTTGCATGCCTACAGCAGGTTTCCTTTATCCATTCATCCATGGACGGACGCCTGGGAAGCTTCCACCTTTGCACTATTGTAAATAATGTGGCTGTGACCATCAGGGTCCTATTTCTTTAAGACCCTGTTTTCAATTGTTTTGAGTCTATCCGTACTCTTTTTTAAGTGATCTGAAGCACAGGTAGGGTCGAGTGCCTTTCATGCAGATGATAAGAGCAGAGGGACTGATGAGGAATATAGGAGTTTGGGGCAATGAGTGACAGTGTGAGGGCCGGGAGTCTTCTGTGGCTAGGAACCAAGGAAAGAGAAGGAAGAAAGTCACAAGCCTCTGAAAAGCAGAGCATATCAGATGACCTAATTCCTTAAGTAGAGGTGATGTCAGCTGCTGACCAGAGCAGGGGCAGGGGTGGAGGTGAGGCTGGAGCTTGAGGAAAGAGAAGATTCCTGGCAGTCAATGGGAGGGTAGAGGATCAAAGGACAGAGACAGGTAAAGGTCCCAGCGGGGGGTGTGTGTGTGTGTGTGTGTGTGTGTGTGTGTGGAAGAAGGAGGGGTAGAAGTAGTGGGAACTCTTTTTTATTAAAATCAAGCTCATTTGAGGGCAGGGAGTAAAGAAAGTAGGTGGCAAGTGTTTCAGAAATGGATGAGAAATCGTTAGAAGGCCTGTAGGGTCTGTAAGCACCCAGGCAGATGGGCGCCTGGCAGACCAGGTCATGTGCTGGGCTCGGGGGCCTCCAGAGCGAGGTGGGGAAAGTGGATCATGGAAATGATCCAGGATTGGAAATGGGCCAGAGGATGTGGCAGAAGGTCAAGGGAGGGGAGGGAGGCTAAATGCCAAAGAAGTGCTGAGCCTTGCATACCTAAACAATCCCATGGCTTTGCAGAGGTTTCCTGGTACCAATAAGAGTCGAGGTCTCCAATGTGAGCACCCTTATCTTATCCCACCAAAGCCATCACAATGCCCCCTGGAGGGCAAGCTCTAGGCTTAGACTGACTCTCCAGCAAGGGAAACTGCCTTAGAGATCAAGGTCTTCCCGGGGACCCTCAGGAACTAGAATTCTCCCTTGTCCCTGCCTCCTTGCTCTGTCCCTGCAATACTCAGGGCAGTCCAGGACCACCAGGAACAGCAGGCTCGGTCAGGCCTCAGGGAGTCCCCCAGTAAGTCGAGGCAGGCCTAGAAATTCTAGAAGTCCTCACCCTTCCTACTTGACTATGGCAGCTGCGGGTGGCAGTGACAAGGTCGCCGGTGATCTCATATTGAGCTCATCTTTGTAAAAAGGAACAATTGCTTGAAGTTTTCTAAGCAATTGTACCGAAAGATCCATTCCCCTTGTCCTCCCTTCCTCCTAGATGACCCAATCTGTCTTTTGGATCTGGAACTTTATCTGGAATCTATGACAAATAGGAAGCTTTGTTCACGTTTCCCTCTGCTGTCCCCATCTCCCCCTAAGTCTTTGTTGGCCTTTTTCCCATCTCCTCTCATCGCTCTGTGGGTCCCCGCTTCATCCCTGTGTAATTGCTCAGTCGACCTCCTGCCTGCTCCGAGAAATCTGTCAGTTGCTGCCTGCTGCTTGCTGTCTGTTATCTTTTACTTGCTCCACTGGGCTTTTGGCTGCCCTCTGGACATTGCTGCTGTTCTAGGACTAGATATAGATCTGTTTGTTTTTCTAAGTAGCCTCTTACACTAGCATTTTGCTGTCCACATTTTACTGCCTTTCATTTTTTTCTCCCCCTCCTTGTCTACTTCCTGCTGAGACAAGGCACGTCAGAAGCACTCCAGAGAGCAGGCAGCCTAGGGAAACCACCAACCTACTGGAGTCCTTGGAAGGGTCCCAAGTGACAGGGTCCTTCAGTTGCAAACGTGCAGCAGCCTGGCAAGGAGCCAGCTGATGCTGGGCTGCCCTAGTCCTCAGAGGATAGATATGGAGGGCATTCACTTTGTTGACTACATACAAGAGCCAGACGAAATAACTATAAAGATGTGGGGCTGGGAAATGAAAAAGGGATAAAAGGAAGCGTCCCCTTTCTTTCGCGTGTGCCATGTGGCTTCTAATGGATAACGGGAAGTGAGGGCACTCGCGCTCTTCTTGGAAACATCCAGGACCCTCCTTGCTCCTATTCCAGCCTGCATCCATTTCGTTCCAGCTTCCACAGAGCCTTTGAGCCCTGTATTTGCCTCCAGAAACTGGTGCTGGCCCTTGGCTTCCTGTGTCTGTACTTCCAGCCCTCCCCGGGGACTTAGCTGTTTGCGTGCTTGGCTGCCCCAAACAGAACACCCCACACTCGCTTTGGTCCTATCCCGAACCAACTCTAGAGGCCATGGCCAGGCTTTTCCCCTCTGTTCAGGCCTTCGGAGGCTGTCATGTTTGGGAGATGAAAGGGGTGGTAGCACGTAGGTCACAAGGAGTATTGGAAGGATTCTTGTCCCTACGTGGCAGAAATGTGGGAAGAGAGAAGTTTCAGGAAAGGAATGGAAAGTGGTTCAGATAAGGTCTTTGCAATCTGAATAAAAGAAACATAGGGGAAAAATAAAACATCAGTCAAGTGGTAAAGAGGATCATGAACCCAAAAACTGGTAAGGGTCTTAAGAAATAGGGGAAAATACTGAGTCAAAGATCGGTGTTGAACACAAGAACCCGTGTCAGACTCAGATCTTATAAAATGCAGTCGTAATATTCCAGACCATCAAGTCACAGCTGCCTAACACTATCTAAGGTAAAGACCATTCCATGATCAAAAGAGTGAGATGATCTAGTCGTATTCTTTCATTCCTTCACTGGACTATTTTACAGATATTCTGAATACCATCCAAGTGCCTGCCTGGTGCTAGATGCCATGGAAGATAAAAAGGATGCCTGGGTGGCTTAGTCGATTAAGCGTCTGCCTTTGGCTAGGATCATGATCCCAGGACCCTGGTGGGATTGAGCCTCGCCTCGGGCTCCCTGCTCGGCAGGGAGTCTGCTTCTCCCTTTCCCACACCCCCTGCTTGTGTTCCCTCTCACCCTGTATCTCTCTGTCAAATAAATAAATAAATAAATAAATAAATAAATAAAATCTTTAAAAAATAAAAAATAAAACATTTTAAAAAAGAAGTATACCACATTGTATGGGCCCTCAAGACAGACACAGAAAAGAGAAGTTAGGGTAAAGAAACAGAAGGTGCTGCAAGAGAATATGATTAAGTGCCAACTGGATAAGTACTATGTGTCCTCATGAGGAAACACCCCTGGGACTGGAGGGAATCACGAGGGTTCATGGAGAATGGAAGCCGCAAGGGACCTTCATGAAGAGGTAAGACTGTAAAGGAAATGAGGAATCATGCTTAGCGATGGTTCAGTGGGTTCTCATTCCATATGACAAACTGTGGAAGAGCTGCCTCAAGTTCAAACCAACAAAGGACATCTTTGCTGTTTTCCCAAAATGAGAGAAGAAAAAGAAGACTCAATGACAAACATCTGGTTTCTGGGTGTTGGGGTGACTGGCCGGTCGTGGTGTGTTTCAGAGGCTGTGTGGTATCTTTATTGTGGTACGTATCTGGAAGGTGTGTTCTGTAAACTGGAGAATGAACATACAGGCTTAGGATGCAGTCACCTTCCATAATAAAAAGCTTGGTTAACAGTGCTTTCATCAATAAAGAAGTTTAATTATCTCACAAAACAAGAAGTCCGTGGTTACTATAACTTCCCACATACATCGTGTGGGGCCCAAGCTATTTCCTTCACTCTGCCAACTGCAGTGGAATGTTTTGCACGTCCTAAGGCTAATTTCTCCGTGGTCACAAGATGGTGGCTGCAATTCCCACAGAACTGCATTTCAAGCGTGAAGAAAAGGGCGAAGGCCAAGGACATTCTCTTTTTTCGAGGCTCTGTCTTCCCCTCTAAGAAGAAAAGTCTGGCGGACTCTCCAGCCCTTTTCCCTGAAATCTCATTGGTCAGAATTGAATCATATGCTTACCTCTAGTGAATTACTGGCAAAGATTTAAGCCATTCATGATTCATCCCCTCAGTCTGGGGTAGACGGCCAGCTTCCATGAGATCAGGGATCTCTCCTCACTTTCTGAATAAAACCAGGCTTCTTTTTGGCAGACGAGAGAGTGGTGGTGATAGAGGAGTAGACAGGGAATGGCGTCTGCCACATCTGCCAGTGCTAACAGCGCCTGCTCGTGTGACTTCTCCAGGGGCTGTAGCCAGCTTCTTCCTCTGCTACAACCCACAGCCCCCGAACTTGGCCTTCATTTACAACTCTGAATTTTTTCCCCATTTCTTGAAAATTATTGTTATTGCAAAATGGATCGGACTTATGCAAGAGAGATAACTCAAAACTCTAGCCAGTAAATCCTTATTCAGAGAAATCCTCTTGGCCAAACCCCCATTAAATTGGTGAATGAATGTACTTTTATATGTTTTAAGTTTAAAGCATGTTAAAGTGAGGTACCCTTTTTACGACTCTCCTCCTTAACTAGGCTGGCTCAAAGTGAACCAAACAATCTCTAGACCCAGCTGCTTTAGACAACAGGGTTTCTTGTATTGTAATTATTAGCTTTTTTGCCGAAGTCCCTACTGGATTGAAATCTAGAGGACAGAGTTCAATGTCTTAAGCAAGTTTACATCGTGAATTCTAGAAGTATGCTGTCTTGTACAGTAGCCACTAGCCACACATACAGTGACTGAGCATTTGAGGTGTGGCAAAGGAGACTGAGCAGCTGAACTTCTAATTGCATTAGATTTTAATTAATTTGAGTTTAAAATCTAATTCAGTTATTGGAAAACTTTTAAGTATGCTGGGAACAACTCAGATGTGTGAATCTACTTCTTCAACTGCAAACTTGATGAGATCTAGGTACAGAATGACTATTTCCAGTAAAAACGTAGCATCTGAATTGAGATGTGCCCTCAAATGTAAAACATATATGGGATTCTGAAGACCTGATATGCAAAAAAAAGTAAAAAAAAAAATCTCATGAATAATTTTTTATATTGTTGCATGATACAGTGGTAATATTTTGAATATATTGGGTTCAGTAGGGGCACCTGGGTGGCTCAGTCAGTTAAGCAGCTGCGTTTGGCTCAGGTCAGGATCCCAGAGTCCTAGGATTGAGCCCCGTGTCTGGCTCCTTGGTCAGTGGGGAGCCTGCTTCTCCCTTTGCCTGCTGCTCCCCTGTTTGTGCTCTTTCTGTCTGACAAATAAATAAATAAATAAAATCTTTTAAAAATTAACATACTGGGTCCAATAAAACACATGAACATTAATGTCACCTGTTTCTTTTTACTTCTTTAAAAGTCATTGCTAGAAATTTAAATTACGTGGCTTGTGTTACATTTCCTTTCATGGGCCATGCTCTAGCAGGTAGCACACTGGAATGTTCATTGAATGAATGAACGAGTTCAGGGACGCGAACCAGGTCACTTAGAGAAGCTCAAAACCGAGTCTCAGTTTCCCTTGATCCCCACTCGGTTTCCCTTCCACCAACCACCGGAGCCTCGTCTGCACCACACTGGGCTTCCTGGTCACATTCTCCTGTCCAACTACAGGACAGAAAACTTCCTCATGGAAGTGAGCTCTGGAAACGCCGAGAAGCTTGCATGTGGAGATTCTGTGAGGCAGCGGCTTGCAGAACACGGAGCCCTCTTTGATGGACAGCAGCCCATGATTTAGGATGCCAAACCCCACTCCTTTGTTTCATATTTTGCCGTTTCTGGGTATTTCTTCTGGAATCTCCAGTCACCACCATGTACGCTGCCATTCTGAAAATTCTTTCAGTCAAAGGACGGTTTTACACTTCGGGGCAGATTTCTTGCCATCCCCAGGGCTCTAGTGACACAAAACAGACAGGAGTAACGTAGGCTGTGTGCGCACAGCCGGAAGAAGGCCAAGAAACTGGGGCCACCCACGCTGCCGCTGCCGCTGCTGAGGCTGCTCGCCAGAGAAGCCCGGCTCTCCCACTCCCGCGGCTCAGGGAGCAGCTGCTTTGTTAGACCCCGCGCGGAGGATTTGCTCGAGCTCCGAGCTCCGCTGAGACCGCCCCCCCAGACTGCCATCCTGACACCCTGGCGCTTCTCCCTAAACCCTGCACGAAGCCATCTGGGCCTGTGAATCACACCCCGAAGGGAAAGCACTATCATTTCATATTTTCAATTTTAGGTCCCCATGTTCACGCTGAGCGTGCCTTTATTTATGAAAGATTTCATTCAACAGACATCCATTCAACACATGTTCATGCAATACCTGTTCTGAGCTAAGTAAGCGACGTGAGCTGCCAAGATAAACAATACAGACTGATCTGCTGGTCTGAGCTGTATATCCATTACTTATTTAGCTGACTATAAATAAATTATGTATACATTTATCTGAACTCTCAGAGGCCAAAGAGGCACAGATGATTTTTAAGACCATAATCCAAAGATGCAGCTTTATATAAAATAGTATACTTGCCATGCTGGCTTAAAACTAGATTCTCTCGGGACTGATATATATATATGTGTGTGTGTGTGTGTGTGTGTGTGTGTGTGTGTGTGTGTGTGTATTTTTTGGGGGGGGTCTCTGACAGTGGCTTTAAAACATTTGGTGTAATTCTAGGAACCTATTCTAGGGAAATAATCAGGTATATGGTCAAAGATTTATAATATAAGGGTGCTCATTACAGTGTTACTTAAAAGAGGAAAAAATGTGAACCCACTAAGTGTTGAATAAGAGAGTTTTGATAAAATGTGTGCCTGTCTATAGGATGGCAAATCACGACAAATCACTACAAATCATTACCAAGCAAGTTTTAAAGAATACTTAGTGATGTGGGAAAATGTTTCCTTTATATATTAAATTAAGATTTAGAACTCAGGATATAAAAATACATATGGTTTATGTTTTCAATTTGAGGGAATAACTATATAGCCAGAGGAAAGAGACTAGGAGGATGGATACTGAAAATAACAATGTATCTCTGGGGGTGAGATCATGCATAGCTTTTATTTTCTTCTTTCACTGTTTTTTAAAAAATACTATTTACTTTTTAAATTTTTTTAAAGATTTTATTTATTTATTTGAGAGAGAGAGAAAGCATGAGCGGGGAGAAGGTCAGAGGGAGAAGCAGACTCCCCATGGAGCTGGGAGCCCGATGTGGGACTCGATCTGGGGACTCCAGGATCATGACCTGAGCCAAAGGCAGTCGCTTAACCAACTGAGCCACCCAGGCGCCCAAAAATACTATTTATTTTAGAGAGAGAGTGTGTATGCATACACACACACACACAGTTGAGCAAGGAGAGGGCTGAAGAAGAGGGAGAGAGAGAATCTCAAGCAGACTTCACACTGAGTGCAAAGCCCCCATATGGGCCTCCATCTCACGCTCCTGAGATCATGACCTGAAATCAAGAGCCAGACGCTTGACCCACTGAGCCACCCAGGCGCTCCCTTCTTTCATTAACTTTTTAAATGTTCTGCGTAACTGTTTACTATTTTTAGAATAAAAAAAATTTTTAAAAATTGGTGCACTTTCCTCTGGGGAATGAATTTTTCAATATTAAAAAAAACCCCAAAACTCCATCTCCATCCTCTTCAACATCTCCACCTTTCCTCAAATACTCATTCTGGTTCGGTCACACTAACTCTGTTAAAACTTTTGAGCCGATTTGTAAGATTGTGGTAAATTGTGTTTATGACACACTGTACGGGCAATTAAGTCTATAAATTTACTTTCTGATCACATGAGGTGTAACACTTTCACCTCCCTGGACTTTTGGGCAGTCTGGATTACACAAGGAAGGGAGGGACGGAATTCCCTGGCCCACAGTGAGCCCTCATTACCTGTTCCCTCCCATCCAGCCAGCTTTTAATCCTCTCACGCCTCTCTGCCTTGCATAGTGTTAAATTCTTTTATAATAAACATTTCTTTTTTCAGTGTGGTAAAATATACATAATATTTACCATTTTAACCTTTTTTAAGAGCCCAGTTTTGTGGCATGAAGTACATCCACACTGTTTCTCAACAATCACCATCATCCATCTTCAGAGCTTTTTTCATCTTCCCAAACTGTAACTTTGTACTCATTGCAAAATAACTCTGCATTCCCTCCACTCCTGAGCCCCTGACAACCACCATTCCACTCTCTGTCTCTATGACCATGACTACTCTATGCATCTCATGCAAGCAGAATCTTCTAGTACTTCTCCTTTTGCAACTGGCTTAAAGCACTACACTTAATTGCTCAAGGTCCATCTCATGCTGTGGCGTGTGTCCGAATTTCCTTCTTTTTTAAGGCTAAATAATATTACAGTGTATGTCCCTAGCACATTTGGTTTATCTGTTCATCTTTTGATGGATGCTTGGGTTGCCTCCACATTTGGTTACTGTGAATATTGCCACCATGAACGTGGGTGTACAGATACCTGTTTGAGCAATTTTCTTCTTGAAGTAGCAATCGTTGGATCATATGCTAATTCTATTTTTAATTTTCCAAGGAATCACCCACCTGTTTTCATTAGTGGCTGCACCATTTTATATTCAATAGTGTTATTCTTACTCACTTTTCTTCTCTCTAATAAGTTGATACCTCCTTGAGATCAGGTGCATGCCCTTCTGAATCTCTCAAAACAACTAGAAAATTGCCTCAGGCATTGCAGATGCTCAATAAATACTTGATGAATTTAAGTTCTTTTTTCCCCCTAACTTCTAGAAGCTCATTTCCACTGTTGGTGTGTCCTTTTTCTCCTCCTCATTCTTCCCTCTTGCTCTCATACATGGTGATGAAGTCGACATCTGCCAATAATCTCCATATCTTTCATGATGTATAAACTTTGGTCATGAAGCTTCCTCTTCAGTGTCACTGAGCTGTTAAGAGCTTGGGCAATGGAGTCAGAAAGACCTGGCCTCAAGTCCTGGCTCTGCCACTTGCACGACGTATGACCTTGGGTGAGGTTCTAAGCTCTTGTTTTAGATATTTCTTGCTCTATAAGAACACACTCTGAAACTTAGTGTCTTGAAACAATAGCCATTTCATTATTCATTACAATTCTGTGAGTCTGCTGAGTCAATTCTTGGACCCCACTTGGTGTCCACTGGGGTCATTCACATGGCTGCAATCATCAGTGAGCTTGGCCAGGGTTCAAACAACCAAGAAGTCCTCACTCACATGTCTGGCCCCTCGGCAGGGAGGGCTAAAAATCACTGGGGACTGGCTGACCTTTTCTCTATTTTTTTAGTCTCTCTTAAAAGCTGGGCCTCCTTTTCTGTGAGGTCTCTCTCTCTCAACAGGTTAGAGAGACTTCTCTACATGGCAATTGACGTTCAAGAGAACAAAAATGAAAACTGCTGGTCGTCTCATGACGTAGACCAGAATAGGCCCAGCTTCCCTTCCAATCCATTCTACTGTTGAAAGCAGCCACAGCTCAATGGAGAATTGAGGGGAGGGGAAATACTATGGAGAGTGATGCTTGGAGGGAGGAAGGCCATGTGCATCCTGGGATGGGGGGGATTGGTGGCCATATTTGCAGACAACCCATCTCCAAGCCTCTGCTTCCCCATCTGTAAGATGGGAAATAATAATAGTAGTTATTTATAAGATTATAGTAAAGAGTCAACATGATAATGCAAGTAAGATATGCAGGAATCATGATTCCAATCATTATGATTGTGATTTTACTCCAAGGAGGGTGGAAGTTGTTCCCGGCTCCTTCTGAAATTCACTTCTCTTCTCTCTTTTTTAGTAAGATCAATAGCACACTAATCACCACCACATACAGTACTGGAATCAACACAACAATCCCTGCTCTCACTGACACTCACCAAGACTGGCCTCTTGGGACTCCTCAGGGCTTTGCCGTCTCCACACCCCTGGTCCTCACTTCCCTCCTGAGGTGCTGCTCTTGGAATGAGAGGTCATCACGCAGTCTTTGGAGTTCATGTTCAAAACGCAAGAGCTTTCTGTAATTTGTTTTCATGAAATCAGCATTTTGCTTATTGAAACATTTTAATGCCTTCTTTGATCTTTGAGATTGCATTATGTACTTTCATGAAAGAAAAATAAAAAACAGAGGGTAGCACAAAATGCACTCACCTCATAACTCAGATATTCAAAGAAAAATGTCATTTTCACGTTGATCTGGTTTTTCTCACGAAATCATATCCATTGGTGAGTAGGAGGACAGATCTGCTTGAGTCAATCGGATTTAAGAGTAGTCTAATCTGATCGTCCAAACAGTTCCTTCTAGACTATGTCTTTTGGATAAAATGCTCTTAGTATCTTAGTCTTTCCCTTCTTCTAAGACGGTCTCTGGGTATAAGGAGGTTGACGTGGCTACTGGTGCTCCCTGGACAAATGGAAGAGCCAGAGTCCTTGCAGCCATGTCCTCCCCCTCCTCTGGTCTCCATGGTGATGCCCCTTGTCCACCTGCTTGCCACTTGCCCTGCAGGCAACGGCTGCTGAAGCGGAGTCTGATAACTGTCCATTTACCTCTCTGGGTTTCTGTAGCACTCGTATTGCCACCCGCCCGATTCCATTTTAGCTGCGTCCCTGTGGCTGCTGTGGCCACTTGGTGACTCTGGCATTCATGCTTGACCACCCTCTCTCTGAAACAACCTTGCTCCGACCCAGCAACCTCTCTGGCATTCTCCACTGCCCAATTCTCAGCCCATTCTGGGTTCAGCCTCCCTTTGGTTGACCACACTGCCGGCACCATCACCTTAGCCTTTAGAAGTCTTGCTCTCTCAAATACTGCTTTGATAAACATATTGTGTGTGGCTGGTAATTTCCAGGAACAGATACAGAGGAGTGGAATTATTAGATTTTAGGATGGTCCCATTTACCTCCAAAGTCGCTATTACCAATTTATACTTTATTTCCCTATACCCATGTTAATTCTGAAGAGTATCAACTTTATAAAGTTGGCTGATAGGATGGTTCTCAAAAAGGGATATGAGTATTGCTAAGCATTTTTTCTTATGTTTATTAACCATATCTACTCCATGAATTTTCTGTTCATAACTGGACTTCTTTTTTTTTATTGTTTTTGTTTTTTTCTTCTGGTTTTACATATCCAAGTGTCTCCATTAGTTTGGGCTGCCAGAACAAAATACCCCAACTGTGTGGCTTAAACAACAGAAATGTGGGTTTTCACAGTTCTGGAGGCTGGAGGGTCCAAGATCCAGGTGCCTGCAAGGTGAGCATCTGCAAGGTGAGAGCTCTCCCTTGGGTTACAAAGTCTTCTTGCTATGTCCTCACATGGCCCCTCTTTGGTGTTTGCATATGGAACATGAAAGACCTCCCTCTTTATAAGACCACCAATCCTATCAGATTATGGATTTAACCATTTAACCATAATTACCTCCTAAAAGCCCTATCTCCAAATACCATAATATTGTGTGTTAGGGCTTCAACATATGAATGGGGGGAGGGGACGTGGTTCAGCCCATAGCACCCGGGTACTCATCTGTTGTTATATATGTTTGCATATATTAGTTTTGCTGTGTCAAATTCATTCATCTTTTCTTTATAGCTTCTTATTTTTATGATTTAAGAAGACCTTCTATACCCCCAAGGTCATAAACAAATGATTTGTTCTTCCATAGTTTAGAAGAACTTTAGCATTAGCCTTTTGAGACAGATGCCTTTTGTAGGGACAGGAAGGAGGTATAGTTTTAACTAACAGTTTAACTACCTTAATGGTTATTCATTTAAGGTTTCTACTTCCTGAACAAATGTTGGCTGTTTGTATTTTCCTAAAAAATCATCTGTCTCATCTGGGTCTCAAATTCATTGACATGAAGTTGTCCCTAAAGTTCTCTTTAAAAATAACCCTTTATATGTGCACATCTGTTCTTTACACACCTACTAGTGCCTACTATTTTCTTTTTTTTATTAATTGTTCTAGCAAAATAATTTTTTGCCTTAAACAAACCTGTGGTTTTATTGATCAAGTTTGCTGAGTTCTTTTCTCTATTTCACTAATTTCTATCAACTGATTAATTCCTTTCTACTTATTTGGCTTCATTTTGTTTTTCTTCTCAATCTTTTTTATGTTCTAATAAATAAACATTAAGGCTAGAGTTTTCTTCTGAAAATTGCTTTGGCCGTATCCCATTGACTTTGATGTGTGCTGTTTTCATTGTGGTCCAGTTCCAAGTAGTTTATTTCCTCTTTAAACCAAGAGATCTTTAGAAGTGTTTTTATATTTCAGGAGTATAGACTTATTTTGGCTCCCCGTTTGTTAATTTCTAAATTTATTGCATTCTGGCCAATGAATGTGGCCTGTATAATAACAGTTTTTAAAAATATGTTGCCATTTCCTTTGGGCATAGAACAGAGCCAAATTTGGTGAGCTCTGTGTGTGTGCTTTTAACTAAGAAAAAAAAAAAAGCTTAATATTGCATTTTTTCTACCTTCCAGTTTTGTCATAGCTTCTGAGATGGGCGATCATTGAGTTGCCTTTGATAAAAAAACTTATCATTGACTAATTTATTCAACAGGTATTTATTGAGTGCCCTCATGTTCTAGGCTCCACAGACTTCCGGGAACACAAAGGTGAGCAAAAACAGACATTATCTGCCTTTATGAGTTTAGAGTCTAGAGAGAGAAGCAGACATGAACCATGCGATCCCGTCAGTGAGACAATGGGCCAAAGCAAAAATATTTGATTCTCTGAATGCATATCACAGGAGATCCTGACCTAGAGAAAGCTTTCCGGATATTTGAGCAGAGAGTCGAAGGGGGAATAGACATTCACTAGGAAAAGTCCTGGGAAAGAAGGAGAAGAGTGTTGTAGACCAAACAGCGTGTTGCAAAGCCCTTTTGGCAATGTGAACAAGGTGTTCCGGGCCCTGGAAGCAGGCCACTATGCCTGCAGCGACCACAGCCATGTGTTCATAGCGCTGGCCAAAGCCTGGAAGGGCGCGTGCATATCTGTGGTAGAGGGAGAGGGAGTGCAGACCGTTCAAGGCCTTATGAAGAGTTTTTGTCTTCATTTAAGAAAAATGGGAAGCCATTAAAAGAATTTAAGGAAGCTTACAGGATCACATTTGTGGTTTTAAAAAATAAGTTGAAGAAGAACTGGTAATGTTTGCTCTGGGGAGGTTTCGTATTCCTTGATGTTGTACACATAGAGGTCCTACTTCCTTTCTTGCTCCCTCCCTTTAATGATGTTAAACTAAAAATGCTTGAGAAAAAGAACTCCCCAGTGCCTTGTCCATTAGAAGCCTGCAAATTACCTCAGACATCTGGAACCAAGCCCGTCCTGGTGATAGATTATAATAATGATAACAACAATAGTCACATAAAAAAGAATGATAGCTATCATTCTTTGAGCATTTACTATGTGTTCTAGCTCTGTGCCAGATCCTCTTCAAGTCTTATCTCAGTCTTTACAATCTTACGTTATTTATTTATTTATTTTTACCACATCTATTGATCACTATATCAGCTATACCTTCTAAGGGAAACTTCTTGCCCACCACCTCAGCTGAAGGAGGGCTGACCCCCGTGGCTACAATTTGTTCAATGTAATAATCTTCAAACACACACACACACACACACACACACACACACACCCCTTGATTGGGTCAGAGGTGGTACTTGGACCCATATCAACCAACCCATTGGGGAGCCAGTAGTTTTCAGGGTATCACAACGCAAAAACCCTTGTCCAAATAACTTCTTGCTTTTGGAAAGTTCAAGTTGGGGCTATATAAAGGAAATCATTTAATTGCAGAAAAATGAATTTGGAAGATGAGACAGGCCCGAGGGAGTTTAGGAATGAGTATGTAAAGGTATAAGTAAGCAGAAGCTGTGAAGTAGAGAAAAGATACCCAGGAGGAAGATGGAGAAACTGGTTCACAGGGAAGAGAAGTAGATTCAAGAAGCAGCCAGCTCTTACAGAACAGCTGAGTCAGGTGAATGATGGGCCCCAGAGCAAGGCTCCACAGACTCATACCCTGGGATCCAAGGCCAGTCTCTGAAAGCCCAGCTGCAGAGTGGTTCCTACTCTAGGTTTTGCACCAGATGCCTGCCTCTCTCCTTAGGCCTTACGTGAAGCTCATTATGGAGTGAAGGAACGGCTTCAGGTCATTACGGCTGAAGGAATCTCTGCTCCATGCAGCATACGGGACTCAGCATTCTCATGTGCAAAGGAGGAAACAGAGGCTCAGAGGTTAAGTAACTTGTCCAAGTTGATAGAGCAGAAAATACGACTCAAAGTAACGTGACTGTAGAGCTTGTGTTCTTAGGCATAATACTATTCATATGGCAGTGACAGGAATTACCTGTTCAAAAATGTTTGTTCAAACCTTTAGTTTTTCTTGCCTTGAAAACAAACACAAGGGACATAAAACTTTCAAATCATCAAGGCAAGGGACTTAGTTAGCATTATTGGCCTCTTAAGTATTATGGTTTAACAATAGCTAACACAAGAAGATCCATGCTTTTGAGGGTACTGCACAAAAGCAGTGTTTTTGTGTCATCTATTTGGGGAGTGGGCATGAGGGGCTGGGGGCAGGGACACATCAGGAGCTAGGTTGGTAATTCCCCTTCCAAAACTGGTTGGAGCCTTGTGGGTCTTGGCTCTGATTTTCCATTGACCCAGGGAATGGCTCTGAGTGAACTAGATTGTGCAAAAGAAACTTCCAGCAATCACTGAGGAGTAGATTGCTGCTAATCTAGTTTTTGGTATTGGAGGGACAGAACTGGGTGCCCAATCAACCCTAATTGTGGCCCTCTGTGTAGGCTGTCCTCTTCCTTATAAAAGGGTTTCCAAGCGAAGTGATAAGGAGAATGAATCCAAAACATATTTAATGAGGGCCTAGGAACATGAGGCCTCCTGCCCAGGTAAAGAGCATAAAGATCAGAGTCTTAGGTCCACAAGGTCTGAAGTAGGTCACCTTCACTGTGACATGGCAGGAGGGAAAAATAAAAAATCTCTGAGGCTGCAGGCTTCTGGCAAACCCACCACCCTTTCTTTTCCGAGAACTTTCTCAAAGTGTGTGCACTGACCCAATCCCTGTCTGGATTGTTCCAGGTCCTGTGCTGAGGGCAGTGGGGATCCTCCTCTCTGGTAACCCTTCCCAGCCAGCCCCTAAATATCCTGAACCAACTGCAGCTGAAGACATTTCCTCTCTCGACCTTTGCCAAACCACCTTTTACCTAATTCCTGTGTTTCCTCTCTTGAGAGGAGTTGTGACTAGTGCCGAGAGACCAGACAGACCTCCCAAGATAAGACAGATAAGGATTAGAAACTCCCAGTGGGACACAACAAGCCCCAGCTGTATGCTCCATGAGGGTCAGGCCACTAACAGAGTCACAGGGTCCAATGGCAATGATCAAAATCAAGCCTTGACAGTGGCCTCAGGATTCCACAGATTATTACCTGTGTCCGTCCTCACTCTTCTTTCCTTATCTGTGCCCTTATCCATATACCCACATATATATCCATACATTCATATACCCACTTACTTACTTCACATTTTCTTCTAAAATTTTGCTTTTTAACTTAATTGAATGAAACTTTCTATCAGCCACAGCAAAGGAAAAATGAGGCTCACTTGTCAAAACTAAAAAAGGACACCTTAAAAATGGATTCCACTATTCAGGTAAGAATCATCTGTCCTTGTTTCACCTGCAATTGTAGCTCAGCGCTGTTGGGGAATGCCTGCCTCAGGCTGGGGCGTCTGGGTCTGACCTAAAGGCAGCTCCATGTGTGGATCCTGTTTCCACCATCAGCGGCTGAGAGACCACAGAGAGGTGACTTAAACTAGCTGAGCTTGTTTCTTTCCCTGTCAGCTGGAGACAATAATAGTACCTGTTTTGTAGGGGTGTTGACATGTTGTGGTGAAAGCGGTTAGCATAAGAGCTGGCACATACTATGTACCCCGTAAATGCTGTCTGTTTTTTCCAGAGTTCTCCTTGTATGTGCACTTGTGATTTTCAGACCATCTATCACAATGTTTGTTTGGGAATATCAGTAAGACCAACACTCAACTTGAAATAGAAAGCATAGAAGTTAAAACCAGTAAGAAAGATACAATTATAGAGCCCTTCACCTATAAGGATGAGAAACAGTAAACTAGAACAATGGTTTGTGAGGACCAATTAGACAAGATTAAATGCATCGTTATGAAGGGTCCAGGGCTGCCTCCAAACAGAAGGTGTCATCCAGCCTCCTTAATACCACCCCCTCATTCAAACAGTTCTTCAGAGAGACCTAACTCTAGACCCTTGGCAGCACAGGCTGGAAGCAAATCAGGTCTGCTTGGGTCCAGAGTCCAGATCCTCAGTCCCACTCGATGCAGCCGCAATCCCAGGTCTGAGCCTCACCGTCATGACCGGTTCAGGCGAGAGGCATGGAGTCAGGATGCCTCTCAGGATGCCTTTCAGCCCAGGTCAGAGGAGCATATTTGTGGCCTGTCCCCAGTCTCCAGCAGAGCAGTTCCAGACACTCTGCCACAGAATTTCCCCGAACGGAACATCCCTCTTCCTGTACAGCTTAGCTCCAGCCGCCTTGACCTCTCCTCACTTCTAGCCACTTCCTTCTTTCCCAATACCAGCTTCCCTTGACATGCCCTGTCTTCCCTCTGCCTTTCTTCACAGTGCTGCTTTGCATGTCTTCCAAGAGAATTACCCACATTTCTCCTTTCCTCTTCTCTGTCTCCTCTCCCCCATTCTCTCTTTCTTTCTCTTTTTAATTCATCCCACCTTCTCCTTCCCTCCTTCCATCTTTCCATGCATCTCTTCTTTCCTTCTTCCACATGCATTTCTGGGGCATTTACTGATGGCCTAGGAATTATGCTAGGGGTTATAGTGGTATAGTGGTATGCTAGTGGTATATAGTGGTATAGGGACCTGATCTTTACTGGACATTTATTCGAAAAGAAGAGACAAATACTGGGCGCCTGGGTGGCTCAGTGGGTTAAAGCCTCTGCCTTCAGCTCAGGTCATGATCTCAGGGTCCTGGGATCGAGGCCCGCATCGGGCTCTCTGCTCAGCGGGGAGCCTGCTTCCTCCTCTCTCTCTCTCTCTCTGCCTACTTGTGATCTCTGTCTGTCAAATAAATAAATAAAAATCTTAAAAAAAAAAAAAAGAGACAAATACTAACAAATCATTCCTCAAATAATTATTTAATTATAACAGCAATAATGCTATGAATAAGGAATCCAAGCAGGCCAGATCCTACAGAACTCATTTGAGGTTTTCCATGTCCAGTTGGCATATCCGATGTACTAGAACCTGCTACCCTATAGAGTAAGGATTACATTCACTCTGCATCATATCTCTAGCATCCTGCATGGAGCCTGGCATAGACATAGTATACACTCAGCATTACTTGTAGAATAAGTAAATAAAATGCTTTTAAATATAGCTTATGCATGCTCGTTCCTACATGGGAAGCACAGGGGAAGTCAGAGTGGGCAGACACCCCCTTTCTCCAACCCAGGCACCCGCTGCCCACCACTCACACAAACAGCCAGGTAACTGATAGCCAACCAGCTGACAAAAGTATGAGGTGTCAAGGAATGGATGAGGCCAAGTGTCCTCCTAGACTCCCCGCCTTCTGCTCTCCCCCTGAAGAAAACCTACCTGGGAACTCCGTTCCAGGAATCCTCAATTTGGGGGACAAAAAAATGGACAATCATTCTGCCTGGCTCTGTAGCTTCCATGACATGGAGGCATTTTGACAACTCTCACTATGGCCAAAGGTGTCTTTTCAATTCACATCCACTTTGGGACTTCTTATAAAGTAAGCAGTGGGTTACTGAAAATCCCGTTAATAGGATCAGCTGTGAAAAGAAATTATTAATCCAAAGTGGGGGGAAGGGTACAACTTTCAGCAATAACCACAAGGAGAAAATATCCAGAAGATATTTGCCCCGGCATGTTGCCACTTCAAACTGGAGAGTTCTTTTTTTTTTTTTTTTTTTTTAAGATTTTATGTATTTACTTGACAGAGAGATCACAAGTAGTCAGAGAGGCAGGCAGAGAGAGGGGGAAGCAGGCTCTCTGCTGGGCAGAGAGCCCAATGTAGGGTTTGATCCCAGGACCCTGAGACCATGACTGTGCTGAAGGCAGAGGCTTAACCCACTGAGCCACCCAGGCGCCCTGAGGACTGGGGAGTTCTAATATGGTACTGAAGGATGGGAGAAAACAAGCTGAGAAAGCGAAGGAGACCCTTCCATGACAGTAAGGCACCTTTCATGGGCAGCGTGCTGAGGAAGCACAGGACCAGTCCCCCCTCAGGCCTTCCAGAAGATGTGTGGAGGTCACGGTGTTTGAGGAGCAAGACCAGGCATGGTGAGGGAGACAACTGGCCTCAGGCTCGGCCTGGATGTGACCTGGCTCTGATAAGAATCTGGCAGTGATGTGACAGTAAATTCCACAGGGTTGAAGAGCACAGTTCATGCCAAAAAACTTGATTGCTTTTTTGGACAGAATTATCCTCATTGTTATTGTGTGCTGGACCAAAAAAAAAAAAAAATGCAAGAGATGCTGCATCTCTAACTTTCTGGCTCACAACACAATCAGCCCATTCTCCTGGGACCCAGGGGAAGTAGGCCGCTGTAAGGGCCACGGAGGTCACCTTCGACGCACGGACTGCCCCAGCAAGCATGTCATAGTCAAAGACACAGGTGCTCAGCCTACTGGGGGATGAGCAATAGCTCCACGTGCTCATAATCTTTTAGCTGCAGAGGATATTAATGACAGCCCAGTCCCAAAGCCCTGAAAGAGTTCAACTCCATGGTTTCCAGGGTGAGACCGATGTCAAGACAAGGGAAATGGTTTACTCGGGGAACACTACTAAGTTAGCAGCAGATCAAAGACCTGCTCACAAGGTGCCTTCCTCTCACTTTCATTTCCTCACAGTAAGTGCTCAATAAATGTTAGCTGCCATCATCATCATCACCACCACCATCATTTACTACTACGGGGACTTCATACACCCTGTGGCAATTAGATAGGGTCTTCCCACGCTGTGAATGCAGAAACCAGGGGACTGACTTAGGGCCGCACAACGGACAAGTGAAGCGGGCCTGGAACCCAGGGGATCTGATTCTATTCCCTGTGCTGTCTGTTCTGTGATCGGTATATTGTGAGATTACAAGCTACAAACTTTCCCCCACACAAAGGCCCTGTGGTCATTGACTCTAGAGAATAACTCTGCCAGCTTTTTTTATGCAGCAGCTGGGCTGGTAGGATGCTCTCCAAGAGTTGTTTCTAGACTTGGAGATGAGGCCGAGCGGCTGTGAGATGGTCCACGAGAGGTGCCCAACTTGTGTTTCATTCATGTCTCTTTCACACAAGTCCATTGTGATTTTCCAGGGTAACTGTCCTCTGTGCAGCGACTTGGGGGCCCAGAAGTCTTCACTAGCTCAGGTGGCTACGGCAGAAGAAGAGGAGAAAGACCAGACACCTTGCGAAGGGCTTGTCAGCACTGTAGCTTGGAAATGACCTACCACACTTTCTCTCAGGCCTCACCTAATGACAAAGAGCCTAGGGAGTCTGGGGGAAAAAACAGAATATTTGGGGAGCCTGACACTCTCTGCCACATGGGAGGAAACAGTTTATAGATATAATAAATAAATAAATTTTATACTACATAAGAAGACAGTGAGTAAATTGGCATGAGGAGAGTTCGTTTCTGGGTTTTCTTTTCTGTTCTATCGATCTAGGGGTCTGTTTTTGTGCCAGTACCATATGGTCTTGATTGCTACAGTTTTGTAATATAACTTAAAGTCCAGAATTTGATGACTCCAGCTTTGCTTTTCTTTTTCAAGATTACTTTGGCTATTCGGGGTCTTTTGTGGTTCCATACAAACTCTAAGGTTGTTCTAGCTCGGTGAAAAATGCTCTTGATATTTTGATAGGGGTTGCATTAAATGTATAGCTTGCTTTGGGAGGTTGCTCAAAAAGTTAAAAATAGAACTACCCTATGATCCTGCAATTGCACTACTAGGTATTTGCCCAAAGGATACAAAAAACTAATTTGAAGGGATGCGTGCACCCCTATGTTTATAGCAGCATTACCAACAATAGCCAAATTATGGAAAGAGCCCAAATGTCCATCAACTGAGAAATGGATAAAGAAGATGTGGCGTGTGTGTGTGTATATCTCCGTATATATAAATATAAATATATATATATATGTATTCCATCATATATAATGGAATATTATCAGCCATCAAAAGAATGGAATCTTGTCATTTCCAATGACATGGACAGAGCTATGGAGTATTATGCTAAGCAAAACAAGTCAGTCAGAGAAAGACAAATACCATATGATTTAACTCAAGTGGAATTTAAGAAGCAAAACAAATGATCATAGTGGGGAAAAGAAGAGAGAGGAAAACCAAGAACCAGACTTGTAACTATAGAGAACAAACTGATGGTCCCCAGAGGAGAGGGAGGCAGGGGAATGGGTGAGGCAGGTGATGGGAATTAAGGAGGGCACCTGTTGTGATGAGCACTGGGTGATGTATGAAAGTGCTGAATCACTATATTGTACACCCGAGACTAATGTTACACTGTGTGTTACCCAATTGGAATTTAAAGAAACACTTATATCTTAAAAAAAGAAAAAAGAAAAAAAAAAGTAGAGTAAGGAGGATTGGGGACGTGGTGTGGAGGGGGAGAGGGCAGCATTTTTATTTTTATTTTTTTAAGATTTTGTTTATTTATTTGACAGAGAGAGATCACAAGCAGGCAGAGAGGCAGGCGGGGGTTGGGGAAGCAGACTCCCTGCTGAGCAGAGAGCCCGATGCAGGGCTCGATCCTAGGACCCTGAGATCATGACCTGAGCAGGCAGAGGCTTTAACCCACTGAGCCACCCAGGTGCCCCATATGGTAGCATTTTTAAAACAGGAGAGTCAATCGTGGAAGGCCTCACTGAGAGCTAGCATTTGAACAAAGCCCTAAAGGAGATGATGTTGTTATTTGAATATCTGGGAGAAGAGTGATCCCAGCAGAGGGAACCATGTGTCAAGGCCCTGAGGTGACACTGTGAGGAGGAGAGAGTAGTAGTAGGAAATGAGGTTAGAGAGTTAAGGAGGGGCAGAATGAGAAGAGGAACCGTGTGCAGATAGTGTAGAGCCTTCGAGGCCGCTTGTCAAAGCTCTGACTTTGACTCTAAGGGGAAAGGGAAGACACTGTAGGATGAGAGCAGAAGAGCGTGAATCTTTGATGTGACCATTCTGGCTGCTTGTAGAGAACAGACATAGGGGGAGTGGACTTCAGGGAAATCAGGCCAAAGGTTGTGATAGCCATCCAAGTGGGAGATAATGCTGGCTTGGACCAGGATGGTAGCACTGGTGAGAAACAATGGAATTCTGGAAATGTTTTACCAGTCCGTCCCATGGGGTGAAGTTTCTAGAGCTCCCATGCTTCATCAGCCCTGACTGAGTAGGTCCTGGCAGTCCAGAGTCCCTGAGAAGAAAGTACATCTGAGTCTGTGGTGGGGCAGGGGTGGAGGGAAGGGCTAGGCGTGTGTCCAGCACCAAGGCTGAGAAACAGGCAGATTCTAAGCCAAGTCTTGCATATGGGGCCTGTCGATAGACTGGCCGCCAGAGCACTTGGGAACTTGCCACAGGAATGACCACACGCATTTCCCACAAGATCCCAGCTCTGCCGCCTTTCCACCCATCTTCCATCATACATACACACGCTGAAGAAAAAGGTGAAGTGATTGAGGCAATGTAACCCAAAAAGCCAGTGTCATGGTCAAAAGAGGAACCCACTGCACTGCCTCCCAGCTTAGAACTGCTGCTTCCTTCTCTTACCCTTCTCTCTTTTGACCTTTCTTAGTAAGATCAGGAGCACTGGGGCAGGGGAAGGAGTGTGAACCAAGCAGAGTGACTCGCAGCCAGGCCCCACTCCCCTGCCCTGGGCCGGGGGCCTAGGCAGGACTGTGTAGACCTAGCATGGTGAGGTAGACAGGATATGTCAGGAAGGAGGTCAGAACAGCCGCAGTCTACACAGTGGGCAGAGGTGAAAAGCACAGGCCATTAGAACCGATTCCAGCCCCAGTTTTGTCACAGATTAGTTATGGCATCTCGGGAGGTTACTTTAGCCTCAGTAAGCCTCCATTTCTTTACCTAAAAAATGGGGATACTAAATCTCCCATAGGATTGTTAGAACAGACGTCATATATATAAGATGCCCGGCTCAACGAGGAGGATGTGAGACCCTGTACATTGGTTCACTCAAAATCTATTCTCAAATATTTTCTTCTTTGCCTTCCTCTTCTAGAAAGGGTAGGAAAGGAAATCATACTCAAAATCCCAGGTCTCCTGCAGTTAGGGGTGACCACAAAACCCAGTTATGGTCAATGAGATGTTGGTTGAAATCCTTGACTTTTATGAATGAAAAAGTAGAGCTTCTGAGCAGCAGGTCCTTACCTTTCTCTCCCTGCCTCATACCTTGCCTGGAACTCAACTGTGAGGGCAGAGGTAGAGCAGCCATCCTGCAGTCATGAGGTAAGAGGCACATGGATCCCAAGTGAAGAATGACGGGATGGCAAGATAGAAAGCACTAGGTACTTGATGACATTTTTGGGCCACTATTTTACTCCATGACTACCTGCCCAGAAGTTTTTGTATGAGACAAATACCTCCTTACTGATATATACCAGTGTCTGTTGGGATTTCTGCTATGGGAAGCAAATGCAATTAAATAACAATAACTATCACCACCACCACCATCATATCTGTTCGCCTACATCTGTAACAACCTCCAGCTCACAGCTTTGGAGTTTATTATCTAATTGGGGAGCCAATTAAGATTAAATGAACCTCTAAGGGATCACTTCCCAGGGAGTATTCCAAGAAGCATTGGTTCTTCAGTATTAAGTGTTCTGAGAAAAGAAAAGGCTCAATAGCCAAGTGAACAAGGGGTAGTACCTGGCAGATCTCTTTATAACAGTGGTTTCAAACTGGTATATCATTTGAAGGCTTTCCAAAGGATCCATGTAAAAAAAAAATAACGTTAAAGAATCAATTTCAGATGCTCAGCTACCATAAGTCCTCTTCCCCCAAATTAAGATGTCCAAGGACTCCTCAATATGGTTCTCTCAGTCTTGTCACCACATCCATCCTCCCACCTTACAAAAGAAAGACACATCTCCCGCGTGCCCCCAAATTACCCTGATGTGTCACATTCAAGTGTCCAGCCTCTTTGCCACAGAGAGACAGTTCCAAATACTGGTGTTTGGCTGGATCCTAATGGCTGAGTAATGAATCCTTTTGCAAGTCATGTGGTACCCAATTCTCTGCTTTCTACAGAATTAAGGGATGTCCTAAATGAATTGTCAGCTGACAGATCATTGAAACCTATTTTAATGGTAAATGACTATGAGATCTTTGTCTCAAATCCCTGCCATTCAATCCATCCTCACCTACCTATTCTTGTGAACACAGCTTCTCAGTGCCTGTATCTGTAAAATTCCAAAGTAGGAATGGAATGGATGCCCTCTCCCATTCGAGCAATATATTCCTCACCCATGGATATAAGAAACAATTGAGGAAAGAGCTACTCAAATTATTAATGAGAGCAATTCCGGTAAAAATTTACCTTTTATGTCTCATCATTATGCATCAAAATCTGTAATATTTGTCAGTTGATTTGACTCATTCTGTGCTAATGATAACTAAATGCAGAAGAAAAAAAATTTAGAACACTTTGAGACTACAACTTATATGTGTGTGCATGTGTGTGTAGGTAGGTAGGGAAGTGTATGGTAGGGTGACCAAAAAGAGACTTTCAAGTATCAAATCATTATTTAAAAACTTTGTTAGTAAAGTAGACTGGAGGAATCATGGTGAAAATGTTTATTAAAGAAAAGCTTGTTCAAGTACCTTTTTTTAAAAAAATATTTTATTTATTTATTTGACAGACAGAGATCACAAGTAGGGAGAGAGGCAGGCAGAGAGAGAGGAGGAAGCAGGCTCACCGCTGAGCAGAAAGCCCAATGCAGGGCTCGATCCCAGGACCCTGGGATCATGACCTGAGCCAAAGGCAGAGGCCTAACCCACTGAGCCACCTAGGCGCCCCTGTTCAAATACTTTTAACTAGGTAGTGAGAGATTATCTAATCATAGTGGTTGGTGTCAAATTGCTGTGATATTTCAAATTCCTTGGGAAACATTGAAGACAGTAATAGAAGAGATTTATTTTTTTTTTAAAGATTTTATTTATTTATTTGACCGAGAGAGAGAGAGAGAGAGAGAGAGAGCGAGAGAGGGAACACAGGCAGGGGGAGTAGGAGAGGGAGAAGGAGGCTTCCCGCTGAGCAGGGAGCCCAAGGCAGGGCTCGATCCTGGGACTCCGGGGTCATGACCTAAGCCAAAGGCAGACGCCTAACAACTGAGCCACCCAGGTGACCCAGAAGAGCTTTATTTTTGAATGGCAATATCTATATTATGTCAGAAGTCACATCCTTGACAACTATTTAATATATGTGCTGCCGAAGCGAGCACGACAACTATTTAAATGTATTAGATGTTCACTTTAAAAACGGATTAGGGGCATATAACTATCAGAATTTTTGGAAGAGTATGGCAGAAATGTAAGGATCATTGCTTTAGAGGATCCATTTTCATGAACAGAGTAAAAATTGCAAGTCATGAAGAATGATATTATGGAAATAGTGCTTCTACCACCATATGTTCTTCTTACAAGGGCTGATTTAATCACTGCCGAGCACATCATACATGTACTTGGCACAGTTTTACATGTTGATAATGCCTGGGTAAACTTAACCTCTTCTTTCTCTCCCATTTAATCACCAAAGACAGGTGTTTGGAATCCAAAGTTATTAGGCTACTATAATAGTTCATCTAAACCATGAACAAGAAGAAAATACAGTCCACAATCAAGTAGCTTAAAAAAGAAATGCATTTGGAGAACAAAATACAAATAATAATAATAATAATAATAATAAATGAAGAAGAAAGAGGATAGAACTCCTAACAAACAGTCAGTTAATATGTTGTCAGTGAGGGCCATGTAGGAAAAATGGGCAGTGCAAGGGGATGATCGTTAAAGGTTCAGTTGTAGCTGTCTTTTGTAGGATGCATTGTCTACTTTTATGGGATACATATGTTGGAGCTGAGTATCTCTAGAAAGAGATGGAAAAGGCAAAGAACTGCAATCAAGAATAATGTAGCGCTGACCATCCTGAAAGGTCTGGATACACTTTGAAGTAGTACATTCATTACAAGATTGGTTTCTTTGTAAATGTAGCAGGAAGGCAAACAGTAACCTAATGGAGATCTTAAGAGTCAAACTTCTCCCACAGGAATTGCTTAGGGTATACTAAGAATCCACTGAAACAGTTTTTGAAGGGATTATTTATTTCGGTAAAGAATCACGAGTGATAAAAACTCCTATTTAGGTTTCTTCCACTATGTAAAAGGGAAGATGGGATAAAAGAAAACAAAACTTTGGGTTAACATAGCATCACCACTATTATGACGATCAGATTGTAGCTTGAATTAATTCTAATAACTAAAGCCAACTTTTGGTTAATAGTAATGATAGATGTTGTTAATTAACTGCATTTATTGGTTAATAAGTAATACTAATAATGAAATAAATATCCAGTTTCACACCCAATTTTCAAGCCTCATTTAAGCCAGAAATCCTAACACATCCTCTGGTAGAGTTTCAAAATGATCTAAAGACAAAAGAGAAGTGGGAAATAGATGACTGATTCACAGCAGGGGCTCTCGATAGCTGAAAATAAGAAGTGAGTATAACAGGAAGGTTGAGTTTATAATCCACACAAGAAAGAAGACCTTTAAGAAAACAAAACAATCCTCTCAATTCCAGCCCATGCCAACATCATATATTAAGTGTTAGTTACTGTGGCATGAAGAATGAGACCCTTCCCCCCAAATTTGCTCCTTCTCTTACATTGCCTCATTTGTTGTGAGTCTACAACCTGTGCACCTGTACATGGTAGCCCTGATCAACTCTCCACCCATTTGCTTAAACTAGAAATCTGAGAATAGGCCTTGATTTCCTCTATTTCCCTCATCCACTTCTCTCCCTTCCAACTGCTACTTCCTAGTCCCCAAACTACTCCTGGGGGTAACAGCATTTGTCTCTTAGCAGAAAGCTCAACAAACGTGTGGAATAAATGACCTGATTTAATGTGATCTGTGGTTGACCTCTTTCCTCAAGGAGTGTTCTGCCAAAATAAGGGGATGGATATAAAAAGTCCCTGTCCTTTAGGCAAAGCTCTTCAGGTGCCCCCTCCTTCAGGAAGCCTTCCAGATTCTCTCCCACCAATCAGACCAGGGTATGTGACCCTTCTCTGATCTCCCAAAGCACCCCGAGTTTACCTTTACAAAGAACTTATGATTCTGACCTGCAACGGTGATTTACCTGAGTCCCCCACTAGTTAGGGGCTTTTGTAACTGGATCCCCACTGCCTAGCAGAGTATCCAGTGCAAAGTAGAAAGTCACTGAACGTTGCATGCATGAATGAACGATACAAGGAATAAGTTCAATAAGAGGTACACACAAAGTAGTCCTAGGTGGAGACAGATGAAAGAGCTGCTAATTCCATTATTAGAATGAGTGGTGGGTGGTGGTGAAAATGCCTTGTTAACTGGTCTTGAAAGATGACTTAGAATTTCCCTGGAGATCAAGACAGGGAAGTGTGTGACAAGCAGAAGGAATAGCATGAACAGAAGCATATGGATGAGAGAGCACAGAAGGTATTTAAGACAATGAGAGCCTGGCAAAGCTCAGGAACAGCTTTGAGTGGGAGCAAGTGGGGCACATGTAGCTGGAAAGCTTGTTTTAAGTGAGTTGTGAAAGCTCTGAAGTGTTACCAAAAGGTTCAAAGATTATAAAGTCACTGAAGTTTTGAAGGAGAGGAATGACGTGATCAGATCTTTAAAAGAATAACAAAAGTATCTCTTTCTTTTTAGTACCTACAAACCACTGATCTAACCTCTTCCATTTTTATATTTCTTGATACTTCATGAAAATAAAAATTAAAAAAAAAAGAAAACAAAGACCAGCTGAAGCAATTCTTCTTTCTTTGCCTCATCTGAACTAGGCGTGCTTTTTTTTTTTCCTTCCCTTGTTTTCTGGCCAATCATTTGGTGAAGCGAGTGCATCATACAGCTGGGAAAACACGAGCTTCTCCAGTTTGTTTGGCTTCGGAGCTATGTGGGTGAGCGCGAGTCTGGGCAGTGTGTCAGCTCCTTCCTGAAAGTCTGGGTCAAGGAAGTCCACAACACAACCTTGTTTACTTGATTTTGCTTTCAGTGTCGAGAACACTGATTCTGAGGACTGCAAAGGTGTATGTGGTCACAGTTGGCTCACAACCCTGTAATTCCTTTGAAAAGATGATCTGATTGGGACAGCTGTGACCTTACTTTAATAACTCAGTGCCTTTTGAAACATCCAGATGAAAAGTGATGCATTATTTTTCTAGTGGCTTTTGTTCCTGGCTAACCCTATGGTTTGCTGGGTCACTGGGAGTAATTCCACAGGACTGAGTTTGCCGGACTGGCACATGTGGAGGGGTGGACGAGGAGTGACCGGTCTGAAACAACTAGTCTGGATTAGACACGTGAAGTTATAGTTAATCGACAAGTGTTTACCGAAAGCCTGTTCTATGCCAGGCATTGTCCTGGGCACTGCAATGCCAAGAGGAATAAGACCATTTCTAGCAGAGTCTGGTAACTACACTGAAAACACATCAAAGGTAAAAGAAAGCTCTTATTTCTCTGTACATTTTCCCATGTCAAGTGCAGCGCCTTAAATCAAGGCAGAACCTCAGTCATTACTGAATGCCTGAACAGACAGGTATGTTCTTTTTTTTTTTTTAATTTTTTAAAAGATTTTCTTTATTTGTTTGACAGATCACAAGTAGGCAGAGAGGAAGGCAGAGAGAGAGAGAGGAGGAAGCAGGCTCCCTGCTGAGCAGAGAGCCCAATGCGGGGCTCAATCCCAGGACCCTGAGATCATGACCTGAGCTGAAGGCAGAGGCTTTAACCCACTGAGCCACTCAGGCGCCCCCAGACAGGTATATTTCAACTGTGCCCAACAAACATCGAGTGAACACCCACGATGGATCGACATTGTCTTCGGCAGTACAGAGGCGAAGATGAGAGAGAGCCCATACCTTCTAACTTCTCACAGTCTGGTGGAAAAGACAGACATTAAAACAATTATTCAGCCTGTACAAATCTGAGCCTCAAGGAACCCCAGAACCCCTAAAGATTCTCTTGACACGGGGTCCCCTTCTGGAATCCCCAGGCCTCCCTGCAAAGAGGGTGATGGCTCGTATGAAAGAGAGATTTCCAGGATGAAGACCCAGCACGGTGTCTATTCGGATTGGTTGATGCCTTTTGCGAGGTTGATAATACTTTTTTTTTGGTTTGATAATACTTTACTTTTCTGGTCGAAAATACTTTACTATCATTCCTGTAGGTAGTTAACAGAGGCACAAGACACTCACATATGGGAATCAGAGGAAGAAATAACTTCAAGAAACGGGAGTGGTTCCTGATTAAATCTGGAAGGGGATTTTGCGATTTTTAACAAAACCCAGCAGAGCAGGCAAGGGTTCATTTCTAGGCATCTACTTAAAAGCCCTGTCCCTGTGAGCTTGATTCAAGGAATTGTGCCAAACAGAGGCAAGGGGCCACCTACCCATTATTTCATGTAAGTAATTGTGGATTCCAGATACAGAAAAACATTTTGAAAAGGTATTACAAAACACTTTAATTTGGGGAGCGCCTGGGTGGCTCAGTGGGTTAAAGACTCTGCCTTCAGCTCAGGGTCCTGGGATGGAGCCCCACATTGGGCTCTCTGCTCAGTGGGGAGCCTGCTTCTACCTCTCTCTCTACCTGCCTCTCTGCCGACTTGTGATCTCTGTCAAATAAATAAAATCTTAAAAAAAATTTTAATTTTTAAAGTGAATTTAAATATTGTTTTAATTTTTTCCTATTCTAGGCCAGCCATTATCCATGAGCCTAGTTTTGCAGCCGTCTTGGTTCAAATAAGCTTGTTATTTACTGAATCACTGGACCCACTCATGGGCAGTTGTGATCCAGAGAACCTTCCAAGAACAGTTTAAGAACCTTTAGAGCTAATCTTCCAGGCAGGGGAAAGAGGAGGGCTTTTGTCTCCTTTTCAACCCTTGCAAAGCTGATGTTTAGAGCTCAGAAATATTATGAAACCTTCAACAATTTGAAGAACTGAAAGAAAGAAATGGGGAGGGAGTGAGGCATAAAGTAAGGAAGAAAGAAAAGAAGGAATGAGGGAAGAAGGAAGGGAGAGAGAAAAAAGGAAGAAAATACTCAACCACATAAAAAACACACAATGCTTCCCAAATCCTTCTGATGTTCAGACTACAGATTCATACAATCCTCCAGCTGGAAGGGTCAATTTCCCACTTGTAAAAAGCATCAAACATCACCTGAGCCAGTTTTTCAGTAAGAACCACGATTATTCCATGGAAACACGTCAACAGTTCTCTGCTCAATTTTATGAGCAAAAACAATGAGGCAAATTGCACTTGTCTGTGTTCTCTAGATAATTGAATTTGGCTTCTTAAAATTCAGGTGTTGTTCTGTCAAGAAGAACATGCTAGTTCCTTTATTAACTCTTTTGTTTTTACCCCCTTTCACGCAAAGCAGGATTTCATAATGTTGATTACTTCAAAACAAATGACTGGTGCAAGACTAGACTAGTCTCTAGTCACTTGTTTGGTCTCAACCTTTCTTCTCCTCTGCTTGGCACACAACCTACGGTGTTTGGCTCCTGGGCAGACACCACACCATTTCACCTCTGAGCATTGCTCATGTCACCTCTCCAAGGACTGGCCCTTTCCCCAGTGTTCCCTGCAAGTACAGCCTTTTCCAGAGTGACTTCCCCCTCTACCTCCCTCTCCTGGGTAAGGAGCCCTGCCTCTGCTCTCATGTCTCCCACTCAGCACATCTCCATAATGTACTCACCACCTTGTGTTGTTAGTACTGTATTTGTGCTCACACCTGTCTCCTTCCCTCCTCACACACGGTGACCAGGCATTACTCCTTCTTCACAGTCTTAGGACCTAGCACAATAACTGAAAATAGCAGGTACTCGTATCAGTTATCTATGGGGGCATAACAAATAACCTTAGAATTTAGTAGCTTAAAACAATATTTACTATTCCACAGGTTCTGAGGCCAGGAATTCAGGTATAGGCACTGCTTAGTGGGATGACTGTGGACTCAGGGTCTCTCACAGGTCAGCGGTCAAGGTGTCCGTCAGGCTCCGTCATCTCAAGGGTCAATTGCAGGAGAATCTGCTTCCAAGTTCCCTCATGAGGCTATTGGCAGGCCTCAGAAAACTGACTTCCAAGCTCAATCACATGGCTGCCAACAGGCTTTAGGGCCTTGTTGGCTGTTGACTGAGGATATTATTTCCTTGCCACATGAGATTCTCCACAGAGTTACTCAAAACATGGAAGCTGGATTCCCTCAGTAAGGGCTCAGAGGGAGGGAGGCAGAGACAGTGACCGACAGAGACAGAGTGGAAGCGTTCAAGCAAGATGGAGGAGTCAGAGTCTTTTCGTCACCTAAACTCAGAAGGGACATTCCATCACTTTGGCTGTATTTTTATCTGTTAGAAGCAAGCCACGAGGTCCAGCCCACACTCAAGGGGAGGGGATTGCAGAAGGACGTGAATACCAGAAGGTGGAAACCGCCAGAGGCATCTTACAGGCTTCCTATCACGGTGCTCAATAAATAAACCAAATAGATGCATCTCTCTAGTCAGAACGAGTCTTTCCTTCCCTAAAGAGCCATAACGTTTGAACTCCTTATTAGGGTACACACCACAGCGAGACTTTTCAGCGGAGCATATGTTCAGATACACCAGTGAATTATAGGCAACTGTGCGAGGACAATGCCAAATATACAGCTGGCACTCAATACATAATTGTTGATTGGATGAATAAATGAAGGAAAGGTTGGCAGAGACTAATACATGTCCATCTGTATCCATTCTTCAATAAAGGAATTTCTAACTTGTAGCTAGGTGCTTCACTGGAGACTACCTTTCTCAAGACCCCTTGTAACTTGAGGTGGCCATGTTACCAATGTTTGGCTCGTGGGATGTGAGTGGAACATGGGGTTTTTGTTTGTTTTCTCTCTTCTGCCTGACTGGAATACAGAGGTTTGGGTAGGACCCTAAGAAGGAAGAAACACAGTGAAAGTGGCCGGACCACCCTTTAGACCACCTCCTCTGGACTAGGACACGAAGCTCTATTTCACAAAAGTCACTGCATTCTAGGAGCTTGTTGTAATGTAGAGTATTCTAATATAGGGTATGACCTGTCTGGTACAGGAGTTAAAAAGTCAAAGAAGATGGGGGCGCTTGGGTGGCTCAGTCGGTTAAGTGGCCAACTCTTGATTTTGGCTCAGGTCATGATCTCAGGATCCTGGCGTCAAGTCCCAGATCAGGCTCCCTGCTCAGGGGGAAGTCTTCTTCAGGATTCTCTCCTTCTGCCCTCCCCCTATTTGCTCACTCTCTCTCTTTCTCTCTCTCTCTCAAATAAATAAATAAAATCTTTAAAAAAAAAAAAAGGCAAGGAAGAAAAAAGTTTTCCCATCCCAAAGCTAGCCCCATGTTTTAAACATGCTATAGGAGTTCCTTAAATACTGTTAGATTAAATTGTGCCTATAGACCTATTGGGCTGTGTTGGTAGATAAGAAAGGAACATTTATTATAGCATAGGGAACATAGTTAATAATATTATAATAGTAACTCTGTATGGTGACAGATGGTAGCTGGACCTGCTATGGTGATCATTTTGTAATAGATAAAAATATCAAATCACTATGTGGCATACCTGAAACCCATATAATATTGAATGTCAATTATAATTCAATTAAAAATAAATTTAAGTAAGAAAGGAGTATTTAAGTTATCACCTTTCCCCTTGGTCAGGCAAGCATAGGCTTCTGGGTTCAACTCTTGTAAAATTCAGAGCTGTGAGCCTCCTCAGAGAAGCAACCCAGTAAGTGGCCTTAATTTTCAAAGCCTGAGGCAGAAAGCCGCCACGGAGAGGCATAAGGCAGGATGGATTCTTCTCAAGGAAAATTTGTCCGGATTGAGGTTTCCTCACAGGAGGTTGATTTGTTTTTCCCAAAAAGGGGAAGAGTTCTCAGTACAACCCCTGCAAAGGGCTAGGCAAGCAGCTCCTCCAGGCTCCTGTGGCTGTGAAGGGCAGGTGGCCCACTGGGCAGCAGCAGCCTTTGCGGGCCTTGCTCCCCACGCCTCTGCTCTTGGACGCCAGCCAGCACTGGATCCTGGATGAGAGGGGCCCCTGCCTTAGTCTGGAACTGGACAGGATCCATGGCCTCAAACTGAACGTTTTTGTTCTGTTTGTGTTCTTTACAGTATACAGACAGAAGGCTCCAACCAACACCATCCTCAAATGCCAAAATAATATGCTCACCCAGCCAAATCGTCTCTGCTGAGGCCGCTCAAGGAGATGACAAAACCTTGTTAAAATACAGGAAGGGGATAGGAAGGAAGTGGGATAAGCTTTTCTTGCCTGGATTGAAAATCTGTTAATAGGAGAGATATATGCCAAGTATAGAGTCATTGGAAGATGTTTCTTGTTCATAGGAAGGTGAATTTGAGAAACCAGAAAAGAAAGATCGGGTGAGGAACTCCAGTTGTGTCTAGAAATCCAGGTGTCTTGAAACGTAGGGAGGTTTAAAAGACCTGCTGTTCCTGTGCCTTCAACAAGCATTCAAAGTACTTAAGAAGACAGTCATGCCGGGCACCAAAGACAATTCCATTTGGAAACGTTCTCATGCTGTTGGTGTTAGAGGGAGGCAGATAGTAAGTCAGGCTGAGAGATAGTTTCACAAGAGTGGACTGGAGGAACTCAGCTTTGAAGGGGGATTAAAATTTCCAGCACCGGGGCGGAGTGGGGTGGGGATGTCAGGCAGGGAAGGACAGGAGCCATATTCCAGAGGTCTGCAAGGACAAGGCATGTTTCTGGAACTCCTGGTGACACAGGAAGATAGAATCATAAGGTACTCAAGTCAGGCCTTTCATAAGAAAAGTAAGGATGACTTCAATTAAAAATATGTAGAAGATAAGGGGGCGGCTGAGTGGCTCAGTGGGTTAAAGCCTCTGCCTTTGGCTCGGGTCATGATCCCAGGACCCTGGGATCGAGCCCCACATTGGGCTCTCTGCTCGGCAGAGAGCCTGCTTACCTCTCTCTCTCTCTGCCTGCCTTTCTGCCTACTTGTGATCTCTCTCTCTCTCTGTCAAATAAATAAATAAAATCTTTTAAAAAATAAAAAAATAAAAATATGTAGAAAATAGGGGCACCTGGGTGGCTCCGTCAATGGAGTATCTGACTCTTAGGTTGGGCTTTGGTTTGGACTCAGGCTGTGATCTCATGTCTCATGGGTCGTGGGTTGGAGCCCCACATTGGCCTCAGGCTGTTGCTCAGCGGGGAGTCTGCTTGAGATTCTCTCCCTCTACCCTTCCCCACACTCCTGTGCACATGTACTCTCTCTGTCTCCAGTAAATAAATAAATCTTTTAAAAAATATGTAGAAAACATTGTCAAGGAGATGGAAGGAGATGAGGAAGGGTTCACAGAACAGAGAGAAAAGAGAGAGTCTGTTCTGTGGAACCCAGCGGTAACAGTGGCTGAGGCTTTAACAAAATGGCCACATAATTTGGTGATTTCAGTCTCAGGCTCTTGAGTCAGCTGCTGCATTTGTGTCCTAGCTCTGCTGTAACCAGCTACCCCAAACTGAGGGGCTTAAATATCAGAAATGTATTGTCTCCCAGTTCTGGAGGCTGGAAATCCAAGATCAAGGTGCTGGCAAGGTTGCCTCCTTCTCAAGTCTTCGTAGAAGAATCTCATGCCTCTCTTCTCTTTCCTGGTGGTTTGCTGGCCAGCTCTGGTGTCCAGCTTTGGCATCCCTTGGTTTGTAGGTTCATCACCCCATTCTCTGCCTCCATCATTAGATGGCAATCTCCCCGTGTCTGAGTCTAAACATCCCCCTTTTATAAGGACATAGTTACCTCCGATCTGGCCTGTCCTAATGACCTCATGTTAATGACCTCTCTAAAGGCCCTCTCTCCAAATAAGGTCACATTCGCAGGCCCTGGAAGTTAGGACTTCAACATCTTTTTAGGGGTTTCAACATCTTTTTAGGTCCCAGCCATCTTGGTTTGAAGCCCAACATGAACACTTCACTGGCTGTGTGGTTTTAGGAAAATTACTAGCTGTGTAATCTTGCGAGAACTGCTTAATATCTCTTGGCCCCGATAACCTATTTAAAATGGGACGAAGAGCATGGCTGGTGCAAGGATTAGCACAAAGGGCTTCGTAAGCATCAGCGATGACTACTGTGTGCACTAGAGGACTGTGTGTGCCAGTCCGGGTCAGGCCCTGGCCCCATCCCTGGTTCAGGAATATAGACAAAGGGGCCATGGACAGGTCTTTATTTTACTCATTTCTTTCCTCCAAGCTCCCCACCCCCACCCTGGATGCCTCACCCAGTCCCTAGAATCTTAAGGGCTCAGTAAATATTTTCTGCTGATGATGACTCTATCCCTCATCTTAAACTCAGCCAATTTGGAGTTTTGCTCTCCATTTTCCTAGGACTGCATCTGAATTTCAGTGAATCCCATTCTGCCAGGCCTTGCCGCTGAAGGCATGGGAACTGGTTCTTATTTCACTGGTCTACCATTCCCGGTTGGTCCTGAGGTAGCAGTCCCCTCGGGCCTTGTTCCCACGTGGATGCTCCCTGAAGTCTGGGGGCGTTCTCCACCCTCTCCATGCCTCACCAGGGCACCGGTTCCTTCTGTCGCCTCCAAATCAGCCTGGAATACAGAATTCTCTCTGAGTCTGTCTGAAGCTTCATCCCTCATGGAGTCTCCCTGTTTCCTCCACGGTTCTGTCATGAAAGCGGTAGACTACCTCTGCCCCTCAGCTCCCCAAAGCTTTCTGAGGGTCTGCTGCCCCTCCCTGCGCCAGCCCGCCATTCAGAGACCATCCTACCCTTGCTCTTATTTACTCCCCATTCTGTGTCCCTAAACCCAGCTAGATTGGAGGGATCTTTTCTCTCTCTTTACTGTCTTTTCCTCAGACATTTTGGGGATACCTCCCCAATCTTCTCCATTCCCTTAAGGGCTCAGGCTTTGAAAAGCAAAGCCAGGAAGAGACCCGTGGGCTCTTTGTGCCTTCCTCACAGTACCTCTCCCAACCCCTGTCCAGACCAGTCAGTTGCCTCAAACGGGAAATGCCAGGAAAGGGGGGGAAAAAAGTTAATATTTAAAAAATATTATCCCAGCTTGTTTCAGTGAATAAATAAACGAATGCATGGCACCAGGCCAAGGACCTTGATCCTAAACCAGTTTCATGAAAAACCTCTCTCCTGAGTTTCCACTAACACCTCTGTGCCCCCACAGAAGGGCTGAGAGCCCCGCACCTTTCCCACCCAGGAGTCTGAGTGGAGGGTTAAAGTTTCTGTAGCGTCTCGGTGCTGCCTGTCCTCAGGGCCCACATGGAAAGCCAGGTTTCTTCCCCTGTGCTTCCAAGCGTGGTTGGTGGTTCTAATGAACACTTAGCCCTCTGCCTGGTATTATCACAGTTAATATTTTACGTGGCTGACCTCCTTACTCCCTGGAACCAGTTTTTACTCAATCGGTGCGGCAAACTGGAAGCTTTGCCCTTTACTACCCAGTGACCTTGGGTGACTTGCCTAAGCCTCTCCCAGCCTCATTCTCCTCATAAGTAAAATGGGGGTAAGGCCACCCCCCCACACACTGGGTTGTTCTCAGGCGCGGCTGGTTGCAGGTGGCTGCTACTGCCCGTGACGAGGCTGTGGTTGGCTTGACCCGGCTCTCCTGAGCCTCCCCCGCAAGAGAGAGGGAGAGGCGCGCATGCTGACAATGTCACCGCCACAGAAGGAGCCCTGTCTGTGCACTTCACACAACAGAAGAGCGCTCCCCGAAATGCACAAACCTCCCCCTGTTAAGTTCTGTGTTGATCCATTCAAGAGCTAAGCACTTGGGAAACAACTACTGTGAGGCTGACATGTTCATACACCTGAAGAAAAGGGCTCCACAGGGAGACAGACGTGGACAGAATAATACTGAAAGGGGCTCGGTTGGAAGTACTGTGGGATCATGGAAGGAAATCGCTGGTCTGCTTGCGGTCATTCATCTCTTCACAGCACCTTCACAGCCACCTGTGTTTCCAGAAAGGAGTTAAGGAGGCCTGGGAGAAATAAGGAACTTGGCCCATGAGGCCATCTTTGAGCTCGGCCCCAAAGCAAATCACTAGGCATGGCAGTGAGGACAGAGACTCCCTGGCCCCAGGAGCAGCGTGTGCAAGGTCCTGGTTCTGTGGACCCACCGGGCCCAGGAAGGGAATGGAGTGCTCGTCCCCAGATATCCACACACCGTACTCCCTCACGTCTTACAGGCTCCCAACCGAACAGCACTGTCTCCACGAGGCTTTCCCTAACTACCAGTGTCTTCTAACAGGGTGCATCACTTGTTCAGCAGCATTCTTCTCTGTGTCATCACAGCATGTAAGCTCCATGAGGGCAAGGACTTTGTCTCTCATGTCCTTCATGGATGCCCACACCCAGAGGAGTGGCCGGCCCCTAGCTGGCTCTCAGTGAGTCTGTACTGAATTCGCGCCAGGGATGGCTGGCCTCTCTGTGGGCGCGAGTGGTGGGGGCAGGTGTGGGGTGGAGGCAGGGCCCCTTCCACCACCTTGCCTTTGCCCAGCAGCATCTTCTGACACACGTGCACGTCTGATGTGAGGCCCTCACTTGCTCTCCTTCCCTCCATCAGGCCCTGCTGTCTCCCTGCTGCCTGCGGCCTGAGGAAAGGCTTGAATAAATGTGTTCCTCGAGATCCCAAGTCAGGGGCTTTCTCTTTACCTTGCCAGCTCTAGTCACAGGCCAGAGGCTTTCAGCATATTCCTCTTATGTTCCCAAGACCAGTGCCTTGACACCTCGAAGGCAGTGGGTTCCCAGTGGCCCCGGACCAGCAGCCCCAGAAAGACTCTGTTAGAAATGCAAGTTCTCAGCTGTCCCCCGACCCCTCCCCCAGTCATACTGAATCAGAAATTCTGGGGACGGGATTGACTTGGTCCACCTGGGCTGCTGTAGCAAAATACCACAGCCTGGGGAGCTCATAAACAACAGAAATGTATTTCTCACAGTTCCGGAGGCTGGGAGTTGGAGATTATGGTGCCAACTGTAATCTATCAGGTGAGGGTCCTCTTTCTGTTGAATCCTTTCTGTTTGGATCCTCACATGCCAGAAAAGGCTAGGGAGCTCGGGGTGGGGGGGGGGGAGTGGGAGTGGGGAGGGGTCTTTTTGATTAGAGCATGAATCCCATTGATGAGGAGTCTGGTCTCATGACGTAATTACTTCCCCAAGGCCCTAACTCTTAACACTAGCACATTGGGGGTTAGGTTTCAACACAGACACTTTGGGGGACACATTCAGACCCCAATGGAGGCCCAGCAATCCATGTTGCTGAGATGTCAGTGTGGGAGAGCCACAGGGTAGGCAATGGCTGGAGACACACTTGGTTATCACAACTGAGAGTGGTGGTGCTGCTGGCATCTTGGGAGCAGAGGCCCCAGATGCTTCAAGCCTCTTAGACTGCACATGGCAACCCCCATACAGCAAAGAATTAGCCAGCCAGACGTCACCAGTGCGGGTGGGAATAACCGGCCTGCTGTAAGGGATCCTCACTCCCTCACATCCACCAAACCCTCCCTTCCTTCTTTTCTATAATGTTTTCTCTGCTCCCAACAGCTGGCAATAATCAACACGCCAGCCTCTAACAGTCAGCTGTGAGGAGGACAGATGAGACCAGGGACCTCCCTCATGATTCCCTGCGCTGAGGAATACAAGATACTTCAGATGACATTTGCAGCCCAGTGGGTTACGTGTTATGACTGGGGAGATATGAAAGAGGTTATTAAACCCAAGCTTGGAACATCAGGGAGGACTTCCTGGAGAAAGTGGCATCAGCATTGAGACTTCGAGGCAGAGGAAGACGGAATCAGGGAACGTGGGAGTACTCCTTATGGAGGACTTTCTAGGTTTTAATCCCTATACTGAGTATTCTCCTATCTCATTTAATCCCTGAAATGTTTTCCAAGGTTTATACTATTCTATTTCCATTCTACAGATGGGGACACTGAAGCCCAGATACTTAAACAACTTGCCTAAAGCCACACAGCTAGGAAATGTTGAGGCAGGGATTGAACCCAGGTCTGTAGATTCCAAAGCCATTGCCATTTACAGAGAGCAAAACCATCAAGTGGGAATTTTTAAAAACACAGTTACTCCTTGTGTTATTAGCCAAATTGTGTCACCCCAAAGTTTGTATGTTGAGGTCCCAACCTCCAGCACCTCAAAATGTGACTATATTTGGAGAGAAGCTGTTTCAAGGGGTGATTAAACTAAAATATGGCCATCAGTGTAGACCCTAATCCAATATGATGGGTGTCCTTACAAGAGGAGGAAGTTTGGACATAGAGACATAGAGACAGGGTACACACATGCAGGACAGACCATGTGAGTCATGGTGAGAAGGCAGGCATGTGCGAACCAAGAAGAACAGGCTTCAGAAGAAACCAAGCCTGAGGAACACCTTGACCTTGGACTTCTAGCCTGCAAAACTGTGAGAAAATGAATTTTGTTTTTTTAGGACCCCCCAGTCTCTGGCATTTTGTGATAAAAGCCCTAGCAAACTTAAGTGTCCTGGACGTGGCCTTGGTGGTGGGAAAACTTAAGGCATATTAATTGTGCTTTGTTTTCTCTGCTGTACAATAAAAGGGAGTGAGAAATCTAGGTCTTTGCCTTCCCGCACCCATGATAACTCCCAACCCCAGCCTCAGGGGCCATCTGCTGGGCCAAACATGCTAGGAGAATGCTAGAATGCTCCTAGAATGCTAGGAGACCATTCTCTTCCTGGCTTTTTTGTTAAGAGCCAAAATTCATTGGGGTTTAAGCTGTGTAGGACATCTGAGAAGGAAGAGATGGGAGGGCCTCAGGAGGCAGAGGCAGAGTCTCTGAGGTTGAAGAGGTGATAGAAATAGGACGGTGCCACCAAGCAGGACCTAGGCCTCATCTCCTTGCAGCAGCGCAGGGAGTGGCCATCGCCCAGCCAGGCAGCGTTGGCCGATGCTACTGACCCCAACTGCCAGGCACCAGAGCACTGGCACCCCAAGGCGTAGATCACAGACATCTCGGCACCTGCCAGCAGGGACCAAGGCTGCAGACAGGGGCTGCTGGGAAGTTTCTCCCTACTATGGACCCCAGAACTGATACTGCTTCTGGAGGACATGGGGTAACTTTAGCACCAGTAAAAGCTGAGATGGACTCTCCCATGAGCCCAGAGACATAGACCCAACTTAGACTGAGCTGAACTTAAGGCTAAAAAGAAATGTGATCTATTTTGCCCATCCAGGCTCATGCATTAAGATTCAAACTGACTACACTTTATTTTCAGAATTGGGATATGGGAAAACAGGCAAAAGCCAGTTCAAGGCAAACTGAAAACACTTCTGTCAGCAGGAGAGACCGTGAACCAGGGAGAAGGAAGAGTAAACTACCCCATGTTTTCTTCTGCCTCTGCCGCTGTCTTGGCTCTGTTTTGTCTCCTGACTAGACCTAATTATGCTTGTCATCTGCATCAGAAGGATGGGGCTAAGATTAACAAGTTAATGTGGGTAAAAGCCCTTGGAGCTCAGTAGATGAAAGGAGATCTAATTAGCAAGGCCAGCAATGACCGCAGGCGGGCCCAGCCAGGGCAGACTCCGCCCTTTGTACTCACCAAAGAGCTACTTATAGCTCCTGGGAGGGGCTTCTGCAAATTCCACCCAAGCCTTCAGTGTGGGGAGAAGAAGCTTCCACGTTTTCTTCCTGCCCTAGAATTTTGTGATTCTTCCTGGGTGGAGAAAAATGTGGACTTCTCTAAACTGATTGAGAGAAGGAAAAGGTGCAACTCTCAGCCCTTTTTTCTCAAGGCAGAGTGATGGGCACAAATAGGGGTTAATGATGCATGGAGGGGCAAGCAGAGTGTCAAGGTCAAGTGAGTTCCGCCAGGGCATGAGACAGATGAAGGTTCAAATCCCAGCTGCCATTTACTGGGTAGGAGAATTTAAGCAAAACACTCAGTACCCTGGAGACTCTGGGTCTTCTTTTGCCTTCCTCTGTCCTCCTTGTGAGACTTCGATTGTTCACGCTGGACCCCCAAAACTGCATGTTTTAATTAAGAGCAATCAGTAATAGTAGTGCCTGGCACATAATAGCTGTTTGAAATATTGGCTGGATTGAACTCTTTCATCCCACAAATACGGAGTTTTCTATTATGAGCCAGGGAGAATGGGCACTGCAACCTGGGTGTGCAACCATGAGCCACAGACAAAGTTCTGTCCTCAGGGAGCTGATGTGTGTATCACATGAGAACCCCCGTCGGCTCTCAAATCTTCCCTCCAAGTCTTCCTTCTACTCCTAAAGGCAGCACTTGAGAAGTCTTTTTAAATTAAAAAAAAAAAAAAAATTCCTAAAACCTGTTCACAGGTATGTTTGCCTCAAAGAAAAAGACTCTAAGAATCATATTCCTTTGGAATACCCAAATTAGGCAAGAATTTTGAAGGCTAGACCAAGTCTTTTAACCTTTCCCCTTCAACTCTGTGGTATAGTCACCAGACTTGCTGTTTTACCTGTTATGTAAATGGCAGACTGGTGGGAGTAGAAATGGGGGAAGAGACAGTGCGGAAAGACTGGTTCCCACCAGCCCTTCTCCTTGGGGTGCTCACTTACGGTGCTGCCCCTGAGCACAGGTTTGAGTAAATATTGAGTGAGTGGCTGTGCCCCACACTGAGCAGTGGGCTGCAGGGTTGGGGGGCCAGGACCCTGATGCTGTGTCTGGGTTGATCCTGGCCTAGTGCTGCCTTCTGTGCATGGGCTTGTGGCTTGGGTCCATGACTTGTTGTGATTCTACAGCTAATGAGTGCAGAGCTGTGGCTCAGAGCGTACAGTCAGGCTCCAGAATCTCAGGTCACCCGCTCCACCGTGCGGACAGGCATCGGTAGGCGAGGGATAGGTGGAGGATGGGCTGGCCGGAGAGGGAGTGCTTGGATGCAGCAGGCCACATTCTAGATCTACGAGCTTCAGCTGCTGCACACCAGAACCGCCCCAAGAACAGAATGTAGTGCATTCTGTGTGGTCTCTCTATGGGGGAACCGGATAACCTTGGGCAAATTACTTTGTATTTTAAGCCTCAGCTTTCTCTTCTGCAAAATGGTGATTTAAAAGAAACAAACCAGTAAATCCAAACCACCATGCCACTTCACACCCATTAGGATGGCTACTATTTTTAAAAAAGAAAAGAAAAAGAAAATAACAAGGGCTGGCAAGGCTGTGGAGAAATTGGAACCCTCGTGCACTGTCAGGGGGAATGCAGAACGGTGCAGCCAACGATGGAAAAGAGGTTGGCGGTTCTGCCAAAAACTTAAAAATAGAAATACCAGGGGCGCCTGGGTGGCTCAGTCAGTTGCGAGTCTGTCTTAGGTTCAGGTCATGATCTCAGGGTCCTGGTATCGAGCCCCGCATTGGGCTTCTTGCTTAGTGAGGAGCCTGCTTCTCCCTCTCCCTCTGCTGGTGCTCTCTCACTCTCTCCAAATAAATAAATAAAATCTTAACAAAAAAAAAGAAATACCATATGACCCAGCAATTCTACTTCTGGGTAAAGGAGTTGAAAGTCTCAAAAAAGGTATCTGTACACCTCTCTGTTGATAGCAGCATTATTTGGCATTGTAAATAATGCCAAAGGTTGATGCAACACAAGTGTCTGTCAAAGGATCAACAACGTCAGGAACATAAATACATACAATGACTATCATACAGCCTTAAAAAGGAAAGACACTGCTACAATATGGATGAGACTTGAGGACATTATGCTAAATGAAATAAGGCGGTCACAAAAGGTCACAAAAGGACAACTATGACGTGATCCCCCTCATAAGAGGTACCTACAACAGTCAAGTTCATAGCAACAGAAAGTAGAAGGGTGGTTGCCAGAGGCTGGGGGTGGGGGGAGGAGGGAATGAGCTATTGTTTAGCAGGTGCAGAGGTTCAATTTTGTAACATGAAGAGCGTTCTGGATGTTCACAACCAAGTGGGTATACTTAACAAGACTGAACTGTATACCTAAACATGGTCGAGTGGGTAAATTTTATGTTATGTATTTTACCATACATGTTATGTATTTTACCAAACATAGTTAATTTTTAAAATTAATTAATAAAAAAAGAGACAAACAAATCTCCTGGGAGGAGTGTCGTGAGGGTCCAATGAGATCAAGTCTGGCACGTGAACTCTAGGGCGGTAAGGGGTTAACCCAACTACCTCAGGATCTCCCTCAGACTTTTCACTTTAAGAGGTTTCTCTACCTTCAGCTCTAAAGAAGTGATGAGTGCTGCAAGACTTTTATCCCGTGTGGCAGGCCACACAGAGAGGTTTATTGTTGGTGGTAGTTTGTTGTTGTTGTTGCTTTATTATTTTTTTTTTTAAGCTGGGAGGACTTTGGGTGCAATTTCTAACTTCAAAGCAGATACCTCTTACCACCGACGGCCCACAGGCCCAGGGAGTGTTTGGAACTAGCCTGCAGGCAGGGTAGGGTAAGAACAGAGCCTGACGGGGTGAGGTCCCATTTTTATGTCTCTGCCAGACACTGGTGCCAGTTTGCTACCAGCTGCCGGCATCTTTCAGCGCTGCCAATAAAAGGTTCAGGAATGCTCACCAAGCCAGAAATGCCAGGCCTCCATCCCGGCCAGCGCCCAGCACAGCCATCCGCACGAACTCCCTGCTCCGTCTGCGGAGCAGGAACAGTAGCCGCCATGTTTGGAACCCAGGTGCTTTGCCTATTTAATCTCCACCACCATCTAACAGGGTAAGGGTGATGAGAGCCAAGGTTTAGGTGTGAAAACTAAAGTTCACAGAGGGAAAGTGACGTGCCCAGGCTAGTGAATGGAAGAAACTGGACTTAAACGTAGGTCTGTCCAGAGCTGCTGTTCATCTCGTCATGCTGCCTTGGGACTGAATGGATGATTGACCGACTGGCTGGCGGTTGGCTGAGGGACTGCTGGAAAATTATGGCAATTGTTATTTCCAAATGTCTTTCACTGGAGGATTTTGAAGCACTTTTCGAGAATTCAACAGTAATTTGTAGAATATCTCCTCTGCAGGCATCACAGGCCACTGGATGTAGGTATACAGTCAGGCATGGTTGCCTCTGTCCTTAGGGAAGTGACAGCCCACTGGGGAGAGGAACGTGTGATAATGAGAACTAGCTAACTTTAACTGACATACTGGGCTAGCTTTGACAGGGATTATTTTATTTAATCCACACCAAAAAAATAAACAAACAAAACAAAACAAAAAAACCAGCCTGTGAAAGAGGTGTTATTATAATAAGTCCATTTTTCAGTTGAGAAGATAGGCTTTAGGTGGGTTGAAAAACTCACCTATGGTACTATAATTCACTCTTGCTCCAAGTGTTGTCCTTGGAACTGCTAGTCAGTGGTCTGCTAACAAGAGGAGTACAGAAACAGAGTATCTGTGTTTTGTTGCAACTTGATAGAACAATTTTATGTTTGTTGAGGATTCTTGTATTTTATATGTTCATTTCTTTTTACTTCATCTCATTTTAAATGAATTCACTCTACTTTATCTTATAAAAGTATTTTTCTGCAACGGATTGGGTAGTGTGGATCCCTGTCCCTTTGCCACAGATATTTGAGGAACCAGTGACACAGATAGCAATAGCAGACTTGGGATTTGATCTGGGAATCTAACTCCAGAACCTATGCTTATCCTCAGGGTAGGTAAATGGCTGCTTCCCCTCCAGGCATCACATGTGCATTCCAAGGAGGAAGAAGGGAAGACAAAGGGCAAAAAGGACATGCCAGCTAAGTCACATGCTTCCTTGAGGTTTGGCTGTCATGCCAGCTCATAGCCTTTGTTCTTGCTATCTTCTCTTCTCTGGATAACCGACTTGCTTGTTCCTTCACTCCATGCAGATCTGCATTAGAATGTCACCCCCTTAGAGAAGAGGCAGTCTCTGGCCAACTTGTCTAAAATAGGACTGTTGTCCTTTTCCTCCCAAGCCCTGTGCTGTCCAGCAGAATAGCCACTAAACACTCTTCAGTTTTGAGAAACTCAGGGAGGCCCCACTGCAGAGTCCCAGCCCTGGGGCCACCGCCCTTGGCGGGCTCAGGCACCACCCGTGTTCCAAGCATTGTCTGTGGGCTGAAGAAACAGGTTTCTCCCATGCATTCACAATAGTTTGCATACTTACCGATGAATACAATTCATTTTGATTGGGCTACCCCCTTTGTAGAAACTTTATGTCAATATCTAAGTCAGTAGATCCTGAAGGAATGAACATTATCCCTTAGGGTCGCTGTACTTAGAGTCTGGAGTGGTAGAGCTTATAAAATCCCGAGCTGGAGTTCAGAGAGCACCAAGATTTTCAAATTTGGGGAGGCAACCTCTTCTTTTTCTAACTTAAATGCAGTTGGAAAAAGAGACAACAACAAAAGTCCTAGAGGTCTCCTTAGCTAAGCATACACACAGGGGCTGCCTCTCCCCCATACCTCCCTTGGCAGGTCTGAGCTGAGATGCTTCGTCATCTGTGAGACACACACGGTGGCAAGCCCTGGCCCTCTTCAGCCTGGGACCCACTACCCCTCCCTCTGGAGGAGTCATCCATGCAGTCTGTTCTCCAACAAACATTTAGGCTCACCTACTGTGTGCTTGGCCCAGAGAAGGGGTTCATATACAAGACTGCAAGGCTGGTCAGACAAGGGCACAGTGGTAATGTGGTGGGGCAGGCAGCTATAGGAAGTAGAGCCTGGGACCCTCCATCCAGGGGGCCTGGGAAAGCTTTCAGCAGGAAATGATGTCCCAGTGTCCCCAGAAGGTAAGTGGGAGAGGAGAGAGCAGGGACGGGGGCGGAAGGATGTCATGAGTCTTCCAAGCTAGGGAATCTTGGATAGAGGGAATAATTACTACAATTAACCCGCGTGACAAAGGTCTAAGCGCCTTTGTATCTATACAGCTGCCTAAGGTAGGTTCTATTATTTGCCCCATCTTGTAGAGGAGAAAACTAAGGCCCAGAACAGTTAAATAACTTGCCCAAGGCCATAGAGCTAGAAAGTGGTAGAGTGGTAGAGTGAGTATTTGAACCCAGGTTGTCTAGAATCAAAGACTTTGCGCTTAATCACTGCACTATACTGCCCGAGATATCAGAAAAAAAAAAAAAAACAGAAAAACCCAATTTGACTGGGTTTGGTTTGATATGACTGGCTCAGAGGTGGGCCCGGGGAGGAAGGAGGGACCCAACCAAGCCAGTTTTGCTCACTGTGCTGAGGAGTCTGGACCTGCTCTTAAAGGGCTTTAAACAGACGTGAAATGAACAGATTTCACTAAATTTTCTGCTACCAAGCCAGATTCTTATGGGACCACCAACACTATTCTCATAATTTCCCACTTCCCTGTTCACCCCAGTCACCTCCAGAAGGTCAAGGCCCCCTCCGAAGTTGTTCACTATCACCCCCAACCCTTAGCCCCACGGTGCTCCACACGGCTATTAACCTGCCCACCTTTTCAGCAGCCTCCAGGCCCATATCCACCTGAATGTTTCCCTCACCTCTTTCCCTGACTAGCACCTGAATTATGCCCTAAAAGTTTTACTTCCATTGTTACTACTTGAAAGTGGGTTGGCTTTTCCCCTCTCAGACCCTGCTCGTGCTGCACAAGAGCGGAGGGGATGGGTGAGTGCCCTACCCACTCCTTCTGAGCTTCTCTCCCCACTTTCTGTTGAGACAGCCCTTGGCAAAGTGACTGGTGACCCTCAACCAAACTCAATGATCTCTTTATGCGGGGCTTACTAGAACTTTGCAATAGCATTGCATGCAGTTTATGGGATCTCCCTTTTGGAAAGACTTCTTTCCTTTCTTTTGGTTTCTGTGACACCAAACCTCCCTGGTTTTACCCCACTTCACTGGCAGCTCCTTCTGTTTCCTTTGCTGGCTGCCTCCTCTTTGACTTCAAATATTGGAGCGCTTTTCTGTATTCTTTCTCCCCCTTCATGATCTAACTCATCTCCCAGGTCATATACCAATTTAAGTCTGTGTTTCTTGAATCTAAATCTCCGATACTAACTTCTCGGCAGATTTGGAGACTCGCGTATCCAACCCTCTCCATGACACCCCCAGTGGTTAACAAATAGACCTTTCAAATGGAATGTATCCTTTCCCTGACACCCTGAACTTCACCAGGCTTCCCAAGCAAGATCAATGACACCGACGTCCACTCAACTGCTCAAATAAAAAACCTAGGAACTCTCCTGATTTCCTCCTCTCCTTTATCCCTATCAGCCAGTGCTCTTCACTTTCTCTCCCAACATAGTCCCAGTCTTCATCCACTTCTTGCCTCCCCTACTGTTACCACCCCTAACCAAGTCCCAGCATTTTTCAGCTCGACTACTGCCTACCAGAAAGCTATCAGATTCTGCCTCCTCTCTTGCCCCTTCCCTGACAATCCACTCTCCACACCTCTGCCAAGACTATCTTTCTGAAAAGTAAAGAGTAGTATGTCACTCCAATCCTCCAACACCTTCTCACCTGACTTACCATAAAATCCCCACTTCTTGTCCCAGCTCACCGAGTCCTCCATGACCTGCAGAGTCTGCCCCTTGTTCACTCAGCACCACTCAGGGATCTTTTTGGTGCTTTGGACTCGAAAGGTGGTTCCAGCCTTGGGATCTTAGCTCTAGCTCTACTCTGCCTGGACCCCTCTTTCTCTGGACATTTGCATGCATGGATCCTTGTCAAGTGTCCACTGAAGTGCCGTATCCTCAGAGAGGCCTTTCCCCATGGTCCAACCTAAAGAATTGACCCCACCCCCATCACCCCCACATACACATCATATGCAGTCACATTATCTTGTTCTATTTTCTTCAGAACTCGTGAAGAAAACATAGCACTTGGCCTTTTCATATTTATTTGTTTGCTTATCCAGTGTCTACCTCCCTCCTCTCTACCCTTGCCACACACACACACACTCTGAACTGTAATCTATACCTTTTTCTATTTACTAGCCTAGAAGAGTAACTGAAACTCGAAAACATACTTGAGTGAATAAATTATAAACTATGTATTCCACATTCCGAAGTCTAGACTCTGTCCCCATAGCTAGATACATTGTGAGGAAGCATGAGTAATCAAGAGAAAGATTTTCAGGTGAGATATAAGAAGGCCTTTCAAATCATTAGAACTATAAATGGACTGAGCTCCTCTAAAAAGAAGGAAAGGTTCAAAGAACTATTATCGAGTAACTTCACTGTTTAGTACCTATTTAGTCTCATTCTCACAACCAGCCTGCAAGGTATGTATCATTCTGTGTCTCATTTACTTATGGAGAAACGGGTTCAGAGTGGTTAAGTAACTGGCCCAGGGTCACACCATAAGAAGTAGGATCTGAATCAGGGATGTTTAATTCCATAGCCTATGCTTTTGCCTGCCACACCAACCTGGCCCCCTTACTTTGTTCCTTGAGCCTCATGGTCCTCAACTGCAAAATGATGATGCAGACATGCTTCAGAAGCTGTTGTGAGGGTCGCAGGAGGTAATGCCGTTAGAAGACCCTGGGTAGAAGAGCTCGGCACGTGAAGAGTACTTGTCACCCATTCATGATGAGCAGCATCCGCATTACTGTTAGTGACTGGGAGAGCGAAGACATGAACAGGCCTGGCCAACTCCGAAGCCTCTGATTTTTTCCCATGGAGTTGGGTGGGAACTAGTCAGATGTGCTGTAGAAGGAAAAAATACTCAAGGACAGACCGTCCTCATAGTCCCTCCTGACTGAGAGGGTATGATCCCTACCTCTCTATTTACTGGCCAACAGTAGTCCCAGTGAGTCTGGCTAGGGAGGACGGTCCTTCATCTGAGCAGTCACTGCACAATGGGAGCACAGGTGAGGTCACGTGGCCTGCGGCTCCTTAGTCAATCCCAGATGGGTGTGGATACCACCCCACATGGTCTTGGGTAAGCAGGCAAGTTCCTTCATCCACAAAATGGGGATAATAACGGGACTTACTCTCCAGGATGGTGAGGATTAAAAGGGTTAATACACACACAGTACTATTTCCGTGCCCACAGAGCCTTGCGAACACTGAGAGGCGCCATCCCTAATGGCGGATCTCTAATGGCGGTCATGACCATTATTTCCACCCGGGAATCCAGCGTGAGCAGCGCATTGTTTCAGGACCCAGGGCAGCCACGGTGGTGCAGAATTCACTTCCTATTGTTGGACCTGTAGGGTTTGTAATCAGCCGATCAGAATTTGTTCACGCTGTGTGAGGGCCAGGATGTTAGAGCGGACTGGATCCCTGTGCACAACGCAGAAAGAGGCAAACAAGTTGTGCGGTTCCTGTTTTTGAGCCGCAGGGAAAGCCCGAGGGCTATTTTTAGCTATGGTAGGTTTGGGTTCTGGGGAGGGCACCGGGCAGTGTTTGTTACATTGCGTTTTAACATAATACAGAGTCAGCGGGCTGAAGGGAACTGTTTCAGGTTGTTTTTATTAATCAAAGAGTCTTGTTTTTTTTCCAAGTGGCGATGTTCAGACTTACTGGGCAGCAAGCAAACACCACCCGACCCACACGGATTTATCCTCATAAAAATAATTCCTTTGTTCTGTCAAGTTTCCATGAGCTATCCTAAAAACAGGAAAGAAATGCCATAAATATAGCATTTGCCTTCACTTGAGTAAGTTGTTCTTTCAGGGAAAACATAGTTTGTGATTCTACTATTGTACATCTCACACAAATGAGCTCTGGAAGCGTGTTTTGTGATTCAGGAACAAGGCATGAGCCAGACCTACCCAGAGAAGGCTTTCTGAGCTCTTTTAGATGCAGGCAAGATGTTTATCTTTCTCCTGAGATGACAGCACAACAGGACAGGGGTGGGGGATAATGACAGCAGACACAGAGAATCTGGGTTTGGGAAGTTAGAAACAAAAAGCGTATTGCTGCGATGTAATAAATATTGTCCTCCCAAGTCAGACCCAACAAAATCACCTAAGAACCAATAGCTGAGAACCAAGGATGGCCTTGCCACCAGAGGTGCAAAAGGAAACAAGGCTGACCCCCTCAGCCCAAGGGAGCTTGCAGCTCAGAAGGGAAAACAGATCCAAAAACAGTGTGGCAGGTGCTCTGCCCGGGGAAGGACCCTACTAGAGCAACTGAGCAAGTCCCAAGTTGCTTAATATTCTTGAACTTCAGTTGCTTCATCTGACATGAGGCTGAGAATTCCCATTAAAGATGGCATGAGAAACATGTTGCACATATGGTCAAAACAAACAAAACCCTCCCATGGCCTCTTTCCCACACTCCAAGCTAAAGGAATAACCCAGAAAAGAGGAAAGCATGGGGGGCCCACCGACGAGGAGTTCCAACCTAAGAGAGAGGCACAGGGAAGGCCTTCCGGATACCGAAGGGATCTTGGGATGACAGCTGTACCCCAGGCGTGGGGGCCACCTGTCCGGATCGGAGCCAGTCAGAAGGCCCCTGGGGAGGTTGCTTCGAAAAGATGAACTTGATAAAACACCAAATGTATTTGAAGACATTTGGAAAAGGTTTATGCCACTGTGGACAGGCTTGAGGCTGAATCAGAGAGAAGTACATGGAAAATTAAGCAAGCTTATATTTAAAGCTTATATTTTCTTATATTTAAAGAAAATGATTCCAGGGGAAATAAAAAATTGTGCAGGAAAAGTGAAAAATGGAGTGCTGTAGATGACACAACTCTGCAAATACTGACCTGGCTGAAAGTCAGTGATATCTCTGCGGGGAAGATAGGAGAACCAGGAGAAAGTACGCGGTGTAGGTTGAATATGGGGCGGTGGCCAGGTTTCAGAGCTACACCCTCACCTTCTCAAGGTAGAAAGGCAAGAGATAAGGCCTAAAACTGAGAAATCACAGAGTGGCAGTACAAGCACGGTAGGGAGGGAAGTGGGGTGAAGAGAGTAAAGTGCTGAGAGTGGTTGTCTCTGGACCACGGGCAGCTGTCCTGCGTGCGTTTGGGGAAAGTGCAGGGAACCCGGAAGCGGGTCCCGCCTTTTGCATCAGAGCTTCTTCTGATGCTCCAATGATATGCACCTGCAACTTGGACAACCATAAAACTAAATTTAAAATAATAGCTACATAAGAACAGAAAGTGCCGGAATGCCTTGCCATGTTTGTTAACAAATATGAAAGTCATGTGCCCATCACAGAACTCTTCTGAGAAGGAACTGCCATCACATGCTGCATGCCAGGCTAGCTCTTCACATTAGTTCTCGGATTTGCAAAGTTGGCTTGTTGATAAAACATCCTTTGCTTCAAAATGGGAGGGAGGATTAAAAACAGCATTTACCCCCATGACGGGGTTGAGAGAGTCAACGGAGAGCTGGTGTTTACTCAGCACAGTGCTCTGTGCATACTGCCAAGTTTGCTGTCTGTTCTCCTCCTCTCTGTTGTAATGATATAATCACCCCCAGGCGACGCCCTTCCAGCGTCTCAGAGAAGGGGCCTGCTCTCTCTACTTCTTCTAGTGCTGTCTTAGCTCTGGCTGCTGTTTAAGAGAATACCACAGGCTGGGTGGATCAAGCAACAGTTTTTTATTTCTCACAGTTCTGGAGGCTAGAATTATGAGATCCAGGTGCCAGCACAGGTGGGCTCTCGAGAAGGCCGTCTTCCAGATTGGCAGACTGCTGGCCACCTCCTCATTGTATCCTTACATGGTGTGGGGAGAGAGAGAGGGAGGGAGAGGAAAGGAGGGAGAGAGAGAAGAAGAGAGAGAGAGGGGGAGAGAAGGAGAGAGGGAGGGAGGGAGGGAGGCATGGCATTCCTGTGTTTCTTCTTATGAGGGTACTAATCCCATGAGGGCTCTACTCTCATCATCTAATCACCTCCCCAAAGCCCATCTCTAAATACCATCACCCTGGGGATTAGGATTTCAACATACGAATTTGAGGGGACACAAATATTCAGTCCATAGCAAGCACCATAGTGCTGGATGGCTGGAATGTCAGATGTGGTGGTGAGGTCGTCTGGGACCGTGCCAACAGGCAATGCCTCAGGATGGTGAAACAAGAAGATAGAAGGACACTTGACCAGCTGTCCCACTGTCTGACCTCCAGTCTGTTAAATGAGAAAGAAATATACTTTGATCTTGTTTGAGCCCCAGGCAGCGTCTTATATTCTAAACAATATTCTTCTTAATTTCATTAATATCAGTAGCAGGAGCAGGAGCAACCATGGATGGTGTGGTGAGGAGGAACAACTATCTCAGTCCTGGGGACCTGAAGTCCTGACATGTAGGCAAGATTGAAGGGACCATTAGGCATTCGGGCGAGGAAAAGGACAAGAATGTTCTGGGCAGAGAGAACAACATGGACCCCAGCACTGAAGAGGAGAGACACACAGCGTTTAGGGAACAGGAAGAAAGTGGGGTTGACGGAAGGAGGGAAGTTATAAGAAGTGAGGCTGGTGAGGTAAGCAATGTCAAGGCCTTAGAGGTCACCTTAAGGTTTTTTGGTTGGTTGGTTGGTTTTAAAGATTTTTATTTATTTATTTGACACACACAGAGAGAGAGAGAGAGAGTGCGCACAAGGAAGGGGAGCAGCAGAGGGAGACGGAGAAGCAGGCTCCCTGCTCAGCGGGGCCCGATCCCAGGACCCTGAGATCATGACCTGAGCTGAAGGCAGATGCTTAACCCACTGAGCCACCCAGGCACTCCACAGGAAGGGGTTTTGACTTTCATTCCAGGACAGTGGAGAACCGCTGAAGCAAAGATGCTGCGACTTATTTTTTAATGGATAGTGTTTGTAGAATGGAGAATGGACTGGAGGTGGGGGAACGCAGTCAAGAAGGCCAAAAAGAAAGAAAAAAAAAAAATAGAAGGCCAAAAAGGAGGCTCTTTCAGTAATTGAAGTCATTGAATTTGACACCAAAAGGGCCTAGACCATGGTAGGGGTAGTGCGGATTGAGACAAGAAGATGGATTTGGACAGATTCAAACCATCAAGGGTAGAATCAACTAATTCAACAGGGAGGTAGAGGGAGAAGTGGGCATTGAGTATTAGGCCCAGATTTCTGGCTACTGCCCTGGAAGGATGACTGAGCCATTCTTGGAGGCAGAGTACAAAAGCAAAAGAGTGGGTTTGAGGAGGAACATGGAAGATGCTGATCTCAGTTCAGACACACTCAGTCAGAGGAACCTGCAAAACATCCAAATGTTAAAGTTCAAGAGAGTGTCTGGGGCTACCAGTGGCTTTGTACTCAATCCAGAAAGAGTCTTTTCAAAGCATTTCTAAAAAGTGAATTAGACACATTTCTGAATAGCCACATTAAGTCAGTGAAAGGGGAATCACCATTTACAGCAGGGGAAATGGAGAGTCCAGAAAGATCCAAAACCTACAGCCAGGGCAGTTAGATGGTTAATTCCTTAGTTTTGCTAAAAAATTAAATTAAAATAAATTAACATCAAGACCATACAATGAAACACAACATAAAACCCTGGATCTTTGCCAATCTGCTAACCTGTGCCCGTCAATCCTCTCACTAACTCAATCATTTATTCACCAAGCAACAAGCGAGAACCAAACTGCTTTGAGTGGTCCTGGACGTTGCAAACATATAAGGCAAACAAGGCAAAGTCTCACCTTAATGACCTCTTATACGGAAGAGGCTATTTTAATTAGGGAAGACAGAAAGTCAACAAACAACAACAACCAAGAGAATGTCAGGCAGGAAAGGATAAATACGTGATTAAAAATAAAGCCAGGTGAGTAGGATGGAGAGTGACAGGGGAAATACCTTAAATTGGGTGATCAAGAAAGACCTGAGAAGACATTGTGAATAAGAAGAGCCGGCCGTGCAAAAAATCTAGAACATTCCAGAAGCGGAGGGATACATCAGTGTAGACAGCCTAAGTTGAGACTGAGTTTCATGTAGAAGCACAGTAAGAAGCCTATGTGGCCAGGTTGGGGGAGCCAGAGGGAAGAGCCACCGAAGATGGGGTCAGAGAGGTGGGGGAGGCCCCGAGCTGGGGGTCTTGCAGGCCGGAGCTGGGATGTCATTGTAAGTGTGACAGGGAGTTGTCAGGGCGTTTGAGCAGCGGAGTGGCCTTGGTGCATGTCCACATGCCCTATCACGCTGGCTGCTGTGGGGAGGGTGGATTGGGCCAGGTGGCCAGGCTGGCTGCAGGCAGGGCGGAGGATTCGCAGCCCACTCCGGCTCCCATTCACTTCTGTGCTGCCTGGCATCTTATCCCAGTCTCTGCCTCAGGACAGCCCTCAGGAGGGGTGGGAGTCACCAGCTCCAGTTTTCCCTCAGGATCCTATTATCATATTCTTTTACAAAGACAAGCACAGTTTGGAGCATGTCGCTGGCCCTTTAATAATATCTGATGTTTGATTAATAAGTTAAACAACCCATTGATTCCATGCATTCAAGGGCTCAGACAAACCAATTAAAAGGCCTAGAGACAAAGGCCCGACATGGCAGCTGTGTGCCGGCCCAGTCAGTTGCTTGACCGAGAAGGCTTGTCAAGCTCAATCAACAGGGTAAAGCTAAGAGTTCACAGTGACACAGAGTTCCCCAAATCGGCCATTGTTCTCCCGCTACTCTTAATCTGAGCCTCTGCCTCCTCCAGGAATCTGGAGAAAAACAAAACATTCTTTCTCAAACCTGGTGTTTTCAGGTCCTTCGCCACACTAGGAGCAGCCCCAGGCTTGGGTGGGGATCAGCAGGGCTCACCCAGCAGAGGCTGCTCCTTCTTTATCTGCTTCCTCCCAGATTCACTAGTTAATGCAGGACCTTTGGGCTTTCCTCACAAACAGGCCCTGAATCACCGTCGAAGCCCGGGAAAGGCATCGTCATACGTCCTGTCCTGGCTATCCACTTCCTGGGCCGGGCTGAGGCGTCCACGCCAACCACTGGATCCCTGCCATCCTCAGACAAAAGGCACGGGCTCCCGGAGCCGCCTGCCCCACACAGCCCCTCCTGGGGGAATCCCCGTCCCAGCCCTTGTGGAGAGAGTCTGCCATCCCATGACCCTGTGGGCCAGCAGTGAACCCTGACCCCAAAGGGTTTTCTAGAGTGGCCTTTAACTTGCAGCATGGCAGGTCAAGATAAGTGAAGTCAATCGAATTACTCTCCTAGGAACGGGAACCCCAGAGCAGAGGCGTGACTGTCCAAAGTGGGCCGTGGGCTGGGAGGTGAAGCCAGTAACTGTGGCTGACCACGTGAAGAGGCTACAGAGGAAGTGGGGTGGGCGCACACGTGTGCATGAAAGAGAGAAACAAGGTCTAGAGCTCGGCTGATGGGGTTTTTAAATTCTCTTCAAATAATCACTCAATTGATTGGTTTAATTTGTTTAAATTTAAATTAACTTATTTTAATAACATCAGTAATTTAAAATTTAGTTCCTCAGTGGCCCTGCACAGTTCTAGACCATTTCCACTGTCACAGCTAATTCTGCTGGACAGCCCAGTCTAAGAGACCCACTAGGATAGAGAATACGAAGCTTTAGTTCCCAGTTTGCAATCCCTGGTTCCAGCGCACACCAGGCTCAACTCTGACTCCTGCCCCATATTCCATAAGGCATAACTTGTATCCTTATAATTCGTACTCACCACCAACCTCCCCTGCCACTATCTTTTTCTTGAGCTAGATTTTAGTCCTCATCTTACTTTTTAAAAATTTTTTATTAATTTATTTGAGAATGAGAGAGAGAAGCACCAGTGGGGAGAGGGAGAAGCAAACATCCCCCAGAGCAGGGAGCCAGACTCGGGAGCCTCATCCCAGAACCCTGGGATCACGATATGAACCGAAGGCAGACGCTTAACCCACTGAGCCACCCAGCATCCCAATGACCTCATTTTACTTTTTATATTCAAAAGAATCTTAACTAAGTACACTAACTGACTGATATGAATGATTTAAAAAAAAATAGCCACTACAATTTATTGAGTGCGTATGTGTATGAACACTATGCCTTAGCATTTTATATGCATGCTTTTATTTAATCCTCACAGGAACCTTACAATATAGGTCTTTTATCTCCATTTGACAGCTGAAGGAACCAAAGCATAAAGAGCTTAAGCCAGTTGTCCAAGGTCACAGGCTGGTAGGTCAGTAAAGCAGGAATGGAATAGATCTTTCATCTCCCATGGCGGATGCATAGGAAGCTGGTCTGACTTTAAACCATGGAAGCAGACTGAAAAGTAGCAGGTAGCCCAGTCTGGGACTTAGTTAAGTCTGGGACTACAAATCTGAAACTTTTTAGCTATCTCTGGATTCTGGGACACCTTCTGAGGGCAGCTGATCTGGTTCCAGTCATCTCTCTGCCCAGCATTTTCTCTTTTCCCTTAAAGAACAGAAAGTTGGAGAAGTGACAGGCCATGGGCCCTGGCTGACCCTGCTGAGAAAGAGCCCATCAGGAGAAAACCGTATGTCCTGTGAACTGAGGGGTCTGCCAGCAATAACTCCCTGGTGCTAGAACTCTGGTTAGAGAACGTAAGTCGTGTGCTAATTGTCGTAGGAAGCCAAGTTGTGGGGGGCGGCGGGGGAGGCAGGGGAGTCAGCACATACTTCTCTGCTGAACTCCATTTCCCATTTGGTTTGGCAGCTTGTTTTTCATGAAATGAGGCCAATCCAAGAATTCCATGTCAACATTGCTCCTTTTACTGGAACCACAAATGCAGCCCCCCTGGGACCTGGCTGTATCTCTGAGCAGACATCAAAAACAACTCCTTTTTGCTTTGAAATCATAACGGTCTTCTAAGAGCTACCCACTTCCTTACCTTTTTTTTTTTTCCCTCTCTGAGGTAGAAAGTAAGGGCCAGGGTTTGTGGGCTGCAGCACCCCAGGATTTACTGTTGGCAAAGAGAGCCTCCGGACCAGGCCCCCTGGCCAGGCCAAGGGGGTTCTCCTGGACTTTGAGGTCATTTTTCCTTTCTTGTGCTTCCAAGCCCTCCTGGTTCCTTCCTGCCTGCTTGTCTCCCTTTCAGGAACAGCCTGATGAGTAGGCATGGTCTTCCCCAGCCTCCTCGTCACCCTCATCATGAGTTGCCCTCATGCTGTGACTTCAGGGGGCTTGCAAAAGAGGCTTTCACATCTGAAATCCTCTCTCCATCAGTAACTCAGTGAGTCTAACATGCCTCCATTAAAACGTGTGTCGTTCTCCGGGGCTCCTTTCCTTGAGGGAGAGGGGCCCCTTTTTAGCTGCTCCAACACTTGAGACCCCAGCTGGAGGTGGGGATGAGCAGGAGGGGAGGAGGAAAGCAGGCATGTTTGGGGCAGGGGAGTAATAGTGGCTAGTGATTTGTGAATTAGTGGGTCTGTTGGCAACACTACAGACTGACAGGGCCTGTCAGCAATGGGGCTTGCTACAGATCAGGTTCTCTCCCTCAGAGGGGTGCTGGGAAGACTTGTCATGGCCGGTCCCCTGGGGCATGGGATGACCTGGCCCCAGGTCACCTTTCTCTAGCAAGTCTGCAACTCGTGACCCACTGAAGCCTGGCTATGTGTCCTCTTCTGTGTCCTCCTAACACCCTGTACTCCTCTCCTTCATGGCTCTAAGCACCCAGGCATTGCCTCTTCGCTTTCCTGCCTTCCCAACTGGATGATTTTCCTGTTTGTGCTGCACACCCGGTGCCCTGATGTGTACGCAGCAAGGGTAATGCACACCTCCCTTTGCTGAATGAATGAATATTAGCTGCTCCTTGAAGTGCTAGGGGAGAAGCATGGGGGGGTGGGGAGCACATTGGGGAGGGGTGCGGTTATGACTGCAGGAACCTGTGGAGGCTCTCTCCAAGGACCGCAGGGTGGTTCCTGGTTACACAGTGTGTCCGCGGTGTGAATCTGGGCTCCATCAGTTACTAACCATGTGTATGGGAAAGCTGTTTCATCTGGGTGCCTCCATTTCTTCATTTATAAAATGGGGATGATCATAATACCTGATGTTCTTTTGTGAGAAATAAATGAGTTAACAGATCTAAAGTCCTTGAATCAAAATCTGATATGTAGTAAGCTCTTAATAAATGTCAGCTTAAGAAATGTTTTGAAAGCCTTAGAAGAGAGCCAGCTCTGTAAGCTGTCATCATCTGTGGCTGACTTCCTTTGTTCCCACCTCACCGGCCTCCTCCTACTGCTCTAAGGTCCTGGCCCATGCTTGCCTCAGGGCTTTTGCATCTCCCCTTACCGGGCATGCTCTCCCCCAGAGAGTCATATGATTTCCTCATTTGCTTCAAGTAGGCCTTTGCTGAAGTATCAGTTCTTCAAAGACTTCCCTTTAGACTGTATCTAGGAGAACACAACCCTTGCCCTGCTTTGGGTTTTATCTCATGTGTATAGTGTATAGTATAGGGTGCCAGACATGGTATTTATGCATTACTTTGAGTTTTGTTTGTGTCCACACTAAAATGTCACCTCTGAGAAGATAGGGACTCTGTCTAACTGTATCACTCCTAGTGCCCCATAGAGTGTCTGCCAATAGCAGGTGCTTAGAAATAGTTGTTGGATGGATGGGTGGATGGACAGATGGATGCATGAGTGGATGGGTGTATGGGTAGGTGGTTGGATGGATGCATGTGTAAGTAGCTGGGTGGGTAGATGGCAGATCAGTGGGTGGATGGTAGATGGATGGGTGGGTGTATGGTGGATGGGTGGGTGTATGGTGGATGGGTGGGTGGGTGTGTGGGTACATGAGTCTTTTGGAAGACTTCCACGTCCATTTCCACCAGCCTTCCAATCCTCAATCCCACATGCCTCCCTTCCCTGACTCCTGCTCTATGCCAGACTTGCTCTCTTGCTCCTTTACCTCCAGATGGCCCAGTTTGCCAAAGCCATGAGCTCTCCTGGAGTTGGGGTTCTTGCACAAGCAGTTTGGGATTTGTTGACTAATGCAGAAAAATCAGCTGCCCGATGTCAGCTGTTAAGGGGACACAGTGAATGAGATAGGTATTACAGTAGGAGAGACAATGAAGAGAGATGATTACATCTGCATTGGAGCTGGGTCAGAGAGAAGCCCAGGAGTGGGGTCACAAAGAAGGGCTCGTAACCCACACTGAGGGCAAGACTCCCCCAGAGACCTACAGCTAAGCTCCATCACAGAGCCTCATCTTAAAGTGCATGTGAATAAAACATAACTTGTATATCGAATTTATCTTGAGCTGAAAAAATACCTGAAGAAGCAAACTCTTGTGGAACCAAAAGCTTTTATCAGTCACAGATTTGATATCATCAAAGAAATATTTTTAAGACCATGGGTAATGGCTGGCAGTATAATCAGCAGGGAGAGGAGCACCTCCGGATTTCAAGGGTGGAGAGAGCTTGGGCTCCAGATGCTGTGGGCCCAGAATGGGGCAGGGAGGGGACTCTCGAATTCCTGGCTGGGAAAGGAACATTTCCTTAACTTTGGTCCTCTGCAAATCACATGCTCACAGACACTAAAAAAAAAAAAAGGAAACAAAATTAAAGAAAAACACTCAAAGTTCCTTGATACAATTTTTAAAATAGAAGAGCGTTAGGGATTGAATTGTATCTCCCTGACCCCAAATTCATACGTTGAAGTCTTAACTCTCGGTACCTCAGAACGTGCCCTTATTTAGAGATAGGACCTTACAGATGTAATCAAGCTAAAATGAGGTCATTAGGATGGGCCTTGATCCAACAGGACTAGTGTCCTTCTAAGAAAAGGAAATTTGGTCACAGACAGACATAGAGGGAAGACATTGTGAAGAAACAGAGAGAGAAGACAGCCACCTACAAGCCGAGGAGAGAGGCCTGGAGTACCTCTTCTCCTTAGTGCCCCTCAGAAGGAAGCAACCCCATGACACGTTAATTTTGAGAGTCTAGCTTCCAGAACTGAAGCAACAAATTTCTGTTGTTTAAGCCACCCAGGGTGTGCCACTTTGTTATAGTAGTTTTAAGAAACCAATACAGAGAATTAATAACAACTCTTCTTTACATCAAGAAAAAAGGACTTCTTCCATGTCTTTCCTAATTATTGGCAAATTCAAGTATTTCACAGGAGTTTACTTTCTCTATGACAGTATATATGTTGTATGCATATTATATGTATGACGTGGTACAAGACAGATCATAACCATGCCTTTAAAGTTCTTGAGGGGACTGGCGGTGTGTTAAGCGTGTGGGTTCAGCTTAATTTAACAAGTAATGTAAGGATGCTACCATGTGCCAGGCACTGGCCTAGAAACTAAGAATATGCAGTCCCTGCTTTCAAGGAACTCACAATCTGGTACAAAAAGCACAAGGGTAAAAATACATAATTCTATCTCAGAGCGATAGTGAGTGATTAAAATGTGTAGAGTGAAAGGTAACAGGAGCGAAAAATGACTAATTCAAGGAAAGGGGGCTGGTCAGAGATGGTTTGTCAGGGCAGAGTTAAACCTGCAGTCTTCTCCTTGAGGTTACAAATCATGGAGTGCTACAAACCTGTAAATCAATGAAATAGATTGATACATGTCATCAGTCTGAAAATGTTTTCAGAAGCTGAAAATCATTTGTGGATCATTGAAGTTTTGCTTATAATAGCAAAAAAAAAAAAAAAAATTGGAGGTGTCCCGAATCTTTAATAGACAGAGTTAAGTAAATTATGATATATTCATATAGTGGTCACACTATGGAAAATCATGTAACTGTTAAAAAATGCAGTAGAGCTATATATATCATCATGGAAAGATCTCCCAGACGTATTGTTAAGTGAACAAATGAAATGTTAGAACAATGTACGTAGTATGATATCATTTTTGTTATAAATACAAGGATATATGCATGGTTACTTATATTTGTGAATGCATATACAGAACTCTGGTAAGAGAGATAAGGATATTTTATATATATATATGAATATATGAATATATTCATTTAATCTTTTACAACAAAAAAAGTCTTTAAGGCAAAACTAACAAATTTTTAAAACATCCCTTATGCAAATGGCTAGGCCACCTGTGTAGGCCTGAGGCCCTGGGGCCCTGGAAATCTACTCTGTATGTCTGAGATAACTAGTGGGGAACTCAACTCCCACCCTTTGTCCTCATGCTCTGTCCACCTGGCCAACACGTTCATTTGCGCAGGGGCCTTGCCCCAGCTCCCCACAGTCATGTGCATGCTGTTTAGCTTGCTACGCTTGTAGCTAAGAGCTTTGGATTCAATGTGGGCAGACCCGGCTTCAGACCCCACACTTTGTACTCACTAGCGGGAAAGGTCACTGTGTGATCTTGAAAAAACCAATCCTTATTCTCTGAGCCTCTGAGTTCTCCCACAGGATGACTGCAAGAATTAAAGGCAATTCCCATTAAAGGCTGAAGAAATCATAACTCCAAAAAGAGAAATGACAGAAATCAGCTGTTGACTATGTTCTCCACTAACATCAGACCATCCCCAGGTTATCCTTACCTGTGGACTCTCTGCCTCATCTTTAGTGACTATACTTCCCCAGTTTTAGTGAAAAATTATGACAAATCAAACCAAAAGGAAATGAACAATGGAACTTACATATCTGATCAAGACTGCTCATTTTCAGTAACTCACATTCCACCTTCCTGTGTCCTCTGTTTACCTCCCATGACACACACATACACACACGACTTTAAAGCAAGAGAAGTTTGCACAGACCTGTTCCCATGGGAAGAAAACCCAATATGACACTATCCAAATGTGCAAATTTGCTGTACCTTTTATCAGAGCATTCATCAAGAAGTTTCTTTAAAATGAGGCATGCTCAATAGCATTTAGCATGTATTTATAGAATAAATGCAATTACCAGATATGTATTCAGTCATCATGTTATTAAAAATAATAGCATAGTGGACTCATCCTTTTCAGCTACCCAGCATCTGAGTCTGCTTCCTATTTCAGAGAATTTTCTCATTCTTTGGGTTTGGGGAAGACGGAGGAAACTTCCATCCCCCACCCCCCACAGAAGCTGAAAGAAGGTGGGCATTTTCCATCCCATTCCCTGGCACATAGGGCTCCAATCTGTATGTCGGACTCAGCCACTCAGGTGCCTCCATCTGGAATTTTGAATCTGGAGCAAATGACACAAAGACAGGAGATGGCTGAGATGATCACAGGCACACAGTCTTGGGGGCTGGCAGCAGCAAGGCCTGGCCACAGGTCCCAAGCTGACAGCTCCTGGGCCAAGGCTGGGCTGTGTTCTCAGCCGCCCAGCCTACATTGGTTCCTGCCCATTTTCCACACCTGGTTCTCTAGGCTTCCTGTTGATTCTGTAAGCCACCCAATATCCTTCCAGTGACTTACTATTTTCCTTAAGTTAACCGGAGTTGGTGCCCATTTACTTGTCACCAAGAACCCTGACCGGAACTAATCACTGCAAATTACTGAGCAGCTATGGGCTAGGAATTATCCTAAGCTCTTTACATGGAGTATCTCACTTAAAGTTCACAACAACCCTAGGAGCATGGAACCTGTTATTCCCATTTGACAAATGAGAACATTGAGGCTGGCTAAGGTTAAGTAGTTTGTTCAAGGTCAACACTAAGAAAAGAGAGTCAGGATTCAGATCCATCTGCGAGACTCTTCCTCCGACTCAGCTCCCAAGTATTTGAGGATCAGTTTACTGGTTACTCAAAGTCTCTCACAAGTACTTAGGGTTGGAATTTTTAATTCCTATTTTACAAATGAGGAAACTGAGACTCAGAAGGATTAAAAGTGACTTGCTCAAATATTTATCATAAGCCTTAAAACTGCACATACCCTTTGATGCAACAATTCCTGGTCTGAGCATTTCTCCCAAGGAAACAATCAAAGGCATGGCCAAAGATTGTTCACTGGGTTGTCATTTATTACAGGGAAAAATTAAACACCATCCTGATGGTCCAACAGTCCGACAGCAGCCAAAAAATTAGTGCATTCCATATGACAGAACCTTAGGTGGTCATTAAAAATCAGGCTGTAGAAGCAGACGAGGGGTTGCCTAGGCCCAGGGGGAACATGAGGGCTGACTTCAAAAGGGTATTCAGGAACTTTTGGGAATGACAGAAGTGTTTTAAATCTTGACAGTGGTAATGGTTACACAAGTGTATGCACTTGTCAGAACTCATCAAGCTATACACGTCAAATGGGGGCATTTATTGTATGTAAATAATACCTCAATAATTTTTTTAAAGAATCCTCCTATAGAAAGATTTTTATCAAAGACAATATTCACAAAATATTAAGTGAAAAGGTTACAAAATAATATTCATAGTATATTTATTTCCATGTGTGCTACGTGCCTAAAGAAGGAAATTCCCAAAAGAACAATAGTGGTTATCACTGACTGGTGGAAATTATGGGTAATTTAGACTTTCTTTATACCTTTCTGTATTCTTTAGCAATCAGAAGAAACAACACTAAGAAAAATGTAATGACTTGCCGTACGTCACAGAAGTATTAAATAGAGGAGAAAGAGGCTAGAAATTAGGACTTGGCAGCCGAGCTAATTGTACCTTCTACTGTGCCTCAGAGTTTCTGCTCTGTACCAGGAATTGCTATAATGCACACTTTGGAAAATTGCCTATAAGACATGTTCTTGCCTGTGAGGGACTTGAACTCTGCATGGAAGGGTAAGGAGGGAGCGATTGCATCTGGTGAGGGAATCAAGACAGGCTTCCTGGAGGCGGATTCTATGATGAGCCAAGAAGGTTGAGTGGAGCTGCAGCAGGGGAGGGAGGGCCAGACAGTGACATGCTTGTGGGAACAGCAAACCTTCAGTCTAGACCAGGAAGGTCATGTGGAGGGTGGTGCTGGGTGATGAGGGTACAGGGGAAGCTGGGGGTGCCCTGGAAGGGGCCCTCAAATAAGGCCTGAGCCTTTGGGCCCAACCAAGTGCATTACAGATGACAGGCCAGAGGAACCCACAGATCAGCAGGGCTTAATCCCCATTGCTGACAAAGAACCTCTGAGTTATAATGAAAATCCATGAGGAAATAAAACACGGTAAGTACGGAGATATCTAATGCAGGGCTATTTTGAGGGTTACATACAATGCATGTGCCTGTACCATAGCAGAAAAAGACATTCAGGGTACCTAGCTGGCGTGCTGTTACTCACCTACCTCTCCCCACTGCACCATGGGGACCCCAAGGGCAGGATCAGGAGCTTATTGGCTTTCATATTGCTGGTCCCATCACAACGTATACCTGTGACTGGAACAGAGTGGAGAGTCCGCAAATGACTACAGAATGAATGGAGACATCTACATCTTAGAAAGAAATCTAGGAGAGGAGGTATAGTGTAATGATTAGAGCATAGTCTCTGGAAGCAGACTGCTTGGATTTGAATCCAGGATTTGCATCCCCTTAACAGGATTTGAATCCACTTACGGGCTGTGTCGCCTTGGGAAAGTTACTTAATCTCTCTGTGCTTTGGTTTCCTGTTTCTATAAAATGAGATCTGGAGAGTGGCTGCTTCCTAGGGTTGTTGGGGGGATTCAATGAGTTAGTAGATGGAAAGCATTTAGGACCATGCCTAGCACAGAGTACAGAAGTGTTAGATATTAAAGGAGATCTTGCTTGTCTGACCTCCTTTAGAGATAAGGAAACTGAAGTCCAAAGAAAGGATAGTAATTTGTCCAAGGTCACAAAAGGAGTTGGAAGTGGAACCAAGTGCTCTGACTCCGTAAATCAGTAACTGCCTAGAATAAAGGACTTCTTGGTGGCTTCTTGCCATGTGCCTGGCATTGTCCTAGATCCTGTCTGGGGAACGTGTTTCCAGCCTTTGGATTGGAATGAAAAGCTATATACACAAGAAACAGCTCCAGACCAGTGCAGTGCAATAGAATGCATTCCTATCCAGGCAGGCTAGGGAAACTGAGGCCTCTTAGAAGCACTAACATTTCAACGTGGGACTTGTTTGGGTGAAGAAATAATTAGACCAGTGGCTTTCCATATTTTTGTGTGAAGGTTGACTAAGAAACATCAGACACTCTTCTCCACAGATTCTCCCTCCACATTATAGTGAAAGGGGCAAGCCCTTTGGGATCAGACCATCCTGGATTGAAAATCTGTCTCCCTTGCTTATCAGCTGAGTGACCTTGCAATAAACACTTGCTGTCTCTGAGCGTTAGTGTCTTAACCTATAAATGGAGGTAAAAATACCTCGTTCACTGGGTTATTGTAGGACCAAAGGAACTAGTATATGAGAGACACCAGCTGATCAAATAAAATCAATCCCCCACCCCACTCCCTTCTTTGGTCCTCTTGGCTGGCTTCCCAGATTGAGGAGGCCTTTAATACCTCTATAATTATAATGAGGGACAGGCTGTAAGCTGCAGACAGAGAACAAATCAAATTAAATCACTGGAAGAGTTTAAATTATCTTCCCCTAAGACCTGAGACCAGGGATTTTTCTTCTTCTTCTTCTTCTCTCTCTCTCTCTTTTTTTTTTTTTGGCAGTGGGAGGAGGGTGTTGAGGATGGAGGGAGCACAAGGCTTTGGAAAAGGGTGTGGTAAGGATTACAGAGGAAAGTCCCGGAAAGGGAAAGGTAGGCACTGAGGCTACTAGGTATGGCCAGCCCCACTCAGGATGTCAGCTTTCCTTTGGTGGAAAGGGAGGATACCAACATGTGTCGAGCGTGACTAAGTGCCAGTTATTGTGCTAGATGCCGGGGGTATGGCCTTGAACTATGTATGACTCTTGCCCGAGAGGCTGCAGTCTTACGGTGAACACTAGCATGAAAGATAAAGGATTATAATCCAAATAATTTTAGCAAGAACAAGAGAGACCACAGAAGTCTGGCATGATTGATGCTAGAAGGAGATCTTATGGAAGGTGGGTCTTGAAGGCTGCATAGATCAATTCAGGGAGGCAACCAGGGGAGGGAAATGACATAAGGTTCACCACTGCTGGAGTAAAAAGAGTTTGGGCAATGAGGCTGGGGAGGGAAGGAGAGGTGAGATGATGAAGGATCATGTTAGCCTTTATCCTGGAGTGATGGGGACTGATGAATGGTTTCAAAGGAATGGAGGACTCTGTCCAATTTTTATGTTAGAAAGACCCTTCTGGTAGCAGAATGTGGGGTGCACTGGAGTGGGGGCAAGCCTGGAGGCAGGATGCCATTGAAGACACAGTTTCTGTAGTCCAGGAGAGGGAACGAGGGTCTGAACTCGGAAGGCAAGTAACCATCTTCTCCCAAGCCCCCCAACTACACTCAACCTTGTCCTCCTCTAAACCCACAGCACACATGCTCCTCACTCTTGGCCCTGTGACCCTGGGCCGTGTGTTGTGAGCATCTGTCTGTCATCCCTCCGGTGCCAGGCTGGGAGCACTTCACCCTCTTCTCGACCCTGGACCGAAGCACTGGCTCACAGTTGGCGCCGATGTGTTCTGCGGGTCAGGGGGTTCGAGAAGGAGGGCATGGGGTGAATGCCGCATGTGGTCCAGTTCATGAGCCAAACAAGACCTCCAGGCCTGCTGCTCACTTCCCCTTCTCTATTTGTCCTTAATCAAACTGTGCAAAGAAATGTCTTAACCGACTTCTGTATTGTTTTGTGAATCAACAAAAGACTCTTGCATGTTTACCAACCAGAGCTGTAAGGAAATAACATATAATCAGGGGAGGAAAGGCCAGCTGGTGGTAGCTGGAGTCCGCCTGCACGGTTGTTTGCCTCTCCCTTAACAGAAAAGTCAGTTGTGGTTTATAGCCCAGGGCATTTTCCAGAGGTGAATTTGCCAGGACACAAAGACATTGGCTTGCCATGTTTTCTCCCTCCCTGTTCCATGACTTTCCCTTTGCCGCCTTCGATTGCCTCTGCGTGGGCACAGATAGGGTGGTTTCAGGTTAACCGGGGCCGAAAAGTTGTTATCACCTGACGTTCGGGCCAGCGGCTTATGTAAAACGAGCCGACTCCAGCAAGCACATGTCCCGGGCAGGAGCCCGCCCACCGCTGCCATCCTCCAGGCGCCGGGGAGCCGTGCACTGCCCAGGGCCAAGAATGAGGCAGCGCCCAGGGCTGGGGCTGCGTGGAGCGGCCTCTGACAAGGGTTGGGACACGTGGGCAGAGGAGTCAGGCAAGAAAGGATTGTGAGTCCCGGGTAGCACCTGTTCCCAGGGAGTAAATAACACTTGGCCCTTGTGTCATAACGCCTGCCTGTCGCCCAGCAGGCATCCCGTTCGTCCTTCGTGGTGGGCCGCCAGCCTCACACCATGCTGCTGGTTTCAAATGTGCTTTGGATAGGCAGCGAGAGTCCTGATAGCTTCTGCTCAGCGGAGTGTCCCTCCCCAACTCTCATCTCACAGCTGCTGTCCAACTGCAGGGTGCACAGGGTGGGCCGGCTGGCCAAGTATTTGAATCTGGTGCCTCCGGCTCTGGAGAGAGGCGAGGGGACGGAGGCAGAGAGCCCGAGACAGCCCTCGGCTGTGGTCCCGGGGGGACAGGTGCTGGTGGCTGAGCCTCATCCTCTCCCCCATCCCCCCCCCCTTCCTCTCCTCCTTTCTCTCGCCTCTCTGTTTACAGTCTATTCACGGGACAATATTTGAAGTATTCGAAATATGGGCATTGGAGCCCAAGACCGAATGCCAGGCTCCTGGTGCGGAAGGAGAATTGGTGAGTTGAGAGACAAGGAAGATGAATCAGTCTGTTGGGAAATGAATCAGAACTCGGGCAAGGACTCTGTTTTGAAAGGACGTCACTTACCGGTTTAAGTTACTAGTGCAGTGGTTTAAGAACTTGGGTGCTGAGGGCGAACAGGTCTGGGCTAAAATTCCAGCTCGGCCTCAGCCCTGCAGCAAAACTGTGCCTGTTTGTTGGGTGATCAGCTCACTAGGGTTCACGCAGGATTTTCTGAGTGTGGGGAACCTCCTCATCGTGGACGCACGTAGAAGATCATGATCGGGCTTAGCTTTTCCACTGTGGATAAGATACAGACGGTGTCATCACAGTCCCTGCCTGGCACACAGTGAGTGCTCTGCTAGGAAAGCTAGTATGATCCTCTACGAGGACCCAAAAGTCTTAGGGTCTTCAAGTCACCTGGGGCTCTGCTGGAGTGCAAGGGACACAGCTGCAGACACGCCTGTCTCTATACCAACATGGCAGCCATTTTGTCAAGGAGCTAGTGTTCTCTCTTCCCTACTGATAAGGAAATGATGTCTCGGAGGGGTAGGACTTGCCAGATGTCCACAGCTAGAAAGGGAAGGACGTAAATCTTTTTTTTTTTTTTTTTAAGATTTTATTTATTTATTTGACACAGAGAGAGATTGCAGGTAGGCAGAGAGGCAGACAGAGAGAGATAGGAAAGCAGGCTCCCCACTGAGCAGAGAGCCCGATGCGGGGCTCTATCCCAGGACCCTGAGATCATGACCTGAGCCGAAGGCAGAGGCTTAACCCACTGAGCCACCCAGGAGTCCCCAGAAGGACGTAAATCTTGAACCCAGCTGTACTACATCAGGCCCTGAGTTCTGTCCTAGATCATTCCACTTCCCTTGGGGCCATTTAACTACATCTTGAGTACTGCACAAGCCCTTGCTAGAGCTGTCGCCTCTCCTGGAATGCTCCTACCTCGTGGCCGTGGTCTTTGGGCCCTTTGTCTCTCCAACTGGCACACTCCTACTCTCCTTGGGTACCTACCCCAGGCATCACCTTTTCCAGAAGTCTGGGCTTGATCCTTCTCGTGTATTTCTACTCTCTTAACACCCCTTACGTATTTCGCTGCTACGTCTCCCTCACAGCACTGTAATCATTTACTAATGGCCTCTCTCCATGAGCTCCTCGAAGGGCTTCTCTCTTTCTACCTCCCCCAGAGCCGAACAGCATTCTTAACACATAGCAGGTGCTCGAACATTGTGGAACTGAAGGTGTGACCTGATTGTTTTGACTTAATAATAGCCATCATTGCCTGAGTGCTTATGATGTGTCAGGCACCATGCTGAGCATACGTATTATCTCATTGAATCCTCACAACAAACACATGAGGTTTGGCTAAGGACAGATAGGAAAACAAGGCTCAGAAAGGCTAACTATCACACCCAAGGTCACACAGCCAGTAAGCGGCAGATCCAAATTTTGAGTCCAGAGCTGCCTAGCACGCCATTAACCACAGGCTCGTCGATCGCCAGTGCCTAACACGGTTCCCTGCTCCTGTCAGGCACTTGGTACCAGACAGCAAGTGGGGTGGAAGCTGTGGGGTGGGGACTAACAAGCTTTCCACAGGACGTGCGGCACCAGATCCAGGTTCATTGCCTCTGTCTTCAGGAGCTCCAGCTCCGTGGGCTGGCGTTGAAAGCTCTTCCTAATTCCAGAGCTTATTTTCACCCTCATACCTTCCCAGCCTCTCTCATCCTCCCAGGGCAAGGTGAGATCTGAGAAAGCGGAGGAATGTCGCTGGATTGTCTTCAACAAATTCTTTTGTCGATAAGACCTGGGGGAGTTTCCAGACGCTTTCTTATGACTGTTGCAGCTCAGAACATTGAGCTAAGCTACAGTGACTCAGCCCGTGGAAAGCCAGGGCCACTAAAGTTTCCCAGGAAGTCAGGTCGTCTCCGTACAGCCAGCGCAGGAAATCACAGGCAGCCCAGCCTTCTTGGAGACTCCTTGTGGGCTAGACGGGCAGGAGGAGGGCCTGAAGGATGAGCTCCGCCTCTCAGGGAAGAGAGGCTGGGTCTGGAGGTGCGTGTCTCCCCTTACCATGACTTCTGATCTGCAAGAAAGCTCGGGGATGGCCTCGGGGTACAGGTCCTGGCTTAGCATCCTCCTCGCAGTGAGACAAGAGCCAGCGATGCGGCCTTTCTGAGCTTCGCAGTCCTCTCTGCAGGATGAGGAGGAGAAGGGTACCTACTTGCCCGGGGCTCTTGTGCAATGAAAAGAATGAAGGTTCACACGGTGCTGAGCAGCTCGCACATCTAGCAGATGCCTGATAGTGGTTCTTATCGTGTGAGTGAAGGACGGGAAACCGGTGAGGGGAGACTCCCGCACCGGGGGTGGTCAGGATTCTAGTCCATTCCTCACTGTTCCTGGACCGAGCAGATCTACTTGCTGCACCATTGTGACCGCTCTCTGGCAAGGAGCACGTATGGCGTTCCGTTGGCCAGCAGCTCCCAAAGCGTGTTTTCTGCAGGCTGGTATCTGCAGGAAGAACTGGTTCAGCCTGAGCCCATTGTGTTACAGCACGTGTGTTTTGCTTTGGCAAGCTGCAAGTGCCTGACCCCACAACATTATCTCATGGGGACTTTTTTTTTTTTCTCCCCAGAGGTCAACCAGGGTGTGCTTTCTTACCCAAAGAGGGCCTTGAGTTTGAGAAATTTCTTCTGGACCCACTGTGTGAGGATTCATGAGCTCCACAGTCCTGGCCGTGTCCCCTTCATCTATTATCCACCCCCCCCCCCGCCCCCGCCCCACCACCAGCTTTAGGTAAATGGATAATTTATGTCCAGGTGAAGAAAGAGGTGCAAATGTCTTAGATAATATCTTTTCTTCTCTGACTTTGAAGTGTGTCAAACCAAAGCCAAATGGCCTCAAATTGATAATAAGTAGCCTTTTAGTGTGGCTGTATCTTCTTACAAGTCAACAAGTGTCTATTAAATTGTAAGTGTTGGAAGACTGGGGCTCTGAAGACTTTTTGGACAGAAAGTCCTGCAGAACAGATTTAACAGTCAAGAAATGAAAGTCTCAAGAGAAGTGACATTCTGAAGATTATTATCCAGCTGGAGGGATTTAAATCCAAGACTCTAATCTTAGGCTTAATTCTCTCTTCCTTCTCCTCCTCCTAATGGCCATCCCATGGTGTCACTGGTGTGGGGCTGGGCAACATAAAGACACCAAGAATTCAGGGAAACACCTTCTATCTTTGAGGGGCTTTCCATCCAGGAGAGAAATGAGCAGGTTAAAGGAAGAGCAGATAATCTTTAACAACATGCTCAGGAGAAAGAACAAATGCTTTCATGCAAAACAACCATATCCTGGCTTTATATCCTCCAAAGCCCCACCCTTTACCCTCCCTCTGTGGGACATGGGGCCTGTTACCTAACCTCCTAAAGCCTCCATTTCCTCATCTAGAAAGCCACCTCTTAGGGCCCCTGTGAAAACATTTAATATAGAGCCTAGCACATACTAGGTGTTCAATAAACGGAGCAAAAAACCAATCCAACCCCACAAAAATGCAACTTCCTCCTCTTTTACTTCCCTCTGGGTACCCTGTCATTTGCAATGTCGATTTACTTCCAATTTCCCCTTCAGTCCTTGTAAGACCTTTCAAAGGTACTTAGGGAAGATTCTGAATAAATAGTCACTGAATGAATGGCTACATGGGTGGATCAGTAATAAAACTAACAAGCACAAAACAACTTATGATAGGCCAGGGACTGCTCTAAGCCCTCTAAGCACTTCCCCTGTTCTATGTAACTTCTGTAATACATACATTATATCTGCACAGCAACTCTATTATCATCCCCATTTTACAGATAAGGAAACTGAGGTCCAGAAGATATTAAGTACCTTCCCTAACATCTTAGCTGAGGTGAAGCCAGTTAAGCTGGCTCCAGAGTTTGGGCTCCTACCCTAAACACTGCACTGACTGACTGACTGACTGACTGACAAAAGAATGAATACAGGGGCCAGGTCACTCTCCTTTTTTACAGATACCGAAGCTGAGGCTGACAGAGTATTGACTTGCCCGAGGTCCTACAGCTGGCTTAATAGTAAAATGGCCATAACATGGCAGGATTCCCCTTCCCTGCCCCCTTCAAAGGTAAACGTAGTCACGTGACTTATTTTATCTGATACGATGTGGGTAGAAATTGCATATAACCGGATGGAAGCTTTAAGAACCTGCCACATTTCTTAGAAGCACACATTGAAATGAAACCTCTATCTGCCTAGGTCAACTGAGTGACTAAAAACAGCAGAATCCCCCCTGCCTACCCATGATAGCATTAAGTGAGAAATACATTTTTACCATGTTAAGCCACTGAGATTTGGGAAGGTTTGTTAGCACATTAGAATCTGAGTTCTCCTGACCGAGATAGGTAGGACCAAGAATGAGAGCTTAAGTAATCAAATGCCTCATACAACTTCTGTTGCATTCCCTGACCCAGTCAGCAATAAACCCTTGGGAGTCTCACCTACCAGTGGCTTCTCCCCCTCACCCACTGGACTATTCTCGGATTGAATGAGCTGGATCAGTTATGGCATGAGGGAAAGACAGCTGCAGAATTCCAGCCCCTGACAGAAGGTTTTAGACAGACATTGACAGCTTGGCTCTGCCGGTTTGATACAACAGAAACCCCCTTCCCAAAAGTGCTGTCTTGTATAACTTTTCTTAGTGAATAGAATATTGCAGAGAGTGAGCTGTTCATAAAGTATTGAGATTAGCAATAGTACCTCCTAAAGCTAAAGATGTAAAGTCAAGTTCCATTGACCAGGTTTATATTGGACTGATTTTTTTAAAAGGTTGTAAAGATTTTATTTTTTTATTTTTTTTAAGATTTTATTTATTTATTTGACAGACAGAGATCACAAGTAGGCAGAGAAGCAGGCAGAGAGAGAGAGGAGGAAGCAGTCTCCCTGCTGAGCAGAGAGCCTGATGCGGGGCTCAATCCCAGGACCCTGGGATCATGACCTGAGCTGAAGGCAGAGGCTTTAACCCACCCAGCCACCCAGGCGCCCCAAAAGGTTGTAAAGATTTTAAACAATTATTAGTTATATAACCTAATAGACTTATTACTTTCTATTTGGCAAATAATTAACAAACAATTGATATTGACATCAAAAATGCTCAACTAATTTTTCAAAAACATTTTTGATTGCTTAAGTGAGTCCAACTAGAATTTCTAAAAAGCAATTTCTGTATGTAAAGAGTATCATTTATATTATAACTAATGAGAGAAGATTATATAAAAGAGGAGAACCAGGATTTTAAACACCGATTTACATATATTCTTACTAAAAATGTTTGTTGACACACACCAAAAAAATAATAATGTCTAGATCTAGATGAACTTTATATTCAGCCTTTTATTTTTCTGCGTTTTTTACAATTTTACATATAGACTATATTTTTCTGTATCATCTGGATTTTTCCATAAACTGTACTTACAACCAAGTAGTTCAATCAAGCTTTTCTCTTGTAAGATACATTTCCTTTCCCGAGATTGGCTGGCTATCTTTGGGGCCACTGGAGGCCATCTTGAACGTGAACCTGAGCCCAGCTGCGATGTCAGGTGAGGGCAGACCCAGAACATGACCATGTGGGCTACATGAGTTCCATGTCAATGATACAGCAACTGAGGCCCAGAGAAGGGATGTGCCCACAGCCACAGAACTAGAGAGTAGAACAAGAACTAGAACTCAGGCCTGACGCCAAAGTTCATACACTTTTCAGCAATCCCCAATTTTGAGGAGGTTGTAAGCGCCTGGTTTGCATTATTAGACTAGATGCTCTTCCAAAACTTAGGTGGACATAACTTGACTGGACATAACAGCGACTGGACATAATGTTCTGGTGCATTTACCATGTACTGTGCACTTTACTGTTAAAGCATTTAAAAAGGCATTATCTCACTTTAACCCAGAACAACCCTGTGGGACCACAAAGGACACTTAGCTCTGAAGCTCAGTCCTGTTTTCTTGGCCTCACCTTCATGTAGTCACTGCGGAAAACCCTAGGTATCACCATATCTCAGTGCCTCTAATTTCACAATTTTGTACTTTATTGCAAGTGACTTGAACTCCCTGAACTTCAGTTCCCTCCTCCATAAAATGGACATAATAATGTAAGTTGTCCAGATGCCCAAAGGAAACTCCACACGTAGCATGCAGGGTTCACGTTCAGTTCCATGTTGCAGCTTATCAGGTCCTCCCACAGATGCACTTGATCAACGGTTTCATGGCATGCCCTTTCTAATCCCTTCTACCAGGTCTTCTCCATGTCATAGGCTGGTGCCCTCTGCCTCACCAAACCCTGACCCTCCAAAGCAGCGTCAGCTCCTCTGAGAAGCCCACCCTGACTCCTTCAGCCAAACAGAACCCTCCCACTTTTGAATTCCTATTGAAATTACGGTTCTTGCCCCACCTGCCTGTACTTTAGGCTCATAACACTAACTGGGTGACTGTCTTCTTTTTCTACCATACCTCACCAGTCAGGGATCTTTTATAACAGATAAAGCTGAATCTTTAACTCGGGCTTTCAAACACTTTTGATATCTATATATCTCTCTCTACCTGACTATTCATCCTCACACACAGATATATGATGTGTGTATACACACACACACACACACACACATATATATCATATAGGCACCTGTATTTATACATGTATATCAATATGCACATGTGTATATTTTTGTAACTCAGCTCCATTTGAAGAATAGATAAACACCTGGAAGACCTTTGCTTTTCTTCCCTAGCTTTGAAAAGATAAAGAAATGGATGCTAAACTGGGACAAAGGGAAGAGAGGGGAAAGGAGGCAGAGAAGCTTGCGTGTGGAGAAAGGAGATAAGAAAGGCTAAATATAGTATCTCATTTAACTGTCAGACCCACCCTGCTATGTTGTTCACTTTACAGTCGGGAAAGGGAGGCCTGGGAAGATTAAGTGCCACACCCAAGCTCACAGAGCCAGACTGATCCTCGCTCTGCCTGGGTCTGAAGTTAGTGCCTATCCTGCATCTCCCTCCCGCAGCGGGTCTACACACACTCCGAGCCAGGCTATGTGTGTTGAATTCTGGTCCTACCGCTTGCTCATTATGTGACCTTGGGTAAGTTACCTAATTCTAGGCCTCGGTTGCATCACCGATAAAATGGAGTGATATACAGAGGACGGCTTTGGGAAGAGTTTGTCAACATGAAATGAACCTCAGCAAGTAGAACACTTAGAAAAGTTCCCAGTGCAGAATTAGGGCTCTGTCAGCATGAGCTGTGATCTCAGGGCTCCCCAAGAAGGGAGCAATGGCCCCAGCAGATCCAGGAGGAGCCCACTTCCTCCATACCAACTTGTCCTCTGTCACCTCTTCCCCAAGCTCAGGACCCCGCCAGGACCCCAGCTGCTCACACCATCACAGCCTAGGTTCCCATCCTTTCTGCAGGGGATTTCAGCTAGGGCACAGGTGAACTTCTGATAACAGGAAATAAGATCTTGTAGAAAACCAGTGAAAGCAAAACACTTCAATACACTCCACTTTACCAATATCTCCTGGATTTGCAGTTCACACAGTGGCAACTTCAGTTTCTGCTTCATTTTCATATCTCCCTTCGTCTCCAGCATGGTCAGGAAAATGCCTGGGATCACAGGGCTCCTAAGTGCAGCATCTGGGATCTGAACCCAAACCAGCTGGCTCCAGACCCTGCCTGCTGAACCACTTACCCCACAGGGTTGCCCCCTTTCCTTCTAGAAAATGCCTTGAGGACAGACTTCTAGCGGTGGCCGGCACCTAGTGTCTTGCTCGCCATAAATCAGCAGGACCCAATGACAGACTTGTTGCCTGACAAGGTCAAATGTTTTCATCTTTTCTCTTCAGAGTCGGTTAGGCTGGTTTGAATTGAGGAGAGGTTAAAATATTCATTCGTTCATTCATTCATCATTCATTCATCAAACGCGTACTGAATGCCTAACCTGGGCCAGACTCCAAGCCAGGCGCTAGAGAAACAAAAACAAATAAGACAAGAACCCTGCACTCCAGTGGCTCAGAGTCCATGTTGGGGTGGGGGTGGGGGTGGGGGAGGGGGAAGTGCAGGGATTCTCAACCCTGGATGAACATTTTCATCTGCTGGAGAGCTTTTAAAAAAATAATGATGCCTGGCCCTTACCGCCAAGTGGTTTTGATTTAATTGTTCTGAGATGGGGCCCCAGGGTTGGTTTGTGGAATTTTTTAAATAAACTTTTTAAAGACAGGTTTAGATTTACTGAATTATTACGAAGGTCCTAGAGAGAACTGCAGTCTACACCACACCTAGTTTCACCTACTGTTCACATCTTACATCAATATGGTACATTTGCCACAGTGAATGGACCAATATTCATGCATAGTTATTAACTAAATTTCATACTTTGTTTAAATGTCCACACTTTTTTCCTAAGGTCCTTTTCCTGTCCCAAGATCCCATCTAGTAACCTCACCCCAGTACATTAATTATCTTGTCTCCTTAAGCTCTGCTTGGCTGGGACAGTTTGTTGGCTTTGATGTTTTTGGTCTTTTTTAAAGTTCTTCAGATTCTAATACATAGTTAATGTTGAGGACTTCTGCTCTGGGGTCAAAAGCTTGGAATTTCTAGAGGCAGGCTCTCTGGGGTCAAATTCTGGTGGCGCCACTTGACAGCTGTGTGACCTTGGTACAGTAACAAGTAAGGCTGTGGGGCCTCCATCTTCTCACTTGTAAAATGGGCATAACAATAGGATCTACACCTCTGAGCTGGGAAGGTCCAATGAGGCCAACATTTCAGAACTCTTTCACATAATAGTATCTAGGGAAAATCCATAGTATTTGGTATTACGCACTGGCATGGTATACAACACAAGTTATGCTGGCGTAAATGGATGGGTCCACTCACAGTGGAGAACGAGAGGATCAAAGAGTGGGCCACCTGTAGCTCCAGGACACCACTGTAGGAAGTTCGGGGTTCACACACGTGAAGGCAGTCATTCTCCCTGGATCCGCACGGGCCCATCGTGAATGGCTTCTGTACGTACAAAGGAGGAAACGGGGAGTGAAAAGCAGGGAGTAGCCCAGACCTGGGCAGTGACAGTGGGCAAGGCCAGGGCAGCTACTGTGGGGGCCCGTTTGTGTCTTTCCAAAGGGAATGTGCATTGTCTCAGCAGCCGGAGGGAAATGCTCTAACTTCCTGAGAAATGCCGGGTGACCAGCTCTGGACAAACCCCAGGGCACCTCGTTATACCGCGAGGAACAAGAGCAGCCAGCCTGCTGACACATGAAGAATGCAGAACGCCTCGCCAGTTAAACGCTGGCACTAGGAAACTGAAGGCTCAAAATTCCTTGTCCGGAGCCTCTAAAGCCAATCCCTCCTGAGGCTGCTGCCTCTCTGGCGCCACCACCTGGTATCTGCAGGGTGGTTTGCAGCCTGCAGAACCTGCCAAAACCGGTACTGTTTTTTCTTTTCTTTAATGGATTTTTCTTTGAGAAATACAAGACTTGTGGATATTAAATAAAATCAGTTTCTAGGGGAGAAACTTAAAAATCACAATGGGTGGAAAAAGTTAACACTGTGTAGGCCATAGCAGAACCCAGAGAATATATTTGTATCATTAAAAAATTCTAGGTGCTTCCTAATTGACCTTTTGATACCAAAAGAGCTATTAAATTTGTAATTGGTGGTTCTTGGTGTGGAGGTTCATAGGACAAGCTAGGGAGCCTTCAAACCTTGAGCTGACTTCCCTAGGGAGTTATTTGGCTTTTGAATCAGGTTTTCTTTGTTTAAGAGGAAGCAGCTGCAACAGCGGCCAACTTCCGGGCAGTTTCTTTCTTGGAGTGGGGAGCCTGCAGAACTACCACAGCTTCATCCACTCGGGAGCTGGGAGCCGGGAGCCAGCGACCATGGCACAGGCAGTAGCCCGGGGTTGCCAATGTCCAGCAACATTCCCTGAGTCTTTCCAGCCAACTTTCTCATAGCATCTGCTTCCGTTCCTGAGAAAGTGCTGTGGCCCAGCATGGAGGCAGGCAGGGCCTCCTGCTCTCCATAGATGCCAGTCTGTGGTGCCTATAGGTGCCTGAGGGTAGAATGAGAGCAGTGGCCACTGAAGGCATGTTTGAGTGATACAAAGACACTGGCCATTTGGACTCCAGCTAAGCTTCGTTTCCTCAAAGCGGACCTGGGGATCAAGTTCCAGATTCAAGTGTCCAGTGCATCTTCAGTTACAGGAAGTCAACCCCTCCACCCCCCTATATTTGCTAGGCATGTATTTATTGAAGATAAAGAAATGACAGATGCAAAGAACTGTTAACTTGAGATGGTTCTCTCTGCAGTTTGGCCACAGATAGACCACTACCATCCCTATCAGACAGTCCTGGCACCTTTGAGACCCAGAGAGATTCATGGGTGATTTAGAAGTCATGATAAACGCTGATGTGCAGAAAAGACTTAGTGCTATGAAGTGCTGTGTTCCTCATCTTACAGTGAAGTGTATACAAGCCAAGAGTGTTATAAAGGACACATCAGGGGGTTGAATTTTAGCCCTACCGTGTGACCAGGGGTAAATTATTTAACCTCCCTGGGCCTCCATTTCCTCATCTGTAAAACCAGGATTAAAAACACCACCCTCAAGGTGTTGCCCTGGGAAGATGAAGAAGCATAGTAAGTGCTAAACTTAACACCCAGCACATGGCAAGACCTCAGTCAAGGGTAGCTGGGACTAGGAGGAGTCCCACCATGACTTTGTGAGGCAGGACACACCTGCTTCACCGAGGAAGAAATTATAGCTCAGAGACAGGGGTGACTGAGCCATGGAAGTGGCAGAGGCTCTTGGGGCTCAAACCCTGATTCTCTAGACATTGAGTCCAGGGCCCTTTCCTCACACCATAGACAAGGCGCCTGCCACATCTGTAGACACTCAGCTGAGGCAGAGACCTCAGGGCTGGAGAAACAGCCACATCAGAGGGAGCAAAGCAGGCAGTGAGGGACCCCCAGACAGGCGGGAGCTGGACACCCAGACCTCAGGGCTTAGACACAACCCTGGATGGGTGGCAGGGAGGCCAGAGGGGTGTGCGATGCCAAGGCATGAGGTCATTGGCATGAAAGGACAGGTGGTCTCACAAGCAGCCAGTGAAGCCTGACTCAGGGAGTGGCATGATGACATGAGAGACCAGAGACTGGAGACCAGGAAACACGAAGAACTGAGAGAAGAAAAGGTGGGAGGAAAACCTGACCAAGAGCCCCATGACAGCATTAGCTGAGGATGGCATGTGCCTTTTGGGGCAGGACAGGTGAAAACAGTCTGTGATAAAGTCGGCTAAGGAGCTCCTTTAGAGTTTCTTCTGAGGACATAAAAAGAAGTGTCTTTCCTTATCAAACCAAGCAACATTCCCTTTATCTCCAAATTCAAGTCAAATTCCTCCAAGTCCACAGTCAAGTGAAATTAGCTGGGAGAAACAGGACTTGATATGATTTGATCTGGGAGGCTCTGATGTCCACGTGTTGTGTGTCTGTGATGTCCACGTGCCTGTCCAGATGTAAAAAGAATCTCTTTAAGCCTGTCTTCAGAGACCAGGAGTCAAGGAATTTTGGAATGAAAGGTCACGCAGCTCAAATTTCCCTCTAGGGCATAAACCCTCTCTTCCAAAGGGAAGTGGTCTGCCAGGCTTTGCTTGAACATCTGAGGATGAGGAGATTGCTTCCAGCCAAGGAAGCCCCTTGCATATACGGACATTTCTAAAATCGGAATTTTAGAAAATGTTTCCTTGTTTGCCTGTCAGGATTCCTTCAGTTGCCAGTGACAGAAAGTCCAGCTGAAACTGTCATTACCAATAAATAAATAAGGAATACACTGTGTGACAGACTCTTGACATGCCAACCGGAAGCCCCTCCAATGAAAGATGTTTAGCCCCAGCTGATGGAGAGCTCCCAGTCAGCAACCTTTAATCCTCAACCCCTCCAGGTATTGCTTTGCTGCCCCAGCCTTTCCTGCGGTAACCCAAAGCCAATGAGTAATCAATGCCGGAGTATAGAGGTCTGGCTCATCTCCACCCAACTCAGGGCGTGGCTAAAGCTGTTTTTAGGCCTGTGTTTGGCTTCAGTCCTCCCTGGGCAACTTCTATTTCCTCCCCTTCCTCAAGTGTTCATACCCAGGACACACCCCAGTAAAGATCCCGCCCCCCAGACTCCATCTGAGTCCACTTTTCAAGAAACAAAATTGTGACATACCACCTCACTTAACTGAAAGATCTAGAGGACATCAGGCTCGGCTGCTTCCAGGGGCCAGAACGAAAAGAGCTGGGGCAGAGTGTTACCCCTTCCTTTGGCTGCGTGTTCCTTTGTGTTGACTTCCACTGTAGATATACGCACTTGTGAGTGCAGTGAGGGAAGAAAATTTTTACCAACAACTTCCTAGAAACTCAGAATGTACTTCTCATCAACCTGATCTGAGTGACAAGCTGATTCCTAGACCAATCATTGAGGCCAGTTAGGAAGGGGTATGCTGATTATCTTAGGCCCGAGCCATAAGATCACCTGGAGGAAGGAATAGTGTTAGCCCACCAAAATAACCATGTTGACCAAGAGGAAGAGAGACCTATTCCCTGAACAAGATGTGGGTTCTGTGAAAGAAAGAGAAGCAGACAGTGTGCAGGAAAACCCTGCAAATGTCTGTTGCAATTTTGCCATGTGGGACTTGGTCCCCATGCTGTTCCCATCCGTGGGGCTCCCTGATGCCAGTCTAAGCCCTTGGCCTAGACAGCCCTTCAGGTATCTGGAGAAACCCACTCCAGCCCCACCTCCAGCCTGCCCCCCCCCCCCCCCCGCCGGTTCCCAACCTTCCATTCTCCTGTGGCCTGACCCTGAGCTCTCTCACCTCTCGGCATTTTCTTCTAAAAACAATCTATCTTTTGTCTTTGGTTTCAAAGTGTGCTGCCCAGGGTAAAATACAAAGCTCTTAGAAAAGTACAAGATGATCACTTCTCGCCTATGAATTCTACTTCTATTAGTGGAGTCCGAAATCCAAATAATGAGTTTTTCTCAGTAGACCAAAAAAAAAAAAAAAAGCGATTTGTAACAATGTTAGCTCTCTACTCACAAAACCCTATTTGCTGAAGGCACTTACTGCTCAGCTGCTCTCCCAAGTGCCTAAGGCTTCACTCCACTGCTGTGCAGTTGGAGTCTTGCACAATATCATGTATATAACAAATTGCAATACTATAGGCATTGATGGGATATTAGAGCTTGTGCTGCCTTGCCTCTGTGTGTAAGGGTATAGAAATTCACATGAGTGAGACAGTGTAATAGATCAGAATCCTGGATTCAAGGCCTGAGCTCCAACTTCAACGAGAGGTAGGATCTTTGCAGGTCACTAAATTGCTCTATCTCCCTTTCATCACATCTACAATGGGTTAAAAATAGCTCCCTCGTGTGAGGTATACATATCAAAGTCCAGTATACAGGACTTGAAAACTATGGGAATGTGTGTGTGTGTGTGTGCGTGCGCGCGTGCACGCGTGCGTGTGTGTGGTATGAAACACTTTACATTATAAAATGATTTTCCTTACCATATAAAAATGTTACAGTTTAAAATGTTTCTCCTACTGTGGGTCATAGTTTAAAAATCAGAAGGAAAACACTCCTTTACACCATGTGCTCCCAAGTGCCCAGGCCTAAGTCTGTCTTATTCACTATTGTGCAGGCAGACACACACAAAGAGAGTAAAACAAAAGCTTCATGAAACAAACCTTACTTGTTACACAGACGTAAAAAGTAAAGCTAAGTAGTGAACATGGGTTTATTGCTATTTAAATGCAACCTAGAAAAAAGAAATCCCAAGACAAAGATTACAAAACCTAAACATTACTGGTCATGACCCACTATGTTGATCTCACGGTCCATCAGTGACTGCAACTCAGTCTCAAAAGCTCAGGTCTGGCACAAGAGCCAGACAAGCAGATAGGGAATCCAAGAGAGGGTAAATACAGCCCTGAGGAAAGGACACCAGCAGAGACCCAGGTGGTCGGAGGGCTCCCCAGAGAAAGTTGCACTGAAGCTGAAGTTGAAGGATGAGTAAGAGTTGCAGACGTTGGGAGTGAGAGAAGCCAAGACAGGTGTGGAGAGCGACTAGCAGAAGGATCTATGTGTGCAGGGAAAAAACAAACCCCTGGCCCCTTGCCACGTGCAGTACAAGGGAAGGCGAAACCAGTATTTCCTACCTAAAATAACACAGTGAGCAGAGGCCGCTGAATTGAATGGTTGCAAGATAAAAACATAAAAGCATCTTTATAAAAATCTATGTATTCTTTACAAAACTATTTAAGTGTACAAAAACACTGGTATACATAAACCAAAAAAAAGTACTTCAAAACTCTTAGGAAATAAAGAAGGCAATTATGCCCAAGATATCTGATAGGTGGGATGAAGTTCAAGGTTATTCTCTCACACTTCCTTAGGGAGTACTCAATCAGGCATAATTTATCTAATTGCTCACGCTTAATTTTAATCTCAGTGGAAATGAAACTGCTTAAGTTGCAAAGGTGATAAAGCTTTGAAAAACGTAGACAGGTGTGGTTCCTGGCTCCAGAGAGTTCCCCTTTTCCATGTGCCCGCCATTCTCAGCATTACTCACACCTGCAGACGAGGCAGGGCCTCGGGCTGCAGCTCCCAAGTGGAGCCAGGGCAGGGCTGGCTCCTGTAAAAAGCAACTCAACCACAGACCAACCACCTTCCAGCTGACTCTGCCCCCACACTCCACTTTCTGGCACTCTGATAACTGGGCCTCTCATTGACTTGTTTCCTGGTTCTGGTCCATCTCCCTCATGCCAGGACCTGGCTCCTACCTCATCCCCTTTGGCGTGACATTTCAGCAAAGGTTTTTCTTTCTCCAGTTGGCTCCAGCCTCTACCTCCACCGTTTCCTCTCTACATAATCCTTCCGTGCACCTGCAACAAAATTATTGCCCCAAAAGGTCCTAAGAAACTAGATGATCTGAGAAGGGGCATGCATTGTCATTCATTTTTTGGATTCATTAAAGAAGCCCAAGGGGCTCCAAAGGGTGCAGAATAGATTAACTCTATGTGCCCAGAAAAGGGGGTTACGGTCTGGAGAGTAGCAGTCCTGTGCAGAGAGAAAAAGAGGGACAAAGAAGGAGAGTCTCAGGCATCTAAGAGGTAGCACGAAGACAGAAGATTCCAAGTGAATGATTGAGGTGAAGAAAGGAAGGAGCCCATTCAACGAAGCTCTTCCCTACATTGAAGTTTTGCTACATTAGGCTTCAGCTACCCTGGCCTTTTGGTTGCTCCAAACACAATTATGATGTGTTGTCCCCTTGGCCTCGGCAGGCTGTCCCCCCATCTGGCTCCTCCCTACTCATCCTACAAAGTCACCTTCGTGTCCCCTATCATGAACTCTTACCCCGCCTTTTCCTAGTACCTCCCATTAGGCCATGATTACCATATTGGATACACCATTATTTAAGATCTCCCTTCTTCATTAGACTGTAAGGTCTGAGAGGGCAGAGATCATATTCAGCTTAACTTTCTGCTATGCTTGATAGCCCCTAGACGTTTCACGTAGGTGAGCCAATATGTCACAGTTTCATTCCCTGGAAAGTGGACTCTGAGATGGAGTTCAGGGGAAAGATATTTACTAGGGAGCATCCTAGAGATGAACACTTGAAGAAAGGAGGAGAAGGGAGCGGAAAACGCAGAAGGAGGATTCAAGCCAAATGTAGGGCTGAGGACAGCATCAGATGAGGCTAGGAGGTGCCCTGTCATTAGAATAGCCTTCAGAGCTATTTGGAGCTGGGCAGAGATGACAGGCATTGATTACTCCTTGACTTCAAGTCACTTCAGGAAGCAGTAGGAAATAAAATAAAGGTAGAAAAGTCACCTACCGGGGCGCCTGGGTGGCTCAGTGGGTTAAAGCCTCTGCTTTCGGCTCAGGTCGTGATCCCAGGGTCCTGGGATCGAGCCCCGCGTCGGGCTCTCTGCTCAGCAGGTGAGCCTGCTTCCTCCTCTCTCTCTCTGCTTCCTCTCTGCCTGCTTGTCATCTCTGTCTGTCAAATAAATAAATAAAACCTTTAAAAAAAAAAAAAGAAAAGTCACCTACCTTTTAGGTAGGAAGTCTACCTAGGTAGTCTTCCTAGGTAGTCTTCTTAGGTAGGAAGACTACCTTTAGGTAGTCACCCAAAGGTGACTAAGCAGCAAAGCCATCCCTGAAGGAGCTGATAATTAAAGGCTGTCTGCTGACTATGGCAGAGTTTAGTTAGAAACTAAAATTTTCAGGGGCGGCTGGGTGGCTCAGTCAGTTAAGCATCTGACTCTTGATTTCAGCTCAAGTCATGATGTCAGTGTCCTGGGATCAAGCCCCATGTCAGCCTCCACACTCAGCATAGAGTCTGTTTGAGATTCTCCCTCTCCCACTCCCCCCACTAGCACACATACTCTATCTCTAAAATAACAAAGTAACATCTTAAAAAAAAAAAAGAAATTAATACTTTCAGAGGGAGTGTGTACACAGATGGCTGTGTAGGAAGACCCTAAATTCACCTCCTCCTATGGACACAGCCAACTTACAGCTACATACAGAACAAGTTTCTCCTGAAAAGGACCTGAGAACTGGATGAACAACATCTCCACAACAAAGGACTAAAGAAGTCCATTGAGAAGAGTAGGAGAGGCAGACATGGCCTTGCCCAGGACCTCACCCCAGAATTGAGAGGGATCCCAAAATATGGAACTATACCTCAAGGAGTAGGGGGATTGGGCCACACATGAGACACCCAACCCTGGGAGTTAGCATCAGAAAGACCAGCCCCTAAAGCATCTTGCTTTGAAACTCAATGAGGATTAAGACCAGAAGAATCATAGAACTATAGGGAATGGAGATCCAGCTCTTCAAGGGCTTGCATACCAACCCACTCACCCTGAGACCCAGCACAAAAACAATGAATTGGAAAGCATCTAGAACATAAGTGAGGGGAGTCCAGTTACTAATTTTAAAGCTGCTACCAGAGAGGGAGGAACCCTCAGGGACTTTACCCAGGGATGGAAGTGCTGGAAGACACCAGTTTTGCAATCTCATCCTCACTTGCTCATAATGGAGCAAACAGGTGCCATTTTGGTGCCCTCCCATTGGCCTGCTAGCTCGAGAGGGCATACTCTCCCTATCCTGTTCTATATCCTGGGTGGGCAAATTCCCCAAGTTACACCCTACTGGAGCAGATGAGCCACAAATGGACTAGACAAGTGCTCAGAGCCCTGCCCACCCCACACAGCAACCTAGCTGGAACCAGTTCAGATGAGTGCCCTGATTCCACCATCCCTGCATAGCAACCATAGCCCAACCACACTCGCAGGCACACACAACCCACATGAGGGATGCCCAGAGAGTGCCCAGCTTTGCTGGCCAGGGGAGATTGTACTTCTGGGCTACTCAGAACAGCTCCTACACAAAACCACTCTTTAAAGACTGAGTGAGGTAGCCATTTTGCCTAATATGTATAGACAAACACAGAGACATAAGTAAAATGAAGAGACAGAGGAATATGTTCCAAACCATAGAACAAGCAAATCCCCCAAAAAAGACCTTAATGGAGATAAGAAATCTGCCCGATAAAGAATTCAAAGTAATAGTCATAAAGAGACTCACCAAGCTCAAGAGAAGAATGGAAACACAGAAAGAACTTCAACAAAGAGAAAATATTAAAAAGTACCAAATGGAAGTTATACTGAGTGAAAAATACACTACAGGGGTTCAAAAAGAGAATGGATAAAATAGAAGCACAAATCAGCAAGCTGGACAACAAAACAATGGCAAACAACCAAGGAGGCGTAGCAAAATGGAAAAAGCAAAACAAAGAAGTGAGGATACCTTAAGGAACCTCTAGGAATCAAATGGAATAACTTTTACATTATAGAGGCTTCCAAAAGAGATGAGAGAAAGAAAGAAATAGAAAAGCAATGGGAAGAAATAATGGTCAAAAATGTCCTTAATCTGGAGAAGGAAACAGGCCTCCAGGTCCAGGAAGTCTAGAGAGAATTCCAAATAAAATGAACCCAGAGAAACACACTGAGATGCATTATAATAAAAATGCTAAAAGTTAAGGATAAAGAGAGAATCTTAAAAGCAATAAGAGAAAAGCAACATACTACATAGAATGGGAAACCCCATAAGGATATCAGCAGATTTTTCAGTAGACACTTTGCAAGCCAGAAAGAAGTGGCATGACATATTCAAAGCACTGAAGGGGAAAAACTGTCAACCAAGAATGTTGTTATTGTTGTTGTTTTTAATTTTATTTATTTATTTGACAGACAGAGATCACAAGTAGGCAGAGAGGCAGGCAGAGAGAGAGGAAGGGAAGCATGCTTTCCGCTGAGCAGAGAGCCTGATGCGGGGCTCGATCCCAGAACCCTGGGATCATGACCTGAGCTGAAAGCAGAGGCTTTAACCCACTGAGCCACTCAGGTGCCCCAAGAATGGTTTGTTTTTTTTTTTTTTTTTTTAACCCAACAAGGTTATCATTCAGAATTGAAGGAGAGATTAAGAGTTTTCCAGCTAAACAAAAGACAAAGAAATTAATCACCACTAAACTGGACTTATAAGAAATGTTATAGGGACTTCTCTAAGCTAAAAAGAAAAGGTACCAATTAATAATAAGAAAACAGGTACAAGTAAAATCTCACGGGAAAAGGTAAACAAAGGCAGTGGATCAACCACTTAAAAGCAAGTATGAAGGGTAAAAGATAAAAGCAGTAGAAATACTTAAAATACAGTAATTAGTTAAGGGATACATAAAATAAAAAGATGTAAAATTTGTCACCGAAAATATAAAATGTGTGTACAGGGATAAAATATAAAGTTTTGGCATGCGTTCAAAATTAAGTTACTGTTACCTTAAACTGGACTGTTATATACAAAAGATATTATATGTGAACCTCACAGTAATCACAAATTGAACATTTATAAAAAATACACAAAAGAGGAAGGAATCTAAATATAACAGCAAGGCAAACAAACTACAAGGGAAGACAGAAAGAAGAAAAAAGGAACAGAGAGGAACTATAAACACAGCCAGAGAATAATTAACAAAATGAAAATAAGTACATATCTATTGATAATTACTTTAAGTGTAAGTGGACTAAGTGCTCCAATCAGAAGACAGGGTGGCTGAATAGATTAAAATAAATAAGACCCTTCTCTGTGCTGCCTATAGGAGACTCACTTCAAACCTAATGGAACTTGGAGAATGAAAGTAAAAGTATGGGGAAAATATATGCCATGCAAATGGAAATAAAAAGGAAGCTGGGGTAGTGATGCTTATGTCAAACAAAATCGACTTTAAAATAAAGGCTACAACAAAAGACAAAGAAAAGCATTATATTATAGTAAAAGAGTCAAATCAACAAAAAGATAGAACATTTACAAACATTTATGTACCCAAAATAGGAGCACTTATATATAAAGCAAATATCCACAGGAATAAAGGAAGAAATAGACAGTAATACAATAATGGTAGGGGACTTTATTATACCACTTACATCAATGAATAGATTATCCAGACAGAAATTCAATAAGAAAACGTTGACTTTAAACAACACATTAGATCAAATGGACTTAATAGATATATACAGAACACATCATTCAAAAACAGAATATACATTCTTTTCAAGTACATGTGGAACATTACCCAGGAGAGATCACATGTTAGGCCACAAAACAAGTCTTAATAAGTTTTAAAAAACTGAAGTCATATCAAGAATCTTTTCTGACCTTGATGGTATAAAACTACAAATCAATTATAAGAAGAAAACTGGGAAAAAACAAAAATACAGAGAGACTAAATAACATGCTATTAAGCAACCAATGGGTCAATAAAGAAATCAAAAAGAAAAACAAAAAAATACCTTGAGAACAATGAAAATGGTCTACTTCAAGAGATAAGAAAAATCCCAAATACTGTAACTTTACATTTAAAGAACTAGAAAAAGGAGAACAAAGAAAACTCAAAGTTAGTAGATGAAAAAAATAACAAAAATCAGAGCAGTAATAAATGAAATAGAGATTAAATAAATTAGGTCTGGTTCTTTGAAAAGACAAGCAAATTCTACAAACCTTTAGTTAGACCCACCAGGAACAAAAGAGAGAGCCCAAATAAATTCAGAAATGTAAAAGGAGAAATTGTGACAGATACCACAAAAATACTAAGGATCATAAGAAAGTACTATGAACAATTATACACCAACAAATTAGATTACCTAAAAGAAATGGATAAGTTCCTGGAAACATGCAATCTTTCAAGACTAAATCATGAAGAAATTAAAAATGTGAAGAGACCCATTACTAATAATGAAAGTGAATCAAAAATCAAAAGCTCTCATCAAACAAAGTCTAGGTTCAGATGGCTTTAGAGATGAATTCTACCAAACATTTAAAGAAGAGTTAATACCTATCCTTCCCAATTATTCCAAAAAAATTGATGAGGAGGTTAACAATGCCAACTTCATTTTACAAAGCCAATAACATCCTGAAACCAAAACCAAAGACACTCTAAGAAAATTTCAGGCCAATAGTCCCGATGAACATAGATGCAAAAATCATTAACAAAAGATTGGCAAACTAAATTCAACAATATGTTGAAAAGATCACATACTATGAACAAATGGGATTCATTCCAAAGACGCAAGGATAGTTTAACATCTGAAAATCAATCAATACGATATACCATATTAACAAAATAAAGGATAAAAATCATATGACAATCTCAATAATTACAGAAAAAGCATTTGACAAAATTCAACATCCATTTATGATAAAAATTCCCTCACAGACCTGTACTCCTGGGGCAAATAATACTTTATATGTTAATAAAAAAAAATTCTCAACAAGATGGGTATACTGGAAACATGCCTTAATCCAACTAAAGCCATATACAGCAAACCCACACAGCTAACATTAGACTCAATGCTGAAGAGCTGAAAACTTTTCCTCTAAAATCAAGAACAAGACAAGGATGCCCCCTCTCTCTACTTGTATAGTACTGAATGTTCCAGCCGTAGTAATCAGACAAAGAGAAGAAATAAAAGGCATCCAAATTGGTAAGGAAAAAGTGAAACTGCCACTATTTGCTGATGATATGATACTATGTATAGAAAACCCTAAAGACCCCCCAAAAAACACCAAATAAATTCAGTAAAGTTGTAGGATACAATATTAGCATACAGAAATCTGTGGCATTTCTATACATTAATGATGAACTACTAGAAAGAGAAATTAAGAAAACAATCCCATTCACAATTGCATCGAAAAGAATAAAATACCTAAGAATTTAACCAAGGTAAAAATCCTATACTCTGAAAACTATAAGACTTAATAAAAGAAATTGAAAATGACACAGATAACTGGAAAAATATACCATGCTCATGAATTATAAGAATATTGTTTAAACGTCCATACTATCCAAGGCAATCAATAAATTCAATGCAATCCCTACCAAAATACCAATATTTTTCATAGAACTAGAAAAAATAATCCTAAAATTTGTATGAACCATAAAAGACCCCAAATAGCCAAAGGAATCTTGAGAAAGAAGAACAAAGCTGGAAGTATCGCTCTCTCAGATTTCAAACTATACTACAAAGCTGTAGTAATCAAAACAATATGGTACCAGCATAAAAATAGACACACAGATCAATGGAATAGAATGGAACCCAAAAGTAAACCCATGCTTATACGGTCAATCAAATTATGACAAAGGAGGTGAGAATATACAATAAGGAAAAGACAGTCTTCAAGAAATAGTGTTTGGAAAACCAGATAGCTACATGCAAAAGAATGAACTGGACCACTTTCATAGACCATATACAAAAATAAGCTCAAAATGACTGAAGACCTAAATGTAACATGTAAAATTAAAACTATAAAACTCCTTAAAAAAAAAAACAAAGGCAATAAACTCTTGGACATTGGTCTTAGCAATATCTTTGTGGATCTGTCTCCTCATTTAAGGGCAACAAAAACAGGGGCACCTGGGTGGCTCAGTGGGTTAAGGCCTCTGCCTTTGGCTCAGGTCATGATCCCAGGGTCCTGGGATCGAGCCCCACATCGGGCTCTCTGCTCAGCGGGGAGCCTGCTTCCTCCTCTCTCTCTGCCTGCCTCTCTGCCTACTTGTGATCTCTGTCAAGTAAATAAATAAATAAATAAATCTTTTTTTAAAAAAGGGGCAACAAAAACAAAAATAAATAATTCGGACTACATCTAAATAAAAAGCTTTTGCACAGCAAAAGAAACCATCAACAAAATGAAAAGGCAACTTTCTGAATAGGAGAAGATATTTTCAAATGACAAATTTGATAAGGGATTTATATTCAAAATATATTTTAAAAAACTTACACAACTCAACACCAAATAAACCAAACAATCCAATAAAAAATGGGCAGGTGACCTGGATAGATATTTTTCCAAAGTAAATGTACAGATGGCCAACAGGCACATGAAAAGATGCTCAACATCACTAATCATCAGGGAAATAGACTTCAAAACCATAATGAGATATCACCTGACACCTGTCAGAATGGCTAGAATCAAAAAGACAAAAAATAACAAGTGTTAGAAAGGGTGTGAAGAAAAGGGAACACTTGTGCATTTTTGGTGGGAATGTAACCATACAATTTAGCAATTCTACTTCTCAGTATTTATCCAAGGAAAACAAAAACACTAATTTTGAAATACATATTGCACCCTCATGTTCACTGTAGCATTATTTACTATAGCCAAGATATGGACACAACTGAAGTATCTGTCAGTGAATGAATGGATAAAGATCTCTCTCTCTCTCTCTCTCTCTCTCACACACACACACACACACGCGCGCGCGTGCGCGCTACTTGGCCATAAAAAAAAAGAATGAAATCTTGACGTTTGCAACAAGGATAGACCTAGAGGGTACTATGCTAAGTTAAATAAGTCATACAGAAAAAAACCAATATCATGTGATTTCACTTTTATGTGGCATCTCGAAAAACAAAACAAATGAACTAAACAAACCAAAAGCAGACTCATAAATATAGAGAACAAGCTGGTGGTTGTGAGAGAAGAGGGGAGTAGGGAGTGGGCAAATGGGTGAAGGGGGTTAAGAGGTACAAACTTCCAGTTAGAAAATAAGTAAATCACAGAGATGTAAAGTACAACACAGGGACAGTCAATACTATTGTAGTACTATGTATGGTGACAGATGGTAACTAGACTCACCATGGTGATCACTTTGTAATGTATATAAACACTGAATTACTATGTTGTATGCCTGAAACTAACATTGTACATCAGATATAACTCAATAAAAAAGAATGAATACCAAGTATAGAGGGGTACTTCCCATATATTATCTCCCCAATGAGTGACAAATATATACCTGTCTCATTTACTACAGAGGAAATGAGTCTCAAAAAGTTGACAAAAGTTGCTTAGAATCATGGAGCTCTGAACAGTGCCAGATACAAACCCTGCCCTGCCTGAATGGGGTCTTATGGTTCAACCTTTCGCCTGAGGACCTTGGCTTAGCCCTTAGCAAGGGCCCTTCTCAGCCCTTCCTGAGAAGTCATAAATCTGGACACTGTGGCTGCAAGGGGGTCTTGGAGTGGCCATGAAGAGGATACCAGGCCCAGCCTGGCATTTGACAAACCGAGTCTGAGCACCCATCCTTCCCTGTGGCTGTACCCTTGTGGGTGAACCCCAACCTACTAACCTCACTTGCCCTGGCTCCTGATTGCTCTCTTGGCAGAATGAGTCAACTTAGCCCTCCTGACCTTGGGCTGTACACTGACTGTAATTAACCTGGCCACAGCCACAGTGGCTCAGCCAAGAGAGCCCATAACCCTTTCTCTGGCACCCTGCCTGTTCTTAGATGAATGATCTCATTGAGTATAACAGGTGTAGGTGTTCTTGCTTCTACGAAAATCCCCAAACCTCTCATTGTATCCTTCACAGAAAATATAAACTTGAGCTAGCCCCTGCTAATTGGTAAACTCCTCCTGGGCAGGATCAAAGTCTAATTCAACTTTGATTCTGGGTACTTAGTGCATTATCTGGATAGAACAAATGCTTATGGTCCATTCAATGAAGAGGTAAAACCAATCCACACACAAACAAGTAAAGCTAGTTATACAACACTAGAATGACACTGGCTACTAATGTGTTCCACTCCATCAGAAAGATCTAGACTTAGAACATCTTTTATTCATTTAGCAAATACCTACGAAACACTTGCTAAATGGCAGACATTGTACTAGGTGCTAGAAAGACATCACTGAAAAAGAAGATACAGTTCCTAACTTCATGAAGCTTACAGATTAGGAAAAGAAATTAGTATCAAGCAAATCATTGTTCAAACAATAGCCACTGTGATCCACAATACAGAGAAGCCTGGTGGTGTGCCAATGAGCATAATCAGGGGCTAATCTGATCTCAGGGACTACAGAAGATATTTCAGTTGGAACCTAAAATATGAACGGGAATGAGCCAAACAAAAAGGAAAGAATAGAAGGAGCTCGGTCCATTCATGCCATCGAAGGACTTAGAGTAGGCCTGTGCAACACAAGCACCAAGAAAACAGGAGAAGGGACATGAAGACACTGAGTGACAGTGATGAGGAGAGTATGGCCAGGTCATTCATCGCACAGTAAGCCATGGCAAAAACTTTGAATTTTTCAATAAAAGAACTGGGAAACCACAGACAGTGTTTAAGCAGGGGAGTAACATAATTAGATTGGTTTTTTTAAAAAATCTCTGACTGCTATGTCGGAGCTAGATCAAAGAATGCAAGAAAGGGAGGGGGGTTGCTGGTGCCTGGATGGCTCAGGTAGTTAAACATTTGACTCTTGATTTTGGCTCAGGTCATGATCTCAGGGTCATGAGATTGAGCCCTGAGTCGGGCTCTGCACTGGGTGTGGAGCCTGCTTGAGATTCTCCCTCTCTCTGCCCCTTCACTCGTGCTCACTTGTTCTGGTATGCTCTCACTCTCTCTCAAAAAAAAAAAGATGTGGGGAGAAAAAAAGAAGGCTTTTTTTTTTTTAGCATTCCAAGCAAGACACTCTGGAATCTGGGAGCAGAGAGCCAGCAGGAGAAATGCAGAGCCATGGCCGGAATTGAGAACTTCTCAGGAGATTACTAAATCATCAGGGCTTGATGATTATCCAGACCTATAGTGGGGTAGGGTGTTGGGGGGGGGGGCAGTGAAAGGGAGAGGAGGTATCAATGAGGACACAACCCAGATTTCATCCTTGAGTATCTAGATGGCAGGTGGGGTTATCCTTTAGAGAGGAAACCAAAGAGGAAGAATGAGTTTAGGAAACAGCTAAAAAATTCATTTTAAACCTGGGCAGATATGCATATGGCAATGACAAGTAGGTGGCTAGACACGTGAGACAGAGCTCAGAAGGAAGATTTGAAAGGGAAATAGAAATGTGGGAGTGGTCACCATACAGGTGGCATTAAAGGCCATGGGAGTGGATGAGATCACTCAGGGTGAGACTAGAGTGAAAAGAGAAAGTTAAAACAGATAGGAGTCACTCTAGAATGAAGTCTTCATGACTCTTGCATCATCAACAGCAAAGGCTTGAGCCAGAAGAGGACCACGTGCGCCCAGCGCTGATTCTTCCATGTAGGGCCTGGAGCTTATGGGATCAACAATGGATGAAGGTCAGCCAAGCAATTTGGTAAGGCAACCTCAGTGCTAGAGGAAAGGAAGTACTTTTACATCCTGATAACCCTGAAAGAAGTCAGTTCCGAAGAGGGGTATTACCGAAAATCTAAACTTCTCTTGGGTGAGTCTCCGTGTCAACCTCCTCCCTACTGTGCTCCTTACTATTTTTGCAGTATTGAAATGGTGGACTCCTATAGGGTTCATTCTAAAAGTTGAAAAATCCAATTTCCCAGATATTAAAGGGAGTCTGGACCCTGAATGCCATTGCTTTGGACAGAAGAACTAACCCAGGAAATCCAGTCGGTTAAATATGAACTTACTCATAATCAGCACACCATCCTGTTGTCAAGTTTCACGGTGCCAAAACTGAGTTATGTAAGCTCAGTGGATTTATTAAGAGCTATTTGTCAATTTAATAGCATAAAACCAAGGAGGAGCCAGATTCTCGACCGAGGCGGACAGGTTTGTGCAGGGTATGACTCAGGTGCCTTTTCCCTGTAAGCTCCCTAACAAAATGCCATGGTTGACTGAAACCTATAAATGCTGTAGGAAGATTACCTTGTGCCTTAGAAGTGGCAGCTTCCAGAAAATAAATTGCAAGATTTGTGATACATGTATATATGTGCATGTGTGTGTGTGTGTGTATATATATATGTATATGTTTGTATATATAGGTATATGTGTGTATATATATGTGTGTGTATATATATACACATACATACCTACATATACACACACACATATCTGTACCTACACACCCACACATGCATATCTATCTCTATGTACATACCTACATAGATATGCAGATATATACAAATACTTTACAGAAATGAGAAAAGCATTTGTGGGAGTGAAGCCCTAGATTCTAAGTCTGCCTCATAACTAACCCTCTTTTTCACAATTTACCATCATATATGTTGGTGTGTGCATGTCCAAAGTATGCATGTCCAAAGTATGCTTTAAGCAGTGACAGAAGTGTGGTAAATGATCTCTCCTACCACTCCCGGTGAGACAAGCACTTGGCTCAGTGCCAAGGACAATTATTGGAGAGGAACAGCCTTTCTGAAGAAGGTAGCACCAAGCCAGACCTGGAAGTTGGCCTGGGGTTCTCATAGCTGGGTAGCTGGTGGGGATGGTGTTCTAAGTGGAAGGGATATGTTTGAGCCCAAAAGGGAAAAGGATGATGAGGATCTAGGGGTCTTGGGAAACACCAAGTTTCCATTAGAGCATTAGGACATTTCGGAAAGAAATGGAAGGTAAAAATGGACGAGCAGTTTGGGAGTAGGGTCAGGTCATGGAGGGTCTCCAATTTTGGGCGATGTAATTTAGATCTCATCTGTAGGAATTGAGGAGTGGGAAGCATTTGAAAGGGTTTCAACAGGAAAGTGACAGGACTCGGATCATGCTTCAGGAGCAATACTTGGTCACAGGGTGGGGAGAAATTAGAACTGGAAAATTCAGAAGCTTGTAACACCAGGCCAGGCCGAAATTTAAAATAGTGATGTTGATTAATATCTACTGACATAGAAAGGGTTTAATAGACATTTCTAAGCTTAAGTCGGTTGCAAGTTGATACTATATAAAATCTCGTTTTTTGTAAAATAAATATGCATACACATACCGGGTATATCTGCAGAGAAAAAGTCTGTAAGAAATATCCCAAAATACAGCATTGGTTGTTGGTGGGATTATGGAAGACTTATTTTTCATTTGATTCTGTGTATTTTGTACTACTTCCTACAAAATGTTTAAAAAGAGGGTGGGGAGATGGAATCTGCCTCTTTCAATCAGAAAGTCCAACAGAGTACTTTTCTAAACAATAGAATCATCTACTTTGGGGCTGGGTTGTACCTCTCCCTTCATTTAATAGCCCCAAATAAAGGTCAGAGTGACCTGAACAAGGGAGGAAGCCACCAGAATGGGAAGGACACAGGCTTTTCCTTTTTCCTTCTGAGGTTTCTAAGCCCTGGAGAGCCATACGAGCTGGTTTACGGAGGGAATGCCAACAGTCACGAATCTAGGCTTAAAACAGATCACTGTGCCGCTCAACACGCTGTGAGCACCTCATCACCAGAAGAGGCTTTAGGATTACTGAGACCCACCTTACCGCGGAAGAGCAGTGAAAAATAGGGCTGCGGACCGGCCATTATCGCTCGATGGCATTCTTGCAAGCGCTCAAGCACTTGTCAGCGCAGGGCTCGCTCACCTGGACCGGGGTGACCACACATGGCCCAACTCCAGCCTGCTTGCTGATTCCGATCCATCCACAGCAAATAACGCGGGGAGCTCTTTGCGCGTGCCGGGCCGGGTCTACGTGGGGGAGGCGCCACCAGGATCCAGATTTCGCTGGGTCAGACCTTTACGTTTCATTTCCTTGAAGACACCCACTACGCTTTTTCCTTCCTTGGTTCCTTCTGCTCAGCTCCTTCTGGCTGTTTAAACATGAGCGTTTCAGGGCGCCTGGGTGGCTCAGTGGGTTAAAGCCTCTGCCTTTGGCTCAGGTCATGATCCCAGGGCCCTGGGATTGAACCCCGCATCGGGCTCTCTGCCCCACAGGGAGCCTGTTTCCCCACCTCTCTCTGCCTGCCTCTTTGCCTACTTGTGATATCTGTCTGTCAAATAAGTAAAATATTTTTTTAAAAAAAGGAAAAAAATAAATGTGAGCGTTTCAATAGGTGGGGGTGGGTGGGGTGTGTTTGTTTGTTTTAATATTTTATTTATTTATTTGAGAGAGAAGGTCAGAGGGAGAAGCAGACTCCCGGTCGAGCTGGGAGCCCGATGTGGGACTCCATCCCGGAACTCCGGGATCATGACCTGAACTGAGGGCAGTCACCCAACCAACTGAGCCACCCAGGCGCCCCAATAGCTGGGGTTCTTATTGGTTCTCTGCCGTTCGCCGGGAACCTAGAACACCTGTTTGGCCCATAGCACGGTCACAATGAATAGTTCTGCAACCAATGGCCTTCACGTGTGTTACTTGCTCCACAGGGATCATGCTTCCCCTAAATTTTTTGCCTAGCTTGTTCCTATGACTCCCTCTTTGCTCTGCTCAAACATCACTCTCTCTGAGAGGCTTTCTGGAATTCGCCAGAGCCCTCTGTTAATTATTCTCTTGGTATCCTGTGTTTCTCCTTGGAGCACTTTATCATCGTAATTACATAATTACTTAATCTGCCTCTCCTGTTAGTATCGAAACTCCATGAAACCTGGGACCCAGCTGGTCTTGTTTACCACTCAGTCCCCAATTCCTACCACAGAGCCCAGCCCTCGGGAGCCCCTCAATGAATGGTTGTCCAGTGACTGATTGACCGAATACTTAAAATTTGATGACCGCTGAAACTTGGCTGGAAATGAGATGATTGTTGTTACTGTGGTTATTGATGATGATTGCAGACAGCTGGTGGCCAAGCAGGTCACAGCCCCCAGGCTAAGTAAGTCCTGGGACATTTCCCGACACCCCACCCCCCCGCCCCGCAGGGGGCTGTTTCTGAGGGCGGATTCACAGAATTAGTGGATGCACGAATTCATTCAACAAATGTTTGAATAAGTTGTTAGGTGGGGTACCAAGGTGAGTGGAGCAGTCTCTGTTTCTGAGGGGCTTACAGCTCAGTGGGGGTAATAGTCCCAGAAGGAGAAAGGCAGCGACATGTTGGAGGCTCTGCATTTTGTAGGGGTGGTAACCGAGTACCACCAGCTGAGCGGCGTAGACACCTATTGTTTCGCAGTTCCGGAGGCTAGAAGTCCAGGATGGAGGCGTCAGCAGGGCCATGCTCCCTCTAGAGGCCCTTGGGGGGGATGTGTTCCAGGCCTCTCTCTTCATGTCTGGTATTTCCTCACTCGTGGCAGCAGAACTCCAGTCTTCACATGGTGTTCTCCCTGTGCGCACGTCCCTATGGCCAAATTTCCGTTTTTTATAAGAATACCAGTCATACTGGACCAGGGCCCACGGTGATGACCTCATTTTAACTTGATTACCTCTGTAAAGACCCTATTTCCAAATAAGGTCACATTCTGAGGTAGTGAGGGTTAGGATTTCAACATAACTTTCCGGGGGACACAATTCAGCCCAGAACAGAAGCACTCTGAGAGGAGTCTGCACGGGACTCAGTAGGGCAGCAGAAAGAAATAATCCACTCTGATGGAGGTAGGGGTGAGGTAAGGGTACAGAAAAGGCTTCTCAGAACAGGTAAATCTTGGACTGAGCCTTGACAGGTGAATGGGCATTTTCCAAGGAGTGTGGGGTGTGGGGTGAATGTGGGGTAGGGTGGGGTATACGATGCAGAGAGGGTGGGAAAAGGCGGGCAGAAACCCAGAGCAAAAAGACTTGGTATAACCAAAGTGTTGGTCCTGCATGCCCCCCAAGTCCTCCAGCCTTCTAGAATCATCCTTTTGTTCAATATTCAAATGGCAATGCTGAGGCGGCCCTGCCATGAACAGTGGGAAGCTCAGTATCTCTGAGGATCCCTGTGGTTCCAGGGAAAGGGAGACTTCCCTGGCCCACTTGGCAGTTTGCTGCCCACTCCCTGTCACGGGGATCTCACTGTGGCTCTCGGCTTCTGCTGCTGGAGTCCATCTTCTGCATCCCCTCAATCTTTTCTGGGCACCAACTCATTTCCCATAACTGTGGCACAGCAAGCCGAGGCTACAGGCTGGAGAGAACCAGAGGACACAGCACAGAACAGGGAATGGCTTCTTATGAAACACTAGCCACGGTGGCCCCAGCTTGCCTTGGCCACCTCCACTGATGGGAAGTTCCTACCAGCCAACTTTACCTCCTTAGGCTCCTGTGACCACTCCTTCTCTATCTCAACAGTTAGAATCTTCTAGAAGCTTTTAGAAAGACCAATACCCAGGACCACCTGAAGCCATTTAAGTCAGATTCTATGGGAGTGGAACCGGGCAGGTATACACTAAAGCTCCCAGGTGAATCTAGCGTGCTGCCAGCTCTTGAGAATACCTTGAGATGCTTTGCATCTAGACCTTGCTCATCCCACCCCTTCCATGTTGTCCCGGCAGCTAAGGAAAGCTCTAGGTCCTTTTACCTCATCATACAGACCAATTCCGCTCCCGGTCTGTCTCTTTCCCTCTCTCTCTGACTTGCTCTCACTTATCCAGGCTTAGGCACATTAGGGCATCTGTTCTCAAAACAAACAGATGAAGAGTCATCATGATGTGATCCCACACAACAGAATCCTTTTCCTCTAAAACAAATTGTGTCTCTCCCTTGAGAGGGAAAAAAAATGCAACTCCCAGATTTTGTTTTAAATACCATATTTCAACAATTTTAAAACTCAGATGTTTTCCATATTTTAACCTTTCCTTCACTGAATATATCTTATCCTCAATGAGGTATCTCAGTTTGACGATTTTTGTAGTACTTCAAATAATAAAATACCCTACAGTTATAAGGGGATTTGATTTGGGGAAATAGGGTGGCAATCACCTTTTTATTCCTTCTCCACAAGGGCTAGCTTTGCCAAGGAGTTTGTACTTTATGCTGCGGGTGGTAGGGAGGGTTTTGAGTGAAGGAGAAACACGGCAAAAGTTTTGCTTCCCCCAACCACTTTGTCTCAGGCGCATGAGAGTAAAGGCAGGGATACTCCTCAACTGGACTGGAATTAGCAGTCCTGCTGAGGAGCCAGGGATCTAGAGTTGGTTCTTTGAGAGCAGAAAGAAGTTCCCTGTGTTAAGGCCCAGGTGTTTCTGTGGTCCAGGAGCTATCCTCAGAGACACGCAGCCAGCTTTCTCCCAAGTGACCACCAGACATAGCATTCACAACCTTGATGAATTCTCCCCCTACGGGGCCCACTCTCTTGCCAGCCTGGAGACCTGACTTTGTTGGCACTCCCCACCCGGGTCCTTCTTACCCAGGCATCCGGGCATTCACTAGACACACACAAGAGGCTGATGTGTAAGTTACAGAATGTCCTTCATTAATTCACAAAGAAAAAATAAAGCTGGCAGGCAGACAGCACACACTAGCAAGGAGATCTGACCATTCCCTCCCTGAAGGCAAATTACTGCAAAAGCTAAGCTATAATGAGAAAGCCAATGTATTTACTTAAAATGAGAAAATCAACTTTCAAGAGTACTGGAAGTTCACACTGACCAGAACGGTGTGTTCTTTCCCTTTTAAAAAATGAATCGCACGGATGCCAAATTATCCAGAAGACCATGAACAAGGAATGGGGGCCAGGCTGATGGTTGAGCATTAGACTTATCTTTTAAGTCCAACTGCCTGTGGTGTTCTCACCCACTTACCGGGTGGTTGTGCCCAGTCAACCTCATTGCTCAGGTCTGCTCACCAAATTAGCTTCTTGCTGAATGGATGGACACTGCCAACATTTGCCCTTGAGACTTGCCATTAAACTTCCCAGGGAGGCCAGTCCCCATCTCTTTCCCTGTGGTCCTCCTGCTCCCTCAGTAACCGGGGCTCAGTTGACTCCCTCATAATCACAACCAAATCCAAATCCAGCCTCATCTACTGAAGAACACATGTAAACACAATCTCCTAGATTCTTCCCACACATGGTTTATCGCAACTCTGTATGTGTATTCCAGTGTTTAACCCTTTATAAATTTATTCACAAGTACTTCAGGACTCCTGGCTGTCACTGCCTGAGGACTGGCACCAGGAGGAACTGGCCTTCTTTTTGTTAAGGAACTTAATTCCCCTTTTCCATCCTGGGCATGGAAGCCCTTCCTCCCCCTATGGTTAGAGCAGCCAATAGGGTTTGTCGCCAGGACCCTGTGAAGTAAGCTGGATTTCGTATGAAGGGAGAGGAAGACAAGAGCAAGTAGCCCAGGAAATTCTCATTAGTAGCCTCACAACCGGGATGGATTTTGCTGGGTCTGCATTGTAGGAGTCATCCTATCAAAGTGTTGGTTTTTTTTTTTTTAAATTTTATTTTTTCAGTATTGCAAGATTCATTGTTTATGCACCACACTCAGAGCGTTAACAACACAGCCCCTGGAGCCACACTGAGCTGGTTTCCAACCCTAGTTTTGCCTTAGCTATAGCATTCTCTCTCTCTCTGAGTCTTATTCTTAAAATGGGAATATAACACCTGTATGTCTTAGGATGAGATAAAATAATAATGCATAATGCTTGGCACATAGTATGCACTAATCCTTCCTCTTTCCCTTTTCAATTCTTCTCATTATTGGAAATTGTCCCACAAAAGCCATACACTTCCACAGAGCTCTCCTCCTCCCCACCCTGCTCAACCCCACCTACCAGGCAGTCCTAAGGCAGTGAGAGAGGCCTAGCAGTTAAATTTTTCTTTTTCCTCACAATGGCTTATACACACCAAAATATCCACATCTATGTATTTATGTCTAAAATTTACTTGAAAATAATGGGATGAAAAAGTAGGGAAATGGAGAATATAGAGGACAGATTATTGGCCATGAGTTGATAGTTGTTGAAATTAGATAATGGGTACATGGAGTTCATTATGCTGTTTTCTGTACTTTTGTATATGTTTGAAATCTTTCATATTAAAAAATATTTTTAGGGGCACCTGCATGGCTCAGTCATTAAGCGTCTGCCTTTGGCTCGGGTCGTGATCGCAGGGTCCTGGGATCGAGGCCGCATAGGGCTCCCTGCTCAGCGAGAAGCCTGCTTCTCCCTCTCCTGCTCCCCCTGCTTCTCCCTCTCCTACTCCGCCTGCTTGTGTTCCCTCTCTCACTGTGTCTCTCTCCATCAAATAAATAAATAAAATCTTTAAAAAATTTTTTTGAAGAAAAAAGTCTTACTGATAATTCTCTATATGCTAGATACTGGTCAAGGAGATAGAGTTTAAATGAAGAATAAGGGGCAGCTGGGTGGCTCAGTTGGTGAAGCGTCTGCCTTTGGCTCAGGTCATGATCTCAGAGTCCTGGGATCAAGCCCCACATCCGGCTCCCTGCTCAGCAGGGAGCCTGCTTCTCCCTTTCTCTCTGCCCCTCTTCCCCACTTGTGCTCCCTCTCTCTCTCAAATATATAAATTGTTCAAAAAAAAGAAGAAGAAGGAGGAGGAGGAGGAGAAGGAGAAGATGAAGAAATTCTGATTCTGCCCCTGAGGAGTTTATGAGTTAGTGGAAGAGACAGGCATGTTAATGGTCATTTCAAACAGAGTGATGTGAGTTAATAGCCCAAGTGGGGCCCCAGTGAGATACCTTGCCCAGCCTGGGCAGAGGGCAGGTGACCCAACAGCTTTTGCCCTCCTCCAAGACCACATAATAGGCTTTCACAAATACATGTGAGAAACAGCAGACCTTGCAGAGAAAGACATGCCTGAACGGACATCATTCCCATCACCGTAAAATGCAAGACTCAATTTATATATCAGCTCCTTTGAGAGCTGCTTCATTCTCTCTACCTTCTGAGCTGAGCTAGGTGAATTCCTCTGAGCTATGTCTACCTCCATTAGCCTTCATCACGCTGAATCGAGTGGTTAAATTTGGTGGGCTAGGGGGAGGAGGAAGAAGTCCTTGAAAACCTTGTATAATGCAAAACTCCCATAATTCAGCACCAACCCTGACAGAAGGGCATATATGTCCATCTAGCTAGCGGCAATGGTGGTGACCCGTGTAGCAAAAGTGTGAACATTACCTGCAAATCACCAGGTTTGCCTACATTAAACTTAAGCAACTTGACCAATTTATAATTTGAGAAACTTCCCACTTCCTCACTATTTGCACATAAATAAGTGAGACTTGATTCCTATGTTTCTACCATGCTGTTTCAAATCTATGGCATAATGGAAAACTGCACACAACTTGACTTCTGAACTGTACTGATCTGGTTGCTTCTCAGAGAGGGGTCCTCTTCCTCACCTCTTCTCCTTTCCTAGTAGAGTAGAAGGAAGGAGGGAGAAAGTAGAGGGTAAGATTAGACAGGAAGACTGTCTTCTCTTCCTCTTCTCCCTCCCCTACTCCCTCAATGCACAAGGTACCTGATCTGAGAATTTGAAGTTAGCAATCATCTTTTCTGTGCTGAGCAGTAAGTGACATAGAAGTGAGGTTAAAGTCAGCTGTGGACTAGCTTCCCCACCTTGGACTTGTCATTTCACGTTCCAAAACTTTCATCCCCCCATCTGTAATACAGGAACAGCAGGGCCGACCTGACCTCCTAAGGGTCATAAAAGGGTCATACTAGATAATGCAGGAGAAAGCCTTTTGAACACTATAAAACTGGAGACTCACGTTAAGGGTGTTATGACTGACTGACACAAGGCATCCACAGCCTGGAACTTCCTAGTGACTCACTGGCATCTTATTGGAAGCCCGTCTCTCTAGGAGGCCCTGTGGGTCACTGAGCTAATGTTTGCCAACCACTTAGGAGAGTAGGGCTGAAAGAGCTGGATGGCTTCCGGTTAGATGACCCACAAGGGTACAAAGAGAAAATACGAACTTTTCTCTTCCTTTTAATTTTCTTTTAGAAAGGGAGACAACTCACTCCATCATTAGTGGACGTCACAATGTTTGAAAACAGAGGAGTTTTCTCTTTTTTTTCAAACAGGCAAAGCAATGTGCGCTTGTTAAAAAATGTAAATGGTATGGAGGTATAGAAAATAAAAGGGAAAATCCCATTTTTACATTAAAAAATGTAAATGGTATGGAGGTATAGAAAATAAAAGGGAAAATCCCATTTTCCCAAATACCACCTCCTCCCCTTCCCAGAGGTAGCCACTATTAATACAGCCATATGGAGATTTCTGTGCAGCTGTGTCCTGCAATTTTCTGTTTTCATTTAAGCATAAGTGGCAGGTATTTTTAAGGGGTGGAAATTTTTTTTTTTTAAAGATTTTATTTATTTATTTGACAGACAGATCACAAGTAGGCAGAGAGGCAGGCAGAGGAGAAGGGAGGAAGCAGGCTCCCTGCTGAGCAGAGAGCCCGATGCGGGGCTCAATCCCAGGACGCTGGGATCATGACCTGAGCCGAAGGCAGCGGCTTTAACCCACTGAGCCACCCAGGCGCCCCTAAGGGGTGGAAATTTTTAAAGAAGTTAAGAATCAAATATAAATGTTCTACAAGGGTTCTGTTCATTCAATTATTTTTAGAGCCAGAGCACAGAGTTGAAACGTCCTCCTAGCATCTGAGAGAAAATCACGCCCTGTGCACACCTTTGTCATATTTGTGCTCCCACACTAGAATATGAGCTTCTCGAAGCAGTGCTCCCAGGCCCTAACACAATGCCTGGCACAAATAAATGTTTGCCAAGTGAATAACCAAATGAACACATTGACCGTGACCCTGCAATTCCTGCAGAATTAATCCTGGCTGGGCCTCTGCTGGGCTGGATGGCATGTTGCTTTCCCAGCACTTTCACACATTAGGTCATTTTGTTCCCACAACACCCTCTAACGTATGTTGCCTTTTGAATTTCATTTTATCATTATTTTACAGATGGGGAAACTGAGTCCCGGTGAGGTCATGGAGCTGGGCCTATAATCCAAATATTTTTTGTTGCCCCCAATGCCGGTCTTGTTTGTGTACCTTGTCAAAGGCAAACTCAATCAGTTTAATTTCAACACGGCTGAAAGCCCGTTTTGAGGCAGGGAGGGTGAATTCCCTTTCAGCTTGGGAGCTAAGAAGACTACTTTAGATCAGGCACAGACGGCTTGGCTGGGCAGTAAACTTGAGCCAAGTCCTCTCATTTACAAATCCGTCTTCTGCCATCTGCTGGATGAAAGCAGCATTTCATCACTGCCTTCATCAGCCATTTCAACGGTTTCCATCTATCAAGGGCCATGCAGTTTACATGAATAATTCCTTTTCCTCCTCCAAGCAACCCTATAAAGTATGACCACGTCTTATCCCCATTTTAAGATGAGGCAACTGAGTTTAGGTAACTCCCTTTATGTGTCCTAGTTCCCTAGGATCGCTGTAGCAGGTGATCACCCACTGGGGGGCTTAAAACAATAGGAATTCATTCCCTCACAGTTCTGAAGGACTCAAATCCGAAATCCAGGTGTTGGCTGGGCCATGTTCCTTCCAAAAGCCGTTGGGAAGAATTCTCCCTTGCCTCCTCCAGCTTCTGGTGGCTCCAGGTGTCCTGGGTTTGCGGCCACATCCCTCCAGTCTCTGCCTCCACCTTCATAGGGCTTCCTCCTCCTTCTCCCTGTGGGTCTCTCCTCTGTGCCTCTCTTTCTCTCTCTCTCTCTTTTTAAAGATTTTATTTATTTGAGAGAGAGAGAGAACACAAGCAAGGGAGTGGCAGAGGGAGAAGGAGAAACAGACTCCCCGCTGAGTGGGGAGCCTGATGCGGGGCTCCATCCCAGGACCCTGGGATCATGACCTGAGCCAAAGGCGGACACTTAACGACTGATCCACCCAGGTGCTCCTGAACTCATTTTTTGAATATTTGTGGCACATGGACTTTGTGTTGTGAATCACTACCCCTCCACCCCTACCGTCAAGTAGTCTACAGACGAGCAAGCAAGTGGGCAAACAGCCAGAAGTGCTGGAAGGACTATACACCTGATGAGCCTCTGACCTGCTGCCCGATGAAGGAAGTTGCACCTGAGAAAAGCCCTCCTGGGAGAGAGGGGAATGGAAATGGCATGACATAGGGTGCTCCAGATGTTCTATATACATTATTTCATGCAGTCCTCACAATCCCATGAGGAAGGTAAGGGTCTGGGGTCCATTGTCAAAACTCCTTGGGACCAACGTGTTTTGGAATTCAGAGACTTCTGGGTTTCAGAGACATAATATGTTGCAAGCGTTTATTTATTATTTCTTTTGTTAAAATAGATTTATTCAGGCCAACTGATACTATTATTTATCAACTTAGAAAATTATTCATTGGGCTCTACCCTAATGATATTTATTGAAATTTAGTATTTTTTTTATCATCAAATAGACTGCATCAAGTATTAAACTTTTTTTGGCTTTTTAAATTTTTATTTTAATTCCAGTTGGTTAACATACAGTGTAATATTAGTTTCAGGTATACAATATGGTGATTCAACAATTCTGTACAACACCCAGGGCTCATCACAAGTGCACCAAACACCTAATATTATGTACCCAGTGGTCTGGGGCTATGCCCCATAACTAATACGTTCACAATTCTTTAGTGAAACATGTATGGTCACATTAAATAAAATGAATACAGATTACAAAAAGGCTCATGTGAGTCTAGGGAAGGGTTTTACCACCAAATTAATCTAGATCAATTAGACTTCACTGCCAAATGAGTTAAGAAAAGGATGCCAGTTTTTATTGCTCTCAGGCTTGGGGATTATAAATAAGACATTGGAGAGCTACAATATTTGATCCACTTTGCAGACAAGGAAATTGAGGCTCAGAAAACTTGCCCAAGACACACAGTCAGTATGTGGTGTAGATAGAGTTGAAACATTTGTCTCTTTGCCTGGCTCACCCTTAGCATCATTCTGTTTCAATTTTGGCTTCAAGTAAGCTACCTGAGCCCTACCAAGCCCTGAGAAATACCATGATTCCCAAAATAATATTAATGGCTTCAGTCCACTCATCTTTGTAGAAACCCTTGAACCAAAGCTTTAAGTCATATGAACGTGGATAATTTTTCCGTCTACCCGTATTTGTGACATGCCATTCTTGAGACATCTGGGACTGTGAATAATTCTGTGGTTTCAGGCAGGGGGTGAAGTTCTAACTTGTGAACTTGGAAGGGGCTTTAATTAAAAAGTCATGCTGATGACAATACAGGCAGAGTTGCTTAGACAGCAAAACCAGACAACTCTTTTTTTGTTGACCTACTTCAAACACATATGATTACTTAACTTTATAAGAATAAAATAAGGTCCCCAAGAGAGTAATAATTATTCCTAATAGCACCTTTAAAGAAATGGCCCAACTGATAGAAAACACCTAGTGTAAGAATAATTTAAAATGTTTGCCTCCTTCATTGATAAAGCAAGATCAGGTTCCCTGCCCTCTCACTCTCAATACACATGCACATCACACCCCCCCACACCTACCACACACGCCTCATACCGCACACACACCCCACATACCACACACATTCACACACCCACACACCACACCTCCCCATACCACACATGCATCACACATATCACACCGCATACCCCACACACACACCATACACATACCACATATGCATCACACACACACACACACACCAGAGAGCACACATCCACACACACATATATACCACATACTCCCCATACGACACCTATATCCTATATATACGAGTACCACATACCACACACATGCACACACACCCCCCCACATGCCACACACACACAAACACACACATCACACACACACACATCATACACCACACATACACCCACATCTCCACACACAGATCACTCACACACATCTACACACATACACACATACCACACAATGTACATCCTGTGGACAGTGGACCTTAGTCGGCAGTTGCTCTTCCTTTCGTCTCCGCCAGACAGTGTGGTGCTGAACGCCACTGTGGCCTGCCAGCCCCGGGTTACACTCAGCAGGCCAACAGTTCAGGCTTTTCAGTTTAACTCCATGACTTACCACCACCTTCTGGCTCCCTGAGGAGAGAATTCACTCCAGACCAACAAAGATGTCAATTTTCCTTCTACAGTTAAGCCTTGCCCCTTCTCCTCACAACTAGGTGTTCACCATTGTTTTGTCTCTTGGCACAACAGATGTCATGCTCAGAAAATTCCCTTAACAAATCAGTTTCATGTTCCTCACACTTCAGCAACAAGGAACAAAATGACAACTTACCTGAAATAATGCAGATTTTTCCATTCAAACCACACCAATGACGATTATGATGATTGCTAGCATTACTCCTTAAGAGGTTACTATGTGCCAGGCAACCGTTGCATGCTGTGTGATTTATCTTAGAGGAATAAAAGTGATCAAATTACAGCTTTCAGAATGGCACTAGACTGTATACAGATCACAACAATAAATACTTGCATAGTATTTTCATGTGCCAGGCACTGTTCTAAGTGCATTATGGGTAATCCTCTCATTCTAACTCACACGACAACTCTCTAAGTCAGATACCTATATTATGCCATTTTACAAATGAGGAAACTACGATCCAGAAAGGCTAAGTAACTTGTCAGGTTCACACAGCCAAGAAGTAGTGTAGCTTGGATTATAGTTGCGACCCTTGGGCTCTGAAGTGCATATTCTTTCCTGCTGCTCTGGAAATATTGTGTCTGTAGGGATGAGGTCTATGTCTTCTTATTCATCCCTGCATCTGAGCTCCCAGCACTGTAGTTGGCACAAATAGATGCTTAACAGATGTTCGAGGAGGAAGGAAAAAGAACTAAGAGAGGGAAGACAGACATACCCTGTGGAAATGAAGACCAGGGCCCATTGAGTAACCAGTTACATTTCTGAGAGAGAGGAGCGGACGGACGTATCTCTGGGGTTTGCTTCTGTGAGCTGTCAGACCGTCAGCTGGAACCCCACCAAGAGAGAACCCTTTGCAACTTCACCGATGGCCCAAGAACAGATCCCATCAGCATCTGCTCATGATTCCAACAGCAGGATTAAAAGGCCCTACACGGATCTGCGGTGTGATTTGAGCACATAGGAGCGTAGTCGTTCTGCTGGCTCCATTCTCCAGTTGTACAGTATTTCCTAATTTTTGTAAGAAATATTTCGACTTAAAGATTGTGAAGGCTGTGCTGATGCCATGCACAAGCCAGCTGTGGGATGGGGAGAGAAGCTAAGGGAAACAACTGGCTCACTACTTCCTCAGGGCTCCAGAAAATGTCAGACTTAATTAGTGTAGGTATCATGTTTCCTCAGAGTTACTTGTTTATATCTAGTTCTCCCACCAGCCGAGGTGTTCCTTAGGGGCAAAGACCTTGTTACTCATTCTTGGTGTGGCATAAGTGGCTAAAGATGTGGCCTGGAGAGTCAGATTACCTGAGATAACATTAAGGCTTCAACGCTGTGTGACAATTGGTAGGTGACTTAACCTCTCTGAGCTAACTTCTTTTTCATTTGTTAAATAGGAAACAATGATCGTGTTTTGCGTAAGGGAGCTTCACCAGCCATTGAGCAAAGATCTCCGGCTGTTGCCTCAAGGAGGAAGTTGTACTTGAAGAAAGGCTTCTGAGGGAGAAGGAAGGGGAATGGCATTGAAGTTGGGCTCTGCGGGTACTGTTCCAGGAAAGCAATGAATAAGTGAGAGGTTTATATAAATTGTTCAACACAATGCCTGGCTTTTACTGCCTATGACAAAGACTGCTGTTTCCTAGTGTCTACGCTCCCCTTCTTTCCTAGTAATAATGGTACCAAAGTTTTAGTGGGGTGTGTGCCTGGTTTTAGAAAGAAGGCTCTGGAGAACTGTAGAGAAATGTGAGGGGCACATGGCAAGGGGCAGGTGTCCACTGAGAGAGGCCATGGCCAAGATCATGATGAAAGAAACACTGAGCATTCTGTTGGTGGTGGAGAGAAGTGGGGAACACTAGGGGTGTTTCTGGGGCAGAGTCAGCTAGATTTTAGGAACTCATAGTGAGAGAAGGAGACAGGTAGGAGGGGTGGGGGAAGATCCTGGAGGACGCCCCGATGTTCAGCATGGTGACTCAGTCATGGTGACATAGTAGTTAATATTTACGGCAGTGGGGCATGGAGGAGGAGCACCAGGTTTGGGAGGCAGGCATGAGTGTAGTTAACAACACATGGGGGCAGAGGGGCCTGGGGATGTCCCATCCAGATGCCCGGCCAAGTTCTTTTTGTTCACTGCCTCTGTGGAATGGCGTTTCATCATCAATAGGAGTCCTGAAAAGGGGTTTTGCAAAGAGCGCGTGAATGTTCTGTGCCCGGAAGATCAAAACAACCCGCAAAGACAGCAGCTTTCACACACACACAGCCCACTGCCAGCCCTCAGGCGGCTCTCCCTGCCCTTCCGGTTTGCTTTCCAAGCCCACAGCTCAGCCTGGCCTCACCCCACACCACGCTCCCTGGCTGAGAGACAAAAGGTGCGTATCCACGCCACAGAATGACCACATCCACCCTGTCAGCAGTGGTTTCTATGGAACGTTTGGTCACAGTGTGCAGGTTTTCTTTTGACTGAAAAGTCATTCCAGCGACAATAGCTAACATGATTATGTGAAATACACAGCTAACGACAGAGTTAGTCCTCCACTGCAATTCTGCTCTCCGCAGACATTTCCCTACAAATTGTATTTTGCACCAACTCCATGGGGGCTCCTCCAAGTCTTGTAAGGCTAAAAAGGGCCTAAAGCAAGTGTCCTATCCAAGTCCCAGACCTCGACCAAGAGAGGTCAGATTGCAAGGATGGCTGGTTTTCTGTCTCCATAGGGAGCTCTCAGAGGTGAACCCACCACCTTGGAGACCCAGCCCCACAGTTATTGCTTGCTAGTGCCTAATACTACGCTAAATCCTAGGTGTTATTTCATTTCATCCTTAGAACTGAATTACAAGGCAAGGAAAATGAGGCTCAGAGACAGTGAGGAACTTGCCTAATGCCACACAGCTAATCAAAAGTAGAGAGAGGAGGATTCCAATCAAACCCGTCTCACCCCAGTTCCCAGTGCTTAACCAGTAGGCTGCGCTGTGCCTCCACCGTCTGTCCAGGATGTCACCTCTCTGCTGATCTGACCCCAGTTAACATCACTGTTATTTATTTCCAGGTCCTCTTGCTCACTTTGCCCTATTTTCCACTTGTCGTTCTTCACAGCCTGGCGCTCTGTTTTACCGGAAAAGAGTGTGCGTGGTTTCCTACCATCCACCCAGTCTTAGAAAAGGAAACGTCTTGGTCACAAAGAAACTCAGCAACGGTGTCTCTAGATCTACTTGCTCTCCTAAGGGATGATCGGTGGGGTAACTAGGGGTGACCAGTGTCCCGAGAGCTGTGAAAATGGCCACTCGGTGGAGCTGTTTGCACAGGTGACTTGCACACCCAGCTCGGGGCATAAAGGTTTTAAAAATGGAAGAGTTATCTATTTGGGTTTACATCAAATGTCAGATATGGGTATCCTGAATTGCATGCAAGGTGAAACAAATAGGAAAGGATGGGAATGTGTAGAAGAGATTTTGACAGTTCTGTTTTTCTTCTCTCTGACTCGCTTCTGTTTCCTGCGAGTTGCCCTTCCTCTTTGCTGGCCAGGATCATGGTCTTTCCTGGTAGAGGGTAGACGTTGAGCTGGTCAGACTAGGAAAAGCTAGTCTGCCGTGCTCGCACTTACAGGGTTGCCACATAGGGGAAGAGAGCGTTGGAAAGCACACCAGCTTTAAATGCCCCAGCTCAAGGATGCCTGGATGGCTCAGTCAGTTCAGTGTCTGCTTTTGGCTCAGGTTGTGATCTCTGGCTTCCAGGATTGAGTCCCGCATGAGACTCCTTGCTCAGTGGGGAGCTTGCTTCTCCCTCTGCCCGAAGCTCTCCTTGCTTGTGTGCTCTCTCTCTCTCTGAAAGCAAATAAATTAAATCTTTTTTTTTTTTTAAATGCCTCAGCCCCAAAGCAGCACACACCACTTCTGATCAAGTTCCAGTGGCTAGAGCTAGTCCCTTGGGCCAGGGAAGGTAATCTCTCCCTGTGCCACTGCAGGAGAGGAGAACAGGGTGTGGGACCCCTGGTGACCTCCTTCATGGAGGCTTGTCTGTCATGTCTGGTGATCCCTACATGTCCACATGGTTAGGGACACAGAGAATTCTGGCAAGATGTCAGTGCTAATGGTGCAGAGTTGTTTGTAAGGTTTGGGTTTTTTTTTAACCTTATCTATTTATATATAAATACATATGTATATATCAGTTTATATATAATTTATGTATCATAAAGTTCACCCATTTTCGGTTTACAATGTAAAGACCTTTAGTAAATGTACCAAGTCAGGCCACTAGGTGGTGGAGGAATTTCTAATCTCCTTGAATCCTGCTAGTAACACATTCACAGCAACTAGATTATCAAAACCAAAAACCCATGAACAACACCTACAACAAAACCTGGTAACCAGTGTTTCCTTGAACTCCAAAGTCTGAGTGAGCAGGGTCACGCTACCAATAATTGTATAACTCACATGGTACCAGAAACCGTGTAAAAGAAAGACAAAGGAAGGTAGAGGGACTTCTGATACTTCTGAGAACTGAAGGATCCCTAAACCACCCAAGGAAGTTTCTGGAAAATTCCATGGATTCATCTGGAGAACAATGTCAAGGCTGGGGTGCAGGGAGAAGTTTCTGATGCATAAGGGAGTGCAAGGAGACGAAGGGAGATCTTACCTAAGGGGAGTCCAGGCCCTTTGAACTCTTAAACCTGCAAAACCAGGGGCACCTGGGTGACTCAGTCAGGTTAAGTGTCCAAGTCTTGGTTTCCACTCAGGTGGCCATCTCAGGGTCATGGGATTGAGCCCTGTGTCAGGCTGCATGCTCAGTGTGAGCCCCCCTAAGATTCTCCCTCTCCCTCTGCCCCTACATACCCCCCAAATATGCGTTCGCGCGCGCTCTCTCTCTCTCTCTTTCTCTCAAATAAATAAATAAATCTTCAAAAAAAGTCCTGCAAAACCAAAGCAGTCTTCCAAGACAAAGCCTTATTCTGAGGAGAAAATCCTGGAAGTAGAATCCAAACTGAACAAGGTGGAAACAACAAGGGCAAAGAAAAGGTCAAAGTCAAATCAAAAGTGGGGAGGGGAGCAGGGAAGAGGAACTCAGAATTTATGATGTCATATTTTTAAAATAACTTCATGAAATCAACAGAAGGGAAGCTCAGGACTGTGGAACTAGAAAAGTTCTCTGTTGTCATCATTCTCTCCTGAAAGTAAAGGAAAACTCATTTCATTGAAAAAGGAGTCATAGGAAAAGAAAATAGTCAAATACCAACAATGCTAGTATATGAAAGACAGAATAAGAAGCAGAATAATATCACTATAGACAATGAAAGAATTCCCAAAAAATGCCACAAAACAGAAATATAATAAATGGAATGCAAATAAATGGAAAATGTAATATTTCAAAATAAACTACAAAAAAGAAAATACAAACTATAAAAGACAACATAAATCAGAATGAGAAAAATTCAAAGATGGAATGATTCAGGAACAGGAAGATTTGAAAAGAGAAATGAAAAATTCAAAACAGAGCTGGAAATAAAAGAAAAATTGCTTCGGGGATGAAGGCCAAACTAGAAGAAATACCAGGAAGAACAAAACAAATGAGAAATGCCCTGAGAGAAATAGAAAATGGAAAATAGGAGGTTTGTTTGTTTGTTTGGGGCAGGGAGGGAGAGAGAGAGAGAATACTGAACAGGTTCCACATGGGGTGTGGAACCTGACAGGGGGCTCGACCTTACAACCTTGAGATCATGACCGGAGCCAAAATCAAGAGTTGGACACTTAACTGACTGAGCCACCCAGGTGCCCCCAAAATAGGAAAAGCTTTTAAAACCAAAAAGGAAAGAAGACATAAAAAAGAGGTCGAAGGGAATGTAATAAATACAGAAAACAGGTAAAGAAATATCCAATACATATGTGAAGAGTCCCCAGAGAAGAAAACCAAAGAACAAAATTTTTTAAATGACTAAAAACTAAAATAAAAAAATTTTCTTGAAATTAAAAAAAAAAACCCTTAAAACTATATATTGAAGAGACATACCAAATATATTGGAAAAATCGGTCTTCAACATCTCCACTCTGAAACTACTAGACATTAGAGAAAAAGAAAGAAAAACCCCTTTGTGCAACCAGACAAAAACAGGCATTTTATAAGAGGAAGAAAATCAGATTGTTATTAGACTTTCAGTATCAATGCTTCATTCCAGAAATCAATGGAGTAACTTATTTAGGCTACTCAAAGAAAATGTGAACCAAGAATTTTTAATCTCATTTTAAATCGATCTTTGAGGGGCGCCTGGGTGGCTCAGCGGGTTGAGCCTCTGCCTTCAGCTCAGGTCATGATCTCAGGGTCCTGGGATCGAGCCCTGCATCCTGCCCTCTGCTTGGCAGGGAACCTGCTTCCCCCTCTCTCTCTGCCTGCCTCTCTGCCTGCTTGTGATCTCTCTCTCTCTCTGTCAAATAAAGAAATAATAAAAAATCTTTAAAAAAAATCAATCAATCAATCTTTGAAGAGATAGACAGCAAGAGCACTGTCACAAACATATGAGAATGGGAAAGCAGTACCTCTGGGAGTCTTTTCTGAGGAATCCGGAGAAACTTCAGGCAACCAAGTGGCTGAGGAGACAGATCTGCGGACGTAATTCAGCTGACAAAGGAAGATGAATGAGGGAACTAAAATACCATCATTTTGCAACCCTAATGAATTAATAGATCTATTCAATGATCATAGCTGCTAACACCACGAGAACAGAGACAAAGAAAATTGCGTGCCCCGTGATGGAAGTACCCAATACAATTTACAAAGTAGTCTTGAAAAAGAGTGAAATTGAGATACCTGGGTGGCTCCATCAGTTAAGCATCTGACTTTTGATTGGGGTTGGGTCCTGATCTCGGGGTTGTGAGATGAGCCCCATGTTGGGCTCAGTGTGGGAGTCTGCTTGAGGTTCTTTCCCTCCTCCTCTGCTCCTCCCTGACCCCCCCACCCCACTTGTGTACTTTCTCAGTCTCTCTCAAATAAATAAATAAATAAAATGTTTTTTAAAGATAAAAGAACCGCATCAGGCCACTTCAGAAATAACAAATACATGGCACATGTGTTCAGTTCCCACTATTCCCACCACAGAAATCTTTTCATTGTTCATATCACTCTTTCTTGCCCATGCTGGGCAAGGCAACATCTTAGAATCTTTAATACAGTTCTCTAACACCAACAAATTATCCACCAGAGTTTGGTTCTGGTGGTGTGAAGGAATGATGACACTGACAAGGAAGAGACATTTTGAGAAATATTTGGGGAAATGTGTTGAATTCTGCTTTTTTAGCCCTCATTTGAGGAGAAGCCATAATTTCTAAGTGTAGCAGTCTGATAGCTGGAAAACCAAGGTCACAGAGGAACGGGCCAGGACAGCTGCCTCCCCTCCTTGGGATCTCTCTGCAGGCTGGGCTTGTTCCCTTTGACTATCTCCTACCCTGGTCAGTGACCCCTACATTTCTGTGGGAACTCTTTGTGATTTGGGTAATGTAGTGGCTCAAAACTTTGGTTCTAGAGCCAGGGTTCCTGGGTTTGGATCCCAAATCTCCCACTACCAAATGTGGGAAGCACTTTAGGCAATTTATTTAACCCCTCTGTCCCCATGCCTTTGTTTCCTCATCTGTAAAATGGGATGGTAATCAGATCTATCTCATTGGATTGCTGTGAGGATTGAGCTCATACATGTAAAGGCTTAGAATGGTGCTCAGGAAATGTCTGCAACTATTACTATCCCACAAGGAGACTGAGCTCCTTGTAGACTCAGTTGTTCTTCCTCATCCTTCTCTGGCACATGGATGGTTCTGAATAGCAATGAAGAGCTCAGGCTTTGAAGTCCCAGAAATAAAATCTCAGCTCTGGCACTGGGTGACCTGAAAGTAAGTGTCCTCCTTATAAAACTGAGATAACAATATCTACTTTACATATTTGCTGTATTAAATGAGATAACATGCATAAATCTCCAAGGACACAGCAAACCCTCCAAAAAATGTGAACTCTTGGGGCACCTGGGTGGCTCAGTGGGTTAAAGTCTCTGCCTTTGGCTCGGGTCATGGTCCCAGGGTCATGGGATCGAGCCCCACATCGGGCTATCTGCTCAGCAGGTAGCCTGCTTCCCTTCCTCTCTCTTTGCCTGCCTCTCTGCCTACTTGTGATCTCTCTCTGTCAAATAAATAAATAAAATCTTTGGGGGAAAAAAGTGAACTCTTATAACCAGGGCTAGGTATCGTGTTGTGGCTGTGCCCAACAGCTTGGTTTTGAATTCTGGTTCCGCCACTCAGTTGTTTCCTGATCTTGCCAAGTTCCTTAAGTTCCCTGGGCACTGGTTTTCTCCTCTGGAAAGTGGCAATAATGCTAGCACCTAGTATATAGGGTAGAGATATGGATCAAGTGACAAAATATAAGTCTAGTCCTTGACTCACTGCTTGACACATATCTCAGTCGATGCCAGCTTATTCTTGTGTGCTTAATAAATGGATCAACTACAGAAAAGTTCTTGCTAAAGGACAGAATCTGTGAGCTCTGTAATTACAAGGGTTCATCCTCATATCAGATTCAGGTTGACCTAAACCCACAAATGCAAGGAGAGCCGTGACAGAACAGAGCCCAGGAAACCAAGCTTTCTCCCTAATGTCTCTTCTCACGGCATGGGCCATGGGGACAATTAGCACCTAGGGTCATAGGCTGCTAGAGCTGGAAGGATCTTTGTGGCTAGGTCATGCAGACTACTTCTTCCTGACTAATTGAAACCCAAAGAGGTCAAGTGACCCCAGTGTAAACTGAGTCTGAACCAAAATTCAGGTCAGTACAGGGCTTTCATCACTGCAACACACTGCTTGCAGACTCCACAGCCTCCTCACGTGAAAACAGAGCTCTGCTTGCTGTCCGTTGCCTGCTTCAAGGCATCAGGGAACTAGGAATTTCAAACTCCTCCTGGGACTGAAATCTGGCGGCCACAAAGGGAAGAGAAAGCAAGAATGGTGTAGATTCTACTTTCAGCCTCTAGAAGGAGCTCTGGGCCCGGCTGGGAAGCACCAGCCTGGCGCGCACCCAGGCCCTTTGGTTCCAGCCGCAGCATGAGGAGGAGCCCTCCCCAGGCCACCTCCCAGCAGGCCAAGCCGTTCTCCAGCACGTGGAGCAAAGGGAAAGTCCACGATCTGGGCGTAAACACATGGCTTTCAGCCCTTATTCCACTCATGCAAGTTGTGTGTGTTTGTGCCCGTACCTTAATCTCACGGAGATTCCTCTGTCCTTTGAGGAGAGCCACATCTGCCTTGCCTCTTTCAGAATTTAAAAGGCCTAAGCCTAGGAATATATCCCAAATTAACAGAAACAGAAAGCCCACAGATTTGTGTACCATAGCAGATTTCACACTTTTTGGTCTCACGACCTTTTTATACTTCTGAAAAATTATTAAAGACCCCAAAGAGCTCTTGTTTCTATGGCTTATATCTATCAATATTTACCAAATGATAAATTAACACTAAGTTGTCTAAATATATACTCATTTATAAATAACAAGTCATTATACGTTAGCATAAAGAGCATTGTGAAATAATATTTTCCAAAACAAATACTACATTTTTTTCATCTTTTTAATGTCTGGCTTAATAAAAGAGAGCTGAATTCCCCTTTTGCAATGAGTCTGCAGTGATTTCACTTCTGTAACCTCTGCAAAACTCCACAGTGCACTGTGAGAGCCTGAGTGTGAAAAATGAAATGAAATTTAAAAAAAATTTTAACCTTGAAATGAAAAAAAATTAACCTTGAGAGCACCCTGAAAGGGTCCCAAGGACACCGCAAATGTGCTGGGAACCGCACTTTGAGAACGGCAGGTATACAAGACCGTGTGTTTCTGCGTACTTTATGACAGGAAGACTCCTCTCTCTCTTCTCACAGCCACCATCCTGGTTCAGACTAGCATCATACAAGGGCAGGGGACAACAAATCCTCAGAACTGGTTTCTTGGCCCCTCTCCTCCCACCACTCCCACCCACCGAGGGAATTCTTCATAAAACACTACCTGATTATGTCACGGGCCTCCTCAAAGAACTCCTGCGGCTTCCGACTGCCTAGTCACACACGGCTCACACGGGGGTCCAGCTCCATGGTCTGACTGTAGGCATAATTCCAGGCTCAGGTCACACTCTGGCCCTCTGCTATGCAGGTGGTTTTAGCAGAACCCTCCACACATGTCTTCACGGCCCAACCTTGTCCTTATGAGTTTGTTTCTGCTCATCCCTGCACTTCGAACACCCCCCCCCTCCCACTTCTCCCCATCCCCCTTTGGCTTTCAGACTCATCCCCACCCACCCCCACCAGCTGCAGATCTTCTACAAGCTTCTAAAACATTTACTTCATTTGCCCTCATTTAGGTAAAGCTGAATGTTATGACGTAGGGCTTTTGATCCAGCTGTTGTGAAGTCAATACCCTCATAAAGTTGCTTTATTGGTTTCACAAACTTGTTGGCTTAAAATGACACAAATTTATCTTATGGTTCTGGAAGTCAGAAGATGAAACTGGCTCTTAGGGGCTAAAATCAATGTGTTAGCAGAGCTTTGTTTCCTTTGGAAGCTCTGAGGAAGAATCCATTGCCTTTCCAGCTTCCAGAGGTCTTCCTTAGCCAGCGGTCTCTTCTTCCATCTACAGAGCACACCCTTCTTCCTCTTTCTGCTCCTCCTTCTCTCTGACTTTCTTGCCTCTCTCTTATGAGGGCCCTCGTGATTACGTTGAACTCACCTGGATCATCTGGGACACTCTTCCCATGGCAATCCCATCTGCAAAGTCACAGGTTCCAAGGATCAGGGCATGGACATTTTTGGGTGGTCACTATCCAGTCTACTATCACAATTGCTATTAGCAAAAGATAAAATCAAAATGCAACCTCTGTGAGTTGTACAAGTCTTGGAGTCAGACATATGTCCCTCCATGGAGATAAAACCCATTCATCTGATTGCTTTGAAGATTAAATGAGATAATCTCCAAGAAGCATGATGACAGCTACATAATGATCACTTACCAAATGTCTGTGACTATTATTATTAACCATTATTTGGCATTTTACCCCAGCCAACTCGGAGTCCCCTTCACAGCACTTGTCATATTTAATAACGTTATATGTATGTTGGGTGACTATGGAGTATGTTACGATTTTAATTACATTTTAATTATGTAAACTACCTTAATACATTATCCTTGTAAAAAAATTAGTTTGTTTAATTTGTCTTTCATGTTAGATCATAAACCCCACATGGATAAAAACTATTTTACACACCATCAAATTCCCAGAATCTAGTCCAGTAGCCAGTACATACATAGTTAACACTCAGTAGGATTAATGGATTCAATCTATTTTTTTAAAATGGGAAACCATTTTAAACCTCTCCGGTTTCCCATTGACTTCAGAATGGAGTTCAGGTTCTGAGCACGACAAACAAGTTTTAGCAAGATCCAGTCTCAACTTGCTTGAAATGTCATTTCCAATCAATGCCTCCCAGTCTTGTCCCCTCCTCTACAGCAATACTGAGCTCACCTTGTCCTCCCGAGCCTCGTGTCCTTTCTTGTACTCGGTGCAGCTTTCTTTGCCTGAAATACTTTCTTCTCACCCTCAGCAACAAACACATGCCCCCGTCCTTGTCATCTGGATAATTCCTGCTCAAACCTGGATAACTCACCCACACCAGTTTGAAGCCCACCAGATTGCAACTGCTTGTCCACATGACATTTCCTTCCCATTGCCCCACCTCGATAGCCTATAACACAGAGACCAGGTCTTACTGTTATATCCCAGAGCCTGGTAGGTGCGTGAACCTAGTAGGCTCTCGATTAGCATTAGCCAAATGCCTGCCTCTGCCTCCGTCTCTAGAATGTCCGCTTCTTGGGTGCAGGGACTTCGTATCCTCCCGCTCCAGCAAGGCTCCTGGCAGGAATATACGGGGCAGTGAGCTGAGCATTCCATAGATGTTTGTCGAATGGCCAAGTCTCTTCACAAGACGTCCTGCCTACATTAACAGTAAATTACAGATTATGTGCTAATCGCCACTGCTAGGCTTTGGAAGGGATTAAAAAATAACAAAAGGAAAACACCGTTCTTCCCTCCAATGCTTCCTGGTACCCAACATAAATGTCTACCTATGGCTTCTACAAATACATGTCAATGGATTCCACTTGTTACACTTCTGGCCAAGAGGTATATCTCACAGCAAGAAAGGCTAACAGACAACCGAGAATAGCCACTATGCTCCCCACTCTATCAGCAGTCTTCTTGCTCTGACCCTCCTCAATATCCTGCTTTGCGCCTGACCACACCCTTCCACAGGTCACACGAGGATCTTCCAATTCTTGACTAAACCAACAGACCTACTATGTGTCCGGCATCATCCATTCCTCCTCTTAACTTATTGGCACTTTGCCAAGGATCTCAGAGGGCTACCCTTCCCCAACCCACTCTCTCTTATCTCCCTTGGCAGGTCCCCAGATGCCCAGAGCGCAGGTCTATCTCCTGAAGCAGAGCTCAGCCATGACTCGGTAGCAGGAGAAAGGACGGTTGGTGGGAAGAAAGAAGTGTGAGCAGAACAGTCTCCAGAGCGCCCAGACACACCTGCTGAAATGACAGATACCACTTTGGTTCCTGTATTATGGAGGGGGAAAATTGTCAGTCTCCGAACAGGGAGCACATGGTTGGTGGTGTAATTGTATCCTTTACAACCATTCACCTCATTAATCTCTTTCCAACCATCCTCATTTTCCACAAGCATATTAAATATTACTATGAATTAAAGGAAATAGGCAATAAAAAAGGAAATGAACGTTGGAGAAGAGACGGCTCTGTGTCAGGCAAGCCCTGTGCTGGGCGTCCGTGTACACTTTAGCTCTGTAATACTCACTGAAACCAGCACACCAGCTAAAAGACCATGCCGTGGTGGGTATTTACCGCCCACACTGCCCAGGGCTGCGGAAAGTTTTATGCGGTCACAGGGCTGGTAAGCAGTGTTATCACAATTTGAACCCAGCTTCTAAAACCCATGCTTTTTATGCTACAGAAGGTTCTCTGTTATCGAGGAGGTGGTGTATGATGGGCGCTTTGCAAATGATATTCCATGGAATCCTTCCCACTACATGATGGGAAGCAGTTTCACACAACCACGTTGCACGCCAGGAGGCCGGGGTCGGAAAGGGTTAGGTGCTCTGTGCAAGTCCTTACTAACAAATCGGGAGATTTCACATTGAAATTTTGAAGCGCATACACACATACATACACATTTAAGATAAGCAAAAATGTTCTAGCTATGTGAAGCAGGAAGACATTACAGGGAATTGGGTACCGCCAAGACGGATGGAGTGGGCAATAGGCTGGGCCCCCAGGAGCAGCCCTCAGAACAACTCCCAGATGGGATCTCAGCTGCTCACTCCAGGCTTCTATCCCCTTAGCCACAACTCTGGATGGGGCAGCTGTCATTGCTACTGGTGGGCTGCATTGGCCACGCCTGCACCAGCAACACAGTGTAGCAGCAAGGTGACCCCACCTTCATCCCCACCAGACTCAGTTTGAGCCTCCTGTGAGCACGTCTAAATGGCAGACTCCAATCACACCCAGAACCTGGAAGGGAGGCTGAGAACCGTGGATGTTATTTCTCCAGCCTCTGCAATCCAGGAAGGCACGAGGAGGAAGGAGGGACAGATGCAGAGCGAGTCATTCTGCTGTATCTGTCATAGGCTTTATTCCCACAGGGTGGCCATCTGCCAGAACTGAGAAGCCCTCTTCAGGAGGAGCCAGTGATCAAGTCCTCCTGCTGGCATGAGCCCTCTGTGTGTGGCTGATACTGTTTCTCTCTGCCGCGTGGTGTCCCACTGTGAGAACCCAGCACTCCTCGCCTTCCCTGCTGCTTGTGATGGAAACCCAAGCTGCCTTTTGGGCCTCCTTGGGAATTTGCCAAAGACTTATGCTTGGACCCTGAGAACTTTTGAGCTCCTGTCACCTAATTTCAGTTTTATCCAGAGAGAAAAAGGAGAGGGAGAGAGAGAGAATAACAGAAGTATCATTTAGGGAACATTTACCATGAGTCAGACACTCTTCAAAATGCTGCAATGTACTGATTCATTTAAAACTGTCCTCATGGTATCATCATGAGGATTAAATTAAGCAACATAAATAGCTGATAAGTATCTGGCACTTTCTACCACAGGCACAGTGACACTCACTAAGGGACAGTTATTATCACCAAGCAGTGTGTCGGGGCTGGACACCAAAGCCCAGCCTTATCTGACAGAGCCCAGCGTGCACTCCCAGACAAGTTGCCTCAGTTTGCCTCTGAGCACCCACCCTATGGCCTGTGCTACTTTGATTCTAGCCCCTTAAACACAGATGGCCCTGATTCATTTACCTCTCTAACTCTCCATGAGATTAGCATACCTTTGAGAGAGCAGGTGGGTCTTGGTCTTTTCGGTACTACAATCCTAACACCTAGCACAGTGACTGCCACACATAGGCTCTCAATCCATGACTTTTGGATAAAGGTACTCGTGTGTAAGGGAGTTTATGACTAAGCCTGAACCCCGTAAGAGAAAGACACTGGTGGGCATCATTCTATTGGCGTTACAAGGAGCATGGGCATGTTGGCCTCTGAAGGTCGAAAAAGGATATTTTGTACCAGGCCAGGGAATGTCATTCTCTTGAGGGACGAACTATAGAAGGAGACACCGAAATGCATGGCTGTGTCTTAAACATGCAGCAGAAGCCTAGCTGAGGGGGAGGGCTGGGTAGAGGGATAATGGCGGGAGGACAGCACCTTCCACAATGTTAAGACAGGCCTGCTGTTCTCAAAAATGGGCATTTCCTAGAGGGCTTCTTCACAGATCAGTTGGCCACTCTATACACAGCAGATCATCATTCCCAGTGTCTTCCATCATGTTCTCAGAGACTGACGGGTTCAAGGTCAATGACATAATTCTGCCCAACTCGGATTCACGGTGCCTACCTAATGTGGAAGAATCAAATGATCCCTGTGAGCTTCTGCCTGCCAGGCCCTGGTAGGCACCTCTATCTACAGCACTGACTTTAATCTTCTTAACCATCCTGTGGGTGGGTATTGCTGCTGCCCACATTTTTAGATGAGGCAACCAAGGCTTCAAGAGCCTGAGAAACTTGCTCCTACCTGAGCCGTGAAGAACCAGGTTTTGAAACTAGGGCTGTCTGGCTAGAGCTAGTACCTTGTCCTTGTCTTTTAATAGTACCTCTCCCAACTGTCAATCATCCATGTGTCATTACTGGTTTATCTTATGCTTCCCTGGCTGGACAGTATGCTCCAGGAAAGCTAGGCCTGGCCCGCGTTCACTGCTGTCTCCTCAGCACCAGCACATAATGGTCCATAATGAAAATCCAGTTATGGCCACTGAGGGAATATGTCAATGAATGAATGAAATTCACAAATGCTAATGACATAGATTCTGTTCTCCAGCATGTGGGGATGGCCCCATCCTCAACATCTTGTTGACTTTCACCTGGACTGTTACAATAATTCCCTTATTGCCTCCAGGTTTTTTTTCTTTTTCTTTTTTTTTAAGATTTTATTTATTCATGTGAGAGAGAGCATGAGAGCTGAGAAGGTCAGAGGGAGAAGCGGACTTCCCACGGAGCTGGGAGCCTGATGCGGGACTCGATTCTGGGACTCTGAGATCATGACCTGAGCTGAAGGCAGCGGCTTAACCAACTGAGCCACCCAGGCACCCCTGCCTCCAGATTTTTTACACATCCCTATCCATAGGGACTGGCTTGATCATCCTCATACACCAGAGCATGTCATGGTCCTGCTGAAAGTCATCACTGGTACCCCGTTTCCTGCAGGATAGAGTCCAAGTTCCTGGGAATGGTCTACAGGGTCATTATATTGCCCCCTCTGCTTTGGGAGCTTTAGTTGTTGCTGTGAGATCTAGGCCCTGCCCACATCAGTCCTGAGCGCACTCTAATAACAGCCATTCTGACTCAGCTCACTGTTTCCCAAACTTGCATTCTTTACCTGAAATCAACCCACCTCCAGTGACTCTTACCCCATGCCCTGCTCAGCGTACCTGATAAATATCAACTCATCTTTTTTTTTTTTTTTTGAGATATAATGACATAACATAAATTTTGCCTTTTTAAGCATTTTAAACTGTACAACTCAGGGTGCCTGGGTGGCTCACTCAGTTAAACGTCTGCCTTCAGCTCTGGTCTTGAGATTGGGGTCCTGGGATGGAGCCCTATGTAGGGCTCCCTGTTCAGCGGGAAATCTGCTTCTCCCTCTCCCTCACTTCTCCCTCCTGCCTATGCGTACATGCTCTCTCTCTCTCAAGTAAATAAATAATATTTAAAATAAAATAAAATAAACTGTACAATTCAATCACTCCCATTACAGTCTTCTGCAACCATCACCACTGTCTAATTCCAGAATATTCTTATCAACCCCAAAAGAAATACTGTGCCCATTAAGTAGTCCCACCTCTCTGTCTCCCCTTCCCTCCCAGCCCCTGGAAATCTGCTCTGTCTCTGTGGATATGCTTATTCTGAATATTTCATATAAATGGAATAATACAATATGTGGCTTTTTGTGTAACTCACCTTTGAAGACTCCACTCAGAGTTCCTCTACGAAGTCTTCTTTGACCTTTACAGATGGCTGTGACCCTCCCTCTTTGTGCACAAGTTCCAAATTCTCACAGACACCTCCGTGTTGCCCTTGTTCTCCTTCTACATTTCTGTGAGGGCATGCGTGATACTCATTCCTTCTATTGGACCACGTCCATTTCCTTCCATTAGCTTGGAAATTCTTGGAGGGCAGAGAGCGCGCTGCTATTCATCTTTACATTTGCAATATCCCTACAGTGTCTGGCACACAGCAGTTTCTTTAAAATATGTGCTAAATACACATCCAAGATGGTGATAATGTGCCCAGGCTCTGGGTCCTGTCTACCGGATTCCAACTCTACTGCTGGACTCCATGGCTTCCCAGCTCTATGAAACTGGGCAAATGACTGGGTATGATGGTCATAAGATTAACATGTACATCAGAAAGCTGTTGTGAGGGTAAGACACTCAGAAAAATACTTGGCACATACTATTGTTCCATAAACATGAACTTGATGAATTGATTAGAAAGACTATTATTATCAAAATAAATGTCATTCACAATAGGTGCTCCAAAAATAATAATAATAATAATAATAATAATAATAATGGACTGGTGGTGTATGGAGTCGGAGCTCATTAATGTTGATGGAGCCTTCTTAAAGAAGGTGGGAATTGACCCAGTCATTGAAAGCTGTTTGAGCACTCAGACAGCAGATGTGAAGAGAAACAGAGAGGACTAAGAATGGACATTAGGGATCCAGAGAATAAGGCCTGGGCAAACACAAGTGGGACAGAGAGTGTGGGGCCAGAAGGGTGTGGCAGAAGTTGAGTGTGTGGAGGGTTGTTCAACAGGGCATAGGCCTAAAAAAGTAGGTTGGGATCCAGCTTGGGGTCTACAGGCACTGTGAAACTCTTAAATGTCTTCAAATATGGAAGTGAGATAATCAGATCATAGTTTAAGAAGATAAACCTAGTGGACATAGGAAGATGGGTAAAAATGAGGAGAGACTAGGGACTAGGCTTGTAAACTCAGATGTTTGCGGAGGGCAGGTGAAGAACTTACCTGAGTGAGGAGGTCTGGAGGTAAAAAGCAACAGGGATTTGGCCAGCTGAACCATAGATGCTCAATTTCATCCATTATTGCCATGAAGATCACCATGAAGAAGCTAAAAGCAGATGCTTAACTGACTGAGCCACCCAGACGCCCCTAATCCTAACTTTTTAATATGAATTTGTAGATTAAAATGGCCCTCAGGCCTCACATGTGTGTCCTCTGAGAGGAGGATAAGCTATTCTAATTATTCAGAGAGAAGTGATTAAGTCCTTTTTTTTTTTTTTTTAAAGATTTTATTCATTTATTTTTGCAAGCAGAAGAGAGAGACAGAGAAGAGCAAGAGAGATCATGAGCTGGGGGAGAGGCAGATAGAGAGGGAGAGGCAGACTCCCACTGAGCAGGGAGCCCAATGCGGGCCTCGATCCCAGGACCCTGGGATCATGACCTGAGCCAAAAGCAGATGCTTAACTGACTGACCCACCCAGGTACCCCTAGAAGTGATCAAGTCCTTAGGGAAGTGGCACTAAGAATCGAGAGGGGAACAGACAGCTCAAAACTGGTGGAGGTAGGATCAGCTAGAGTTGGTGACTACTGGATGTAGATGATGAAGGTGAGATTGAAAAAGACACTGCTGTTCCCAGCCTAAATGACTTAGAGGAAGACGGTGCCACAGGCAGCTTCATACAAATGGAACAAGAATGGCTCTTGAATCAGAACTGGTTCAAACTCAGCCCCATCACTTACTAGTTATGTGACTTTGAGCATCTTACTTACCCTCCCTGAGCCTCAGTTTCCTCATCTCTTATATGAAGTAATATTAAAGTGTATATTACAGAGTTATTTATAAAGATTCAATGAGGGATGCCTGGGTGCATTAGTCAGCTAAACGTCTGCCTCTGGCGCAGGTCATGATACCAGGGTCCTGGGATTGAGCCCCATAGAGTCTGCTTGTCCCTCTCCTTCTGTCCCTCCCTACCACTCATGCTGTCTCTCTTTCTCAAATAAATAAATAAAATATTTTTTTAAAAAGATTAAATGAAATTTGTGCATGTGGAATGCTTAGCGTAGAGTCTGGCATATAATAAGAGCTCAAATGTTGTCAAATTTATTGGCAACATCCCTGTGTCCTACTTCCAGTGGAGCCTCTAGTTTTTTACTTGCCGGTCTGTACTCCACCCAGTTCCCCCCACCCCCCATCAAGGAGTGTCATGTGACCCAAGTCTGGTCAATAAGAACATTATTGTCCTCTTGTGATAGTAATTGGCTCAAGGACCCGTCAGACAGTCTGAATTTGGAGTCAACAACAAAAGAGGCAGAGTGGAGAGATGAAAGAGCGACTAAGTCCTTTTGGGGCATTTCATTTTTTGCATCATGTCACACCTGAAATCAACTCGATATCTCAACTTTTCAATTAATTCCCGTTTAGGTTATGTCATTTCGGATTGGATTCTCCGACACATGTCACTGAAAGAGTCCTAACTGATTTTATTACTACAATAGCTATCGTGTAACTTTTAAACTTAGATTTCTAATGATGGCATATCCTTTGTAGAGCCCTTGGAAAGGCTTTCTCCAGCCATACTCCCCTGGGAGAGGAGGTTTTATTCAGGAACACCTCTTAGATGAGAGTGCGAACATGAGGTATATCTCAGGTACCCTGAGTAGGCATTTCAAAGTGAGTAGGCATTTCAAAATAGAGCCTGGTCACACCTCAGCAGCTCCCACCCAGCTTGAAGTTCAGAAACCCACTTTGAGGATAAGGCAACGGGCAGTGAGGTCATGGCTTCTGAGACTTCTGGGCTTCTTATCCGGTTCCCAGGGAAGAATCTCAGGTTGGACATTAGCTAGGGAAGCAGCAGCCTGGTGAAAGCTTCAGACTAGGGAGAACGCTGTGTGTGTGGACAGAAGACCTTTCAACTTGATCCTCCAGGGATATGATGTCTAGGTTTTGCCAGTTCTGCTCTCACATCCCGGAGGGTCATAAGAGGGGCTGTTACATGTGCATGGGAGACATGGGATTTTACTCCTGTCTCCAGAACACACTAGCTGTCTGATCCAGAACATTCTACTCACCTTTCAGATTCTTAGTCTCCTCATCAGTAAAGCTGGGAAAATTTAATAAAATAATATATCTAGGGACCCCTGGGTGGCTCAGTTGGTTAAGCGGCTGCCTTCAGCTCAGGTCATGATCCCAGTGTCCTGGGATCGAGTCCCACATCAGGCTCCTTGCTCGGCAGGGAGCCTGCTTCTCCCTCTGCCTCTGCCTACCACTCTGTCTGCCTGTGCTCACTCTCTCTCTCTAACAAATAAATAAATTTAAAATATATATATATATATCTAAGGCACTTAACGGTGTCTAAAACATAGTATGCATGTTTTTGACAATTTTTTTTCCTTTCTGAATCTCAAGTTATTCACTTGTAGAGTAAAGGCAATGAGGGTAAACTCCAGTTCCTGGATAATCCATGAGGTTCCTTGAGGTTGGAAGATATTCCAAAATATTCTATGTTTCTTCAGTTTATTTAAAGTAGTAAAAACCGAACACCTGGGTGGCTTAGTCTGTTAAGCATCTGCCTTTGGCTCAGGTCATGGTCTCAGGGTCCTGGGATTGAGTCCTGCAGAGGGCACCCTGCCCCGTGGGGAGTCTGCTTCTCCCTCCTACTTGGCCTCTCTCTCTCTCTCTCTGTCTTCCATGAATTAATAAATAAAATATTTTAAAAAATAAAGTGTAAAAACCATAGTGCAAGCTTATCATATACTACAGAAACATAACCCTTTATCCAAAATTCTTGGTGCCAGATGCAATTCAGAATTATTTAGTAATCTTTACTGTGTCCTTTTGTAGGATAATACTGCTCCGTATCTTGCATACAACAGAATACCTCCAGGAAGATCTGGGTGACACTTCTGGGGGTGGTTTTAAAATAATGTCCACACATTTTTTGATACTCCTTTCTTTAAAAAGTGACATCCAAATCTCCTTTTCCTGTGTGTGGTCTAATCTTGGTGACTCTCTTTTAAGAAACAGGCAAAGCAGAAGTGACAGTGGGACATTTCGGACCCTAGGTCATAAAAAGCATTGTGCTTTCTCCTGCCAGCAGCCATATGAGTGACCCGTCTTGCAAGGGACCCCCCGGCCCTGAGCAAGATTTCAGATGACTGCAGCCCCAGAACATCTTGATCGCAACTGCAGGAGAGACCGTGAGTCAAAACTACCGCGTTAATCCTCTTGTGAATTCCTGACCCACAGAAACTGTGAGAAAATAAACGTTTGCTGTTTTAAGCCATTAAGTTTTGGGGTAGTTTGTTATGCAACAATAGATCATTAATACAACCCCAAAATCAAGCATACTGATACGTTTGCAGTGTACTGTCTAAATATTTACAGCAAGTGGTTTAAATAACATCAGCAAACAACAACAACAAAAACCAAAAAACTCTGCAGTTATGTGTGACTGCAAAATGAGTTTCCCCAAGTTTAATACTTTTGGTTTTCAGAGCATTTTCATTTGATCTTGTTTTGGAACTGGAGATGAGAAATTGGGAACTGAGGTTACATAATGCAAACCACTCTGGGGACATGTTTCAGCCCCAGTGTGCCTGTTGGACAATAACCATAGCAGGGAACCAGCGCCAAGAACTGAGTTAGTTCCGTTATAATAAACATCAACAGCAGCAAACAGCCTTCCTCTGTGTACTCAGCACGTGCGGACTTCCCCATCTTCACGGACTTGCAGCCAGAGGGAGCCTTAGAGATCATTGAGGCCAGAGTTTTCCAAAGTACGGTAAAGAGGTCAGTCTGATATGAACAGACACTTCTCCAATGAAGACATACAAATGGCTATCAGACACATGAAAAAAATGTTCATCATCACTAGCCATCAGGGAGATTCAAATTAAAACCACATTGAGATACCACCTTACACCAGTTAGAATGGCCAAAATTAGCAAGACAGGAAACAACGTGTGTTGGAGAGGATGTGGAGAAAGGGGAACCCTCTTACACTGTTGGTGGGAATGCAAGTTGGTGCAGCCAATTTGGAGAACAGAGTGGAGATTCCCTAAGAAATTAAAAATAGAGCTACCCTATGACCCTGCAATTGCACTACTGGGTATTTACCCCAAAGATACAGACATAGTGAAAAGAAGGGCCATCTGTACCCCAATGTTTATAGCAGCAATGGCCACGGTCACCAAACTGTGGAAAGAACCAAGATGCCCTTCAACGGACGAATGGATAAGGAAGATGTGGTCCATATACACTATGGAGTATTATGTCTCCATCAGAAAGGATGAATACCCAACTTTTGTATCAACATGGACGGGACTGGAAGAGATTATGCTGAGTGAAATAAGTCAAGCAGAGAGAGTCAATTATCATATGGTTTCACTTATTTATGGAGCATAAGAAATAACATGGAGGACATGGGGAGATGGAGAGAAGAAGGAGTTGAGGGAAATCGGAGGGGGAGATGAACCATGAGAGACTATGGACTCTGAAAAACAATCTGAGGGTTTTGAAAGGGAGGGGGGTGGGAGGTTGGGGAAGCCTGGTGGTGGGTTTTTATGGAGGGCACGTATTGCATGGAGCACTGGGTGTGGTGCATAAACAATGAAATCTGTTACACTGAAAAGAAATTAAAAAAAAAAAAAGAGATCAGCCTCATCTGAATTGGGAAGGTTGGGGTTGGTACTTGTAATGCAGATTCCAAGGACTTACCCAGGCCTACTGAGTCAGACCTCGGTGGTGGACTTAGGAACCATACTAGCTTTACGTGGTGTTAGGTAAGTCAGGTAACCTCTTTAAATCTCCTTTAAAGCTCCTGCGTCTATAAAACAGGGGTAGTAATACCTGCTTCTTAAGATTGTTGGAAGGATCAAAGGAAATGATGCAGCAAAGTATACAATTCAGTGTCTTGCTCAAAAATGATTTCTGAACTGAATTATATAGGAAGACTATAGCTTGATTCTTGGGAGATTAGCCTCTGGGGACTATAAAACACACCTTCATTGCCATCTGAATTGTCAGCAGGGTACAACAGTGTGATAATAATAACAACAACATGATTGTTGAATGTTTATGTGCCAAGTACTGATCTAAGCACTTAGCTAACATGAACTAATTAAATCTTCATAACAATCCTGTAAGGTGGATACATTTTCAGACCTAGTTTACAGATAAGGACACTGAGGCACAGAGCAGTTAAGTAGCATGTTATACTTTGAGTTTCCAAGGAGCAGAACCAAGATTCGAACCCAGAGGATCTAAGTAATTTGTAACGCTAAACTTTACCAAGGTCTGCTTGTCCTAAAATGGAAAGGAAGGGACCCCACGTCCCTAAATGTTCTCCTTTTCTTGATGAATGCTCTTCTGCCCTCAGAGCCATAGCTGAAGGTTGAGACTCCAGATGATCCTGCAGATTCTTATAGATCCTTGCAAAGTGGGTTCTCGAGCTATCACCAGGAACACGTTTGGTTGGAAAGAAGGAAAACACTGAAGGCCCCCACCAAGACAACTTAGCCATTTCCGCTTGCCTGAGCTGACCTTGGCTTTAGAGCCTTTGCACAACCCATTCCCTCTGCCCGGAAGTCTCCCCTTGCCTCTTTTTTGTTCCTGTCCTTCACATCCTCAGAGAGGCCTTCTTTGATTATTCCATTCAAAATAAACAGTCCTGTCCCATGCCCCACTCTCGATTATTCTCTGTAACAGCCCACTCTTTGTTCCTACCATCCCTTACCATAACTTGCAATTATTGTATTTAATTGTTAACTTCTTTCTTGTCTTCCCCACTGCTCCAGAAGGGCAAGAAACATATCTGTCTTAATTGCCACTGTAAACTCCAGGACTGGACTATAAACAAGGTCTGGCACATAACTAATTCCATCGGGACTTGTTAAATGAGGGTGAATATGCTGAAAACTGTGAGTGGACATAGTGGCCTTTCCCTCTCCCCCCTACTTTGACACTCCTCATCACTTCATTCTGCACCTTTTCCTTTGAAATTGCGGAGCAAAGGCTCTTGAACAAGGGGCATAAGTGTTTTCAGCACCTATCAACCATCCTCTGTGGGATTTGTCCCACTCCCCCACCTTCAGTCTTTACCACAAAGCGTCCACATCTTTGTGCAGGAAGGCTGAGCCAAGCACAAATGAGTGACCAGAACAGAGTGGACACATGGCTCAGAATACCTACTCTGTATTTGTAAAGGGGAACAGGTTTTGAGTCTTCTTTCTTAGAAAGGAAAATAGAATGCAATTAAGTGATTCGTACTACAAGGGGCAATGGTCTTCTTTAAGCCTGAACCAGTGCCATTAGCCACTGTACACAAAATCTCTTTAGGGGCGCCTGGGTGGCTCAGTGGATTAAGCCTCTGCCTTCAGCTCAGGTCATGATCCCAGGGTCCTGGGATTGAGCCCCGCATCGGACTCTCTGCTCAGCCTGCTTCCCCCCACCCTCTGCTCTGTCTGTCTCTCTGCCTACTTGTGATCTCTCTCTCTGTCAAATAAATAGATAAAATCTTTTAAAAAAATGTCTTTAAGCCAATCCATTGACTGATATCCGAGGTTTGAACCAATTAATCCACAACTAGATCATAGCTGGAGATGAGTGACGGCAGAGAGAAGGTACCAGGGATCCATCTCACATCCCAACTGTAGACAACCCATAGTCCTATTGACTTTAGCAAAGAAAGAACACTGCTGAGGGTTGTTAACTATGTTCTTCCCCCACAAAGCCCTAGGAAAGTAAAACTGATAACTAGGCATGACTTAAAAGTGGCAAATGGTGCAATTCAATGAGGGACTCAAGCTTGCACAATCATTAAAACAGCAGAATCTCCCAGAAGGCAATTCCTAGAAATGAAATGCCAAGCATAGTGTAAGTCATCAGAAAGCCTCTGGAGCTGGAATTTCCAGCTTGACAGAAACCATCCACTTAGTGTTCAAAGAGAAAAGAACAGCATTATACCAATTTATTACACTTGAGTTGCTTCTGAGACTTAGAATTGATTATTCAACTAAATAATTGCTCCAAAATTCATTTGACATTTTTAGCTCTGTGACCCTGGGTAAGTTACTTGACCTCTCTTGGTCTCTGTGTCTGGTAGAATAGACGTAATTGTAGTTCTTGCCTCACGTCATGTAAAGATTAAGTGAATTGTAATGTGTGTAAGTGCTGAGCACAGTGTCTGACAGACTGTCAATGCTATGGAAGTGTTGAAAGCCAACATCATCCTGCAGCTGTTTACGTGGCTATGGCAGCTATGCTCACAGTGAAGTTTGCACACACCTCCACCGCCCCGTATCCTAAAGCTGGTCTGCTTGTCCACTTCCATTCTAGAGCAAGCTGAGGGCAAGGACGTGGTCTTTTTCTCTGTGTAAACAAATGATCTGACAAATAATAAGCTTCTGGTAAGTATTTGTGATGAACATATAAGTAAGGGTGTATTTCTCTAAGGTTATAAAATGAGTAATACACAGACCTTGGCCTTGAAGAACGTATAGTCCAGTGGGAGAGAAAGACACTGAACAAATCCCCATCGTTCTAGAAGAGATATGGAAACACTGCTGTTAGAATTTTTTCAGCTTGGGGGATTGAGGGAAGGAGATGATACATAAGCCAACCTCAAAGAAGGAGAGGGATTTCACAAGTAAAGGTTTGGATTCAGGGAGTTGCATCTATCTGAACTTTGTTTTAAAAGGTAAGTAGGAGTTAGCCAGAGGAGGAAATCAGAGAGGGCTCACCAGGCAGGTGAGACAGCATATGTACACTTCAGGCTCCTGTGTGGAGAGGGCATATGTATCTGTATGTGTATGAGAAAGACAGTTCGCCACCACACTGTTCCTATAGGACCAGAGTCGGCAAGTTTTTCTATAAAGGGCTAAATAGTAGGGGCACCTGGGTGGCTCAGTTGGTTAACCATCTGCCTTTGGCTCAGGTTACTATACTGGGGTCCTGGGATTGGGGTCCTGAGATTGAGCCCTGTGTCAGGCTCCCTACTCATTAGGATGTCTGCTTCTCCCTCTGACCTTAATCCCTGCTCGTACTCCTGGATCGCACTCTCTCTCAAATGAATAAATAAAAAAAATCTTCTTTAAAAAAGGGCCAAATAATAAACATTTTCAGCTTTGTGAGCCATCCAATGTATCATAACTATTCACTTCTGTCATCGTAGCAAGAAACCAGCCATAGACAATATGTTGGACAAGTGACGTGAGCAGATTTGTCCCATGGAGGGCTGGATTTGACCCATGGGCCCTAGTTTGCCAACCCCTACTACAGAATGAGAAAACCACCCTCTGGCCTCCCAAGGACATGGTGCATAAAGGTGCTAGAGGGCGCATAATCAGACTTGTTCTTTGCATGGGTTATCAATTGCTGTGTTATAAATTAGCTCAAAACTGAGTGGCTTAAATCCATATCTATCACAGCTTCTATAGGTAAGGAGGAGATTGGGCAGTTCTGGCCCAGGATCTCTTATGAGGTTGTAGTCAACATATCAGCTGGGGCTGCAGTTACCAGATGGTTCTACTGGGGTAGAAAATCTTCTTTCAGGGTGGTTCACTCACTTGGCTGACAAGTGGGTGCTGGCTTTGGCAGGAGGCCTCAATTCCTCCCCATATAGGCTCCTCCTCATGTCTGCTTCAGTGTCCTTCACAACACGGTGGCTGGCTTCCCCCAGAGTGAATGATCCCAGAGACCAAGGTAGAATCCATGACCTAGCCTAGAAAGTTACACACTGTCATTTTTGCAATATTTTGTTCGTTATACAAACATGGATTCAATGCAGAGAAAGACATTATGAAAGACATGAACACCAGGAGGCAAGGATTATTGGAGACCATTTTGAGGCCAGCTAGCACACCCAATTAGTATAGTTGGCGAGGCCGTGTGAATAGTGTTGAGAGCTGAGATGTCACCAAGAGAGAAGACATGGGGCATGACGCAGGCATGGAACCTTATCCACTAGGTTGTAGGTACAGACACTTTCTGGGTACTCCTGGAAATGATCTGGGCTCCGCTGGATGAGAGAGCCTAATCCTATATTTTGACATACAGGAGCCTACAGTCATAGTTTGGGAGTATTAATATACATGTAACCTCAATATAGGAGTTAAGAACATGGATGTTTGACCCAGACTACCCAGGTCTGAGTCACAGTAGGGCCCTGAGCAAGTTACTGAATCTTTCTCTGAGTCTTGTTTTTCCTCATCGATAAATTGGAGATAAAAATACACTTAATTTAGAAGGATGTTATAAGTGTTCTGGGAATTATATATGTATAATATATATATGTAAAGTACTTAGCGTAGTGCCTGGCACATAATAAGCACCACATAATTGCTGGAAAATTTTACACTCTCAAGTTGATACCTGAAAGAAAGTTGCTGCACAGACTTCCTCTGATGAAAAGTTCTTCCTCAGCTATGGAGCCTATCATATGTTGGAAAATTCTTGTTATTAAAAGTTCTTTCTAAGATTAAGGCAATTTGCCTCCTTGCAACTTCTCCACATGGGTTCCAATTTTTCTCTGAGATATTATTCCAAAATAAACTTGTCTCATGCTGGCAGCTCACTGAGACCATCTCAGGATCTCCCTGAGTTTTCTCTTTTCCAAGCGAAGCAACCCCAGGTCCCTCAACCATTCCTCAGAGAACTGGCCCCCAGACCTCTCTCCAACCCAGACGCATGTCCCTGAATGCACTGCAGATTGCCAGCGTTCAGGAGGTAGGTATATGGACTCTAAGCAGAGTGCCTAGGGCCTCCAGGAGACCCTCCCCCCTTCATATGAACACATGTTCCTCGGAGGAAAAATGTCAGATTAACCCAACCGCTTCAAACTAATTTTGTTTGGGAGTGCAAGGGGAAAGGGATTTCCAAACAGGGCCAAGGACTTTGTCAAAGCTGTTCCTCCAAGATAGAGATGGACAACTGGCTGCTCTGGAGAAGGGCCAGCTGGGAAATGTAACTCTGGCCAGGGACATAAGCCAGCACTTGCTCCTCCTCTTGGGACGTAAGAAGGAAAAGCTGGTTTCCTCAGTAGAGATAAGCATATAGTGCGCACTCAAGGAAAAAATAAGACTTCTCCTTGTACCTGGCACGGGCCCTAACTCGTGCTCCCAGCTGGAACACATGTCTCCCTCATTCCACTTTCACTGTGAGAAGCCGTGGACAGCAGCTGTCTGCTCCTCACCTCCGGGGCATGAGGTTGCCAGATATAAGCACAGCCCATTTCCGGTTTCACTCGCTCAGGACTTTCTGAATCATTTTCTTTTATGGGCCTGTGGGGTAGAAGAACAAGAGGTAGGAGGGAGCATGGAAAACGTCACTTTGGGTTTCAACCAGACTTTGTTTTCCACAGAATGACAGCTGAAACTCTTCTTCGGTTGCTTTCTGTTGAGCAGAGGTAGAGATGAAGAAGGATTACACCCAAGGACTGTCTGGGAAATAAGGCCTCCTCCTTTCTTTTATTAAAAAAAGTTTCCCCTATTATAAAAGGTCTACTCATCAAAGGGGAAAAAACCATCAACCACAGTTCACCATCCAAAGTGGCCTTCATTGGGTGCCTAGATGGCTCAGTTGGTCAAGCGACCGCCTTTAGCTCAGGTCATGATCCTGGAGTCCTGGGATTGAGTCCCACATCGGGCTCCCCGCTTGGCAGGGAGTCTGCTTCTCCTGCTGACCTCTGTCCTCTCATGCTCTCTCTCTCTCATTCTCTCTCACTCTCAAATAAATAAATAAAATCTTCAAAGTAGCCCTCATTAACACTTTAGTGGTCTCTTGCCAGAAAAGCTTCTGATCGTCTTTCCAAATGATTGTAATCATAATCCACAATGCATAGTTCCAAATCATTCACAAATATCATGAACATTTCTTCTCTTAGAGTATACTTTACACAAATGTATTTTTAATAGTTTTATAAAGATAAAATTCATATGCCATGTAATTTGTCCATTTGAAGTATACAATTTAATGGGTTTTGGTGTACACAGAGTGGTATAATCATCACCATAATCAATCAGAGAACATTTTTGTTACTGCAGAAAGAAAGCTTGTGCCCATTAACGGTCACTCCCCAATCCCAACTCCAAGGCAACTGCTAATTTACTCTTTTGTCTCTATAGATTTGCCAATTCCAGACATTTCATATAAATGTTATGTATTTCATATACTATACATGTCTTTTGTGCCTGAATTATTTAATTTAGCATAATTTTTTCAAGGTTCCTCCATGTTAGAGCTTATATCAATACTTCATTTTTCTTTATTACCAAGTAATATGCTATTATACAGATACACTGCATTTTATTTATCAGTTTGTCAGTTGATCGACATTTGTATTGGTCCCACTTTTTAACTAGGATAAATAATGCCGCTTTAAAATTTGTGTAAAGTATATGTTTCTATTTCTGAGTGGAATTCTATGTGGAATGGCTGGGTCACATGGGAACCTTTTTGTGGAACTGCCACGCTGTCTTCCAAAATGGCCACTCCATTTCACATTCCCACCAGCAGCATTATGAGGGTTTTAATTTTTCCATGTTTTTGCCAGCACTTATTATTAACTGTCTTTTTCAGTATAACCATTCTATCAGGTGTAACATGGTAGCTCATCATGGTTTTTTTAAAATTCTTTTTTTCAATGGGACGCCTGGGTGGCTCAGTTGGTTAAAGCAGCTGCCTTCGGCTCAGGTCATGATCCCAGCGTCCTGGGATCGAGTCTCACATTGGGCTCCTTGCTTGGCAGGGAGCCTGCTTCTCCCTCTGACTCTGCCTGCCACTCTGTCTCCCTGTGCTCTCTCGCTCTCTCTCTCTCTCTCTGACAAATAAATAAATAAAATCTTTAAAATTCTTTTTTCAAAAGATTTTATTTATTTATTCGACAGAGGGAGAGAAAGAGCACAAGAAGGGGGAGCGGCAGAGGAAGAGGAAGAAGCAGACACCCCACTGATCAGGGAGCCCAATGCAGGACTCAATCCTAGGACTCTGGTATCACGACCTGAGTCAAAGGCAGCTGCTTAACCGACTAAGCCATCCAGGTGTCCCTCATCAATGGTTTTGATTTGCATTTCTCTAGTGGCTAAGGATGTTAAGCATGTTTCATATGCTTATTGGCCATTCTTACAAGTACTTTTGTGAAATGTCCATTCAGAACCTTTGCCCATATTTTAATTAGGTTATCTGATTTTTTTTTTATTTTGGAGTTGTAATTTTTAAATATATATTCTAGAAGGATACAAGTCCCTAATCAGATAAATGGTTCGCAAATATTTTCTTCCATTATTTTGGATTATCTTTTCACTGTTTTGACAGTGTTCTTTGAAGCAAAAAAGTTTTTGATTTTGATAAAGTCCAATTTGACTATTTTTCTTTTGATGTTTGTGCTTTTGATGTCATATCTAAGAAGGCTTTGACTAACCCAAGGTCACTGTTACTCCTATATTTGCTTCTAAGAGGTTTATAGTTTTAGCTCTTAAACATTTCAGCCTATGATCCATTTTGAGTTAATTTTTGTGTATGGTGTGAAGAAACAGTCCAACTTCATTCTTTTTCATATGCATATAAATGTCCTTTTTAGTGGTTATGAAATATGCCATTTATTTGAAATATTTTAATCTTTCTAATTTGGGTTTGCTGTAATAAATTCTACGATCACTCTACATCCAAAATTATTCTTTTTTTTTTTTTTTTAAGATTTCATTTATCTATTTGTCAGAGAGAGCGAGCGAGGGAGTGCAAGCAGGAAGAGCAGCCGGTAGGGGGAGAAGCAGGCCCCCCGCCCAGCAGGGAGCTCAATGCGGGACTCGATCCTGAGACCCTGTGCTCCTGACCCAAGTGGAGGGCAGACGCTTAACTGACTGTGCCACCCAGGCATCCCTAGAATTTTCTTTTTTTTTTTTCTCAAATAAATCAATAAAACCTAGAAAACCCTACAAATTGGTAAGTAACAATCTAGAAATAGAATTATCAAGTCAAAGAGTGTAACCATATTGGAGGTAATTGATCTATGTCAGCACGTTGATTTCTCAAATGGTTTTATTGGTTTACATTCCTTTCAGTGGTGTATGAGAAATCTCCTCCCCTTTTTATTGCCTTAACGGCAAGGGAAATCGTATTACTTTTTTTAATCCTTGCTAACTTGATGGGCAAACACTTTCCCCACTAATTTGTTTTCTAGTTACATTTCTTACTCTATGAATTTTCTGATCCCTTTCCCACATTTGCCTGTTTTTCTTACGGTTTTGTTTAAACTCATTCTGTGGCCTATCTCACTGTTTGGTTCCCTATTATCCATCACCCCGCAGCTTATTGGTCAAAACTTCTTGCTGGATCACTTGAATCTTCTGTCTCCACAGTGAGAACTTGCAAAGACTTAAGTCAGATTTTTAAAAATATTTTAGCATCTTTTTACCAGCTGTTTCCACTTCTGGAAATGTTCATCCTGCAGAACTTCTTACGGCAGCACCATAACATTTTTGGCCCTTTGCTTTCTCCTGAAAACTTACCAGTCCTGTGTTCCACCCCTCAAAGCTCTTCTGATTGGCTCATAAATTAATTTAAGTGTGCAAATAACACACTATATTGTATAAAGCATTTTTGCATTGAGTACCCCTCTTTAGCTTCTGTAAAGGCTGAGAGATAATTATCACTATCATCCCTGAGATGGGAAACCTGAGGCACAACTAGGTTAAGCGCCTTGCCCAAAGGCACACAGCTTGTAAGGGGTTGAGCTGGACTTTGATCCCAGGCATTCAGACTCCAGAGCCACTGGGGCGGCTAGTTAGTTCGTCTGATCCATGAAATCACATTAAGGTAAAAGGGGGTGAATACGACCAGATGTTACCTTTCCAGGCTAACATGTACACTTTAAAAGTCACCTCAGTCCAGAGTTATGACTAGTTCTGGGTACCATGACAAGACCCATACAACGTAGAGGAGTTTAAGGTCAGATGCCATTCTTTTCCCTTCCTCATAGCACGCCGCTTTGCTCTATACTGTATCTGAGTTAAATACGTACAGGCCTAGCATAGAGTAAGTACTCAAGAAATGATGGCTTTCCCTCCCTGTTTCCTTGGCCTTCAGACAGATGCTCTATCATCATCAGTGCAGAATCTTGGTGATGGTCTACCAACTTGACTAATAGCATAATAATAAGAAGAACTATTTCTTAAGTGCAGTCTACTGCCAGACACTAAGCCATTCACACACACTGCCTCATAAGCTCATGTCAATCTTAACACATGCTTGAGAAGTCAATCTTCAGACACATCGTCAAACCACATGTGAAAACATCTGGAAAGCTGGTCCTTTTCCACAGAGACCAAATCATATTATTTCTTTTCTGATCAATACAACACCCCCCTCCCCATGGCTTCCCAAAGCATTTAGAGTAAAATCTAAATGCTTTACGCATTCCAGTCACCTTGATCTTCTTACTCTTCCTCAAACATTCACTGAAAGCACGCCGTCCTTAGGTTTGTCACATCTGCTGTTCCCCCCACCTGGAAACTTCTTCTCTCCACTTAGTTCATACTTCAGCTCAAATGTTACCTTCTCAGGGGAGCCTTCCTTGATTACCCCTTCTAAATAGCTTCCCTCCATCCTTCACAGATATTCCTTACTTCTGCTTTGCTCATTGCACTTGCCACTTGGCATCCATATTTATTTATTATCTGTTTCACTCAACTAAACTCTTACATACATGAGAAAAGGAAATTTGTCCCAGTTCACTGCTGTATTTATTCCCAGAGCCTTGAATCACATATTGCAGGTGCTCAAAAAAGTGTTTGTTGAAGGAAAGATAATAGGGAAGAAGGGAAGGAGGGAGAGGGGGAAAAAAAGGAAGGAGGGAAGAAAGAATCCTTCATATCCCTGATTCATAGATGAGGAATCAGAGAGGTTAAGTAACTCACTCAAGGTTGTACAGCTAATTAAGTGGCAAAATAGAGATAGGAAACTTCTGCTGTTAACCTCTACACGGTTTTGTCACTAAACATCACCTCACACATACTTGAGCATTAGAGGGCTTATTTGCAATATTGTATGACTTTAAAAATAAAAGACTCCCAAGTCATTGTTATTTATAGACTACTTGTGAAAAAAAAAAAAAGGAAAAAGAAAATGTAAAAAGAACCACAATATGACACATATATTCTGGGTGAAAACACAAAGTTAGAAGTACTTGAATACTATAGTAGGTTTTGGTTTAATACCTTATTTTAATCCCTTCTCATATATATATACTCAAAAGGCAAGGAATAATCCTTTTGTCTGTGACACAGGGAAGTTGTTGCAAATACCTAGGCATGGGACTTATCTGAAAGGCCACAATCCAAACACCTTCTCAGAGTGCTAACCTATTCTTTTTATTTAGTCCAAAGTGACATAATCCTTTAGACTCTAATTTGTAGAACAGCTATAACATGGTTGGGAAACTGGGGGCTGGATATTACCCTTTTTCACTCTTTTCAGTTTATAATAAACAAAAAGTGATATATAATGTCTGAAATACATAAACCAGAGAGCACAAGTACTGGAAAGCCCTTTAGGGAGCATCTGGTTTACCCCTCGTTTTCCAGATGAGGAATGTAGATCCCTGGGAGGTGAATTTCTACATATATAGTAATTATGCTTGACATTTGCTTTCAAATTTAGCATAGCGATATGTCAAATGAACCAAAAAACTGAGAATATGTGGCCAAAAAATTCTATGTATTTTCTCAGGAACTCATTGAATCATGACATCAGTCTTTTTCCCAAGTCTCTAAAATCTGAGTCTAACTAAAAATGACCTCATACCTCAATAGGGAATAAATCTATAGGACGTTAACCTCAAACTAGCCAAATACTGACGCTGCGCATTGTGGGTCACCTCTGATTCAACCCACCAATCTTTGTTGAGCCCCAACTCTGTTCAAGGGTACTGACCATGCACTACAGATATGAAGTTGTAGTCTTTAGCCATGTGCCAGCAGGATGGTCTATGTGCCTGCAGTGAAATCCTCTGCACAGGGAACTTATTAGCGTGGATGGTCAGAAACAAGTTGCAACAATTTCTTCTCCTCTTTTTGTTTCCTATTCGATTGTTGTTTTATTTCCCACTGTTCCTTCTTTTCTTCCTTCCTGATAGTAAATATATGTTTGATGTAAAAAAAAAAAAAAATCTGGGAACAACGTTTAAGTACCGACAACATTACATCTGTAATTTCAAACATTGGTAACACTTTCATGTGCGGCACTTAAAAGTACATTGATTGGGGCGCCTGGGTGGCTCAGTGGGTTAAGCCTCTGCCTTCGGCTCCGGTCGTGATCTCAGAGTCCTGGGATTGAGCCCCACGTCGGGCTCTTTGCTCAGCAGGGAGCCTGCTTCCCCCTCTCTCTCTGCCTGCCTCTCTGCCTACTTGAGGAAAAAAAAAAAAAAAGTACATTGATTAAGAAAACGAAGCTGTTTGGGAGAAAAGGGGCCTCGGATTTGACATCAGTAATTGGAACCTCTTCCACATCTTCCCAGGGCCCATAATAAGAAAGAAAGAATCTCAGAGTGGATAGCGGAGTCCACGGTGGGAGATTTTGTTATGAGAACCGGAAAGCAAATTGCTTCAGATGGGTTCCTTCGGGTTGAAATCTTGGTGAGGGAGAAACAAAGGTCAAGGCTGTAGAAGACCTGTCCTGGTTAAGCCCCTTAAGGCTTTGAAGCTTGACTCCTGGGTTAGACTCCCATTCTATTCCTTTGGCAGGCTGGGTTCTCAACTCCTCAGAGCCTCTTCCATAAAAACAGAGATAAAGATCTCTTCTCTGGGGACGCCTGGGTGGCTCAGTTGGTTAAGCAGCTGCCTTCGGCTCAGGTCATGATCCCAGTGTCCTGGGATCGAGTCCCACATCGGGCTCCTTGCTCGGCAGGGAGCCTGCTTCTCCCCCTGCCTCCGTCTGTCAGTGCTCACACTCTCTCTCTCTCTCTCTGACAAATAAATAAATACAATCTTTAAAAAAAAAAAAAGATCTCTTCTCTGTAGGAAGATGATGAGTTCCCCATGAGATGGGCCTATACAGATCTTAGTGCAGAGCCAGGCCTGTACTGTGTCCTCACTCAACATGAACCACTCGTGTAGGGTGACCTTCAGTGCTGTGTCATGGCAACCAGAACTCACGGAAGAGTCCGAAAAGGCAAGTTCCCTGCACCAAGTCATCCAGAGTTTCACAGGGGCTCTGCCAGCAACCTCATGGTAGGTGAGCTGTGGAATCTGGGCTGGGAGCAGGCATAGGCCCCCCACGGTTCCAGGCTTGTGAAGCCAAAGCCGAGGCAGCAGCTGCCGGGGATGCAAAGATAATCTGGGGGCTCCCTCCCTCAGCCCAGCTGTCCAAGTGAAACCTGATGAAAATGAGGAGTTTGGACCACCAAAGCAGCAGGAGGAATAGAGGCCCCAGCAGGACAATCTGAAGGCTGAGGAGGGGCACTGTGGAGTCAGGGAGGTGACGCCCAGCTCCATTGCCTTAGTGGCGGGGCAGGAAAGGAAAACCAAGTCAGTCAGCTGGTTCCTATGGCAGGAAGGGGAATTCCCCAAGCCAGGGCCCTGGGGAAATCAGTTTGGAAATTAGGCATGGTTTAATTTGTTAAACCAATGGACGGATAAAAATATGGGAAAGGGGTTGCAGGTACTTTGGGAGAGGGAGAGGGGACAGTGGGTGGGACATCCTCTGCTGGGAGAGACAAATACATTTATTCTTCTGTTGTCTGCTTTTCAGTGGAATGGAAAAATGCACACTCTCTCTCTTCCATAATGAGAGGTTTGGTCTGTGCCTCTCTTTGACTTCCTCACAAACAACCACAGGGAGCAGACAGACTTCTCAGATTACTCTTGACCTTGGGAGTTGACCCTTAGAAATGCATTCTACTCCAAGATCTGAGAAAACGCAACCAAACCCAACCCAACAACCTCCTGTGAAAGATGGTTTATTTCTGCTCAGGACCCTGTTTCCCCTCTCTGCTCTGTTGCTGTTCCACAGTTAAGACAGTTTTAAAACACACACCCCCACACACATATCGGATCCTCTCTCTCTTCTAATCAAAACCCTTCACAGCTTCCCACTGTCCTTCGATTAAAATCTATACAGCAAACTGTGGACAATGAGGTCTCACACGATTAGGCCCTCGCCCTCCTCTGGGACCTCATTCCACACCAAGAGCCATTCTGGCTGTTCATCGTGTCCCAGCTACCCCGACCTTGTTCTTCTTCCAGGCTTCGTCCCACCTAGGGCCATCGTGCCAGCTGTTCTCCAGGTTTAAAATGCTCTTTCCCCTGATTCTTGCATGGCTGACCCCTTCTTGCCTTTCACTCCCTCTCAAACGTCATCTTCTTGAGGAGACTTTTCCGAACTCCCCAGTCCCAATCCCAATCTGTACCTACACGGTGGCTTGCCAGCACTTAAAACACCTCCCGGCATTTTCCTTGTGTACCTGTTCTTTGATTGTATTCTTTGTCACTCCTACAGAGACATGAGCTCCATGACACAAGGCCCTATCTGTCCTGGTCACCATTGTATCCCCAGAATCGAGAGTCATGTCTGACACATTGCAGAGTTCAGCTCAATCTCCATTCGTAAATGGGAAGAATGCAGTTCACACTTCCCTACTCTCTCCCCTCCTGCCATCTTTGATGACTTATCATTGACCTGGATGACACCTGATTCCTTCTCATCACCCTTCTGCACCACCCAGAAACCAGCAGAGCCGTATTTGGGTCTTCACCATCATGTTCTAGGATTCCTACCCAAGCATTCCCTGCTTGGAACCCTTCTGCTGTCCTCAGAGCCTCCACATCTTCCAAGCCTCCTTTACCTCCCTCCCCTAAGGCAGGCATTCCAATTGCTCAACTCTTCCCAAATCCCCAACCCCACTAGCTTCCTCTCCACTTGACGCCCTGCACATTTTTGTCATGGTGGCTGGGAGGATAAGGTTGCGGTCAGACTAGTGACCAGAATTTGAGAGTTTGGCTGAGGATGAGGTGAACACAATGCCTGGCGTATTCACACTGTTCACACTGTCTCATTTCTATCACTATTAGGATGAAAGCTTCTTCTTAGCTTCTGCCTCCTGCCCTTTTCCTTTCTCCCTCCCCTTTCAGTCCAACTAGGCTAGTTTTACTCTTCTTGGTTCATTTATATGAGGGAAAGAGAGGACCTTGCCTGGTGTTCTTGGTGGTGACACAGCGTTCTGATTGGATAGAACCAGCCCAGTGCAGGTTGAAGAAGACTTGGGTGCTTTCCAGGCTCCGTAGGAACCTTGCACACCCACAGCCCATGCGCTTCAGGCTCTGGCTGTCTGGTGTCCACAGGTGGGTCTCTAAAGCCTTTAGAGGCAGGGGACAAGGCCCCCAGGGCCAAGGTAGTTTGACTGATGTTCACCTGTGTTTTCACTTGTTAGGTGTTTAAGCAACCAGTTTCTATCCCTTAGGATCATCAGTTCAAGATTTACTATAATCCTTCTGATTTTTTTAACCTTTCTTGTTCAAGTTCTCAAGAATCCAGAGAGGCAATCCTTGGAAACAACCATGAGTAATTCCTGGCCCAGTTCCCTGTATGGAAGAGCAATGGAGTGAGCACTAACAAAGAAAGCTGCCTGGGTCTCCTGGCTATGATTCCGTGGCCCAGGCAATCTGAAAATGTGAGACCCTTTCCTAGCTTCTCTGTAGTTAGGTCTCAGGCCCCAGTTGTGCGGAATTTTTCATTTGAGGAAGTCCAATTTATTTCAAGATGATTAATGCCAATCACATACCAGATTGTCAAATATTTGCTGGAAGAATTTATAAGTGACTAAATAAAGGAACTCAGAAATGGATATGACTATTGACCCTCCTGCTACGAGGGATTGGCAAGTCTAGAATAAGCAGGGTGACTTTATAAAATGAACTAATTATTTCCACAGATGCCCTGGGCATGCAGTATGTGCCAGATACTGTGCCAGGCCCTGGAGATACAGGGTGAGCCAAGCAGGCCCAGTCTCTGCTCTCATGGAGCTCAAAGTTGGAGTGTACGAGTGAGAATGATACAGGGTGACAGGTGATACTGCCAGAGGGAACATACTGGGTGATCTATCTAGAAGCACACGGGAGAGGACACTCAAAGCCCCAGGCTTGGAGAAGTCTTCTTGAAGGACAGTGGGATGCCCCAGGTGAGGCTTGAAGGACGAATGAGTCAGCCAGGTGGCAGGAAGGGAAGCAAGGTTAAAGGGAAGTTTCCAGGCCAAGCTAAGAGCATGTGCAAAGTGAAAGATGAGAGAAGGCATGATGCTCTGCAGGCCCGAGGAGTAGCCCAGAAGGGCTCCACCATCAGAGGTTCCGACTTAATTGGTCTTGGAGAGAGCCCAGCCTTGGGTATGTTTTACAAGCTCCAGTCTGTTTTAAAGCAGGTGACTTTAATGTGTAGCCTGGGTTGAGAGCCACTGGACCCGAACATGGGATAAAAGGGAGGGAGTGGTAAGAGGTGAGGCTGGAGATGTGAAGCGGGCCACATCACACAGTGCCTGGAAGGCTGTGTCAAGGAGCTTGAGTTTTCTTCTCTGAGCACGGGGAAGCTTTTAAACATTTAAGCAAGGGAAGAAGGGGCATGATCAGACTTGCAGACTTCAGAACATCCCTGTTGTGGAATATGGATGAGAGGGTGACAGGAATGGAAGTAAGAAAAACCAGTTGGGAGGCTCTTGCAATACGTGATGCAAAAGATAATCACAGCCTGAATTAGGTGAGTGGCAGCAGGGATAGAGAGAAGTAGATGAATTCCAAAGATATTTAGGAAGTGGAACTGCTGAGGCTGATCAGAGATTGGCTGTGTAAGGGAGAAGTCAAGGGCCATCCCTTTGGTTAGACAGTTGAGTGGGTGGAGCGTCATTCCCTAGGGCGGGGCTCACTGGAGGGGAAGCACCAGGAATGGAGAAGAAGCTGGTTTGCCCACGTGTGGGCAAGGACATCAACCCGCAGCCTGTTGAGTTTGAGAGGCAAGTGGGACATCCAAGTGAGATGACCAGCTGCGAGATGCTATCTTAGTCCTCGGGTAAAATACCTCAGTTGAAGACAGAGGTCTAAAAGTCATCGGAAAAGGATGAGAATGGATGAGATCCCCCAAGGGGAGAGACTGTGGATTGGGAAGGGAAAAATATGTCCACAGAACCTTGCAAGTTGCTCCCTTCCTCCAGGTAGGCAACCCTAAACCTATTAAGGGTAATTAGGCTAAGTGGTGACGTGACTTGTCCTAGCTAGTCCTCCTCACATGTGTGAGTAGGCTTACCCTAGCCAATGTGAGTCCCTGCTGCTGGCCTATATTCGGCCCATCACTGTCAGTACAATTGGATCAAGTCAGTCTGCAATGAGAAGTGGCTGGCAGTTGCGTCTTGCACCTATGGAGCTTAGCTGCGGGAAGCAGTTCCAGATTCCACGGCTCTGCTGAGAGGTTTCTAAATACAGTGGTAGTTATGTGTTAGACATCAGAGACATTTTAAAGAAAGTCAGCCTGAATCATCTGAGAATTGGAACATTCGACAACTAACTCAACACAAAGGTCCTGGGAAGAATTTGCTGCAGAGAAAGGAAGGATGGGCAGGCAGGCAGCTAGTAATGCTTTTATTCTAGGCTCTGTGCAATTGTGATTCTATTTTTGGTTTTCAGTCTGCCTGGATCTAAGTGCCCTGCTATGCCCTCAGCTTCCAGAATCAACCTCTGTTGTACTGTAAACCAGAACAACAAAGCACTTTGATATTAAGCAGTTTCTTTTATTCCTAACAACAGGCTTATCAAATAAATAAGGCAGGTATTAGCCCCATTTTAAAGAAGAAAAAACTGAGATTCACTTACCCACATTGCAGAAAACATAAATGGGGTTGAGGAGCTGATCCAATGTCTCCCTCCAAATCCACACTGACTTCCCATTCTGGCTTCCAGCTCCTTAAAAAGGGCCCTTTCTTTTTTAACCCACTCCAGAGAAGAGCTGCAAGGCGGATGGGGAAGAGGATTTGAAAAGAAGCTTGGCAGGTACCTCCTGTGATAGCTGTGTTTGCGACTTTTTGCTTTGCTCTTAATCTCATTCCAACATAAATCGCACACTCCCCATACTAAAAAGTTAGAAGACAGTTGTTTGGAGTGGGTGGTGGATTCAGGGAACCTGAGGAATTATAGCCCGTCAGGACTGGAAGGGATCAATGGGTCATCTACTTTAACCCCTAGGTGTACAGATGGGAGAAAGTGAGGGGAAAGTAACTTGTACAAGATTATCTGGCTTACTGTGGTGAAAAGCAGAACAGAACCTTACCTAGTCTGCTGATGTATACCCAAATAACACTGTGGAAGAAACCTTAGACTCAGAGTGCTGAAACACAGAAACAGAACCAAAAACCTCAGGTGAATAAAGAGCTGACCTAAAAGAAACAGTATACACTCTGTTATGCCTTCCTTTTTTCTTTTGGATCTGTTTTCATAGGGCTCTGATTGAGAAAGTTAATTAGGGAAATTATGATGGTACTCTCTTTCTCTTGTCTTTGACTAAAGTCATGGAAGGAGGTAGGTGGAGGTGCCTAGCAGGTAGAGTGGGTGGAATTGGGAAATTGCTCTGTAAGATTCAGGTTGGTGACAATGGGATTGTTGGTTCCACCAGTTTATTATTCGCTAGTCACTAGAATTAAATATAATAATAGCTTGCATTTGTATAGTATATTCTAATTTACAAAGGGCTTTTATGACATTATCTCATTTGATCCCACTGACAACCCCATAAGGTAGACAAGGCAGGTATAATTATCCCACTTTATGGATGACAGAACTAAGGCTTGGAGTAGTGAAAAGACTTGACCCAGCACATTTAGTTATTAAACCAAAGTCTGGACTAGAAACCAGGCATTCTTACCCACACAGCTTCAACTTTGCAACGGTCACACAGCTAAGTAAGTGGGACTTGAATCCCAGGGAGGTCACCTCCAGAACCTGTGCTTTTGACTACCATCTTTTACTAGTCATTCAAAAGACATTTGTTGACTATGTCTTGTTTTCCTAATTTCCTGCTCATTGTACATATAATTCATGTGCTTTTGCTGAGGTAGGTACTCATTAGTGAAGGCATGGTAAAGGCTTCTACAACCTTCTTCATACCTCGACAAACACAAGCTTATGGCCTAATTTCGGAATTTCCATAAGCATTAATTGCAGAGAAGATGTTCCAAGAGGAGACTGATGTATTATCTCCCCCCCCACCCACCCCACATACACTCACAGACTTTAGGCTCTGGGCTCATGAGAAAACCTATGCACTACATGTCCAGCTTTGGTCCAACCAGAAATGAGGAAGCCAGAAGACCCTGTTTCTCCAGGAGTCGTTAGTGTTGTCCCCTCCCTTGCTGTGGTAGCCTTTCTTAGTAAAAATCAGTAGCAGTTGTTGGCTAGTCTTGAAAATCATCCACCCTCAGGAGAACGTGTCACAAAGTACACAGGGCCTCCGTGGGGCTAGACCCCTGGGACAGGTGGCTCACTCCTGGGACAGGGAGCTCCATAAATAGCACCTGTGCTATGTGAAAGGGGAGGTGGGTCAGGAAAGCAAGCTGGCTCTCCTCAGGAATCATAACCCAGTGAGTCTAAGGAATGACTCTTGGAAAAAACACAGCTCCTATTACGTAGGTCTAACACAGAGGAGTCCCTTTAAGAGCTCATCTGTGTTAAAAGCTGTTTGGGACTTTATTTTCCTTAGTTCTTAACTAATGTGCCTTTTCCATCCTGTCTGTCAGATGATATTGTATAAGAATCCAGACTGAGTGTTTCTGACTATTTATAGAAGACAGTTGTGCTGCTTTAGCTACTACAAGAAGTGGAGTTTGGTTCCGGGTTATGTTACATGAAAAAAACTCACAGAAATGTGTTTGTTCTCAAGTGTTCCTATACCACTCCTGTACCATCACATTGAAGAGGGCTCTCTGAGTACCATTTCCCTCCTCTGTGTCCTTCTTAACGAAAAAAACACTTTTTTTTCTGATTACAAAAGCAGTTTGTGCCAGTCAAAAGCGTTAAAGACTATATAAATGCATAGCTAAAAATGTAAAAGCACCTCTTGATCTCTAGCCCAGAGACAACAACTGTTAACAGTCAACGTCTCCTTTAGTTTGGAGGCTCTTACGATAATTCATGGGAAAGGTAAAGGGTGCTGAGAGGAGGTTTGGAGAGGAGGGGACTATTACAAAACCCATCCAAAGCAAAATCCCTAGGAGTGTGGGACAAGAGGAAGGTGAAAACACTTAGCCCCAGTTTTTCAGCCGGGATGAATGAAAAGATGATGTCTCGTAAAGTAATGGGGTGCGGGGGGTAGGCGGCAGAGCTGGGGAAGATGCTTAGTCTGCCAAGCCTTGGTGGTCATCTTGTGTCATTTATTATTCGGGAGCCCAAGTTAACAACTGCTCAAAGGCCTGCACTTAGCCTCCCAGATGAGCTGTTGAATATTCCAAACTCAGAGGATCTCAGCATCTCCACAGAATTGAAGGCTGGGAGGGAGAGAGAAAATTCAAATGCAGAAAACACTCGTCTATTTGAGGGATCTGAAGTCTTCAGTCATCACCTCCAAGCAGCTGCTTGGAACATATTTATTAGCTCTGGAATCCACCTTTTCTATAAACTTACCCATAACCTTCTCAAGGCATAAACACTCTGTAATTAATGCAAAGTCAGCTTCATCAAAATGTAACTTGAGCCAAACATGTATCTTAAAGCTAAGGCAAGATGTAGACTTTTCTTACATTTGAAATGTGAGCTCTGCCAGCTGACTTTGGGGGTTCATCATCGAATAATTACAGTAGACCAAGACTCAAGCTTTTGACGTCATCACTCTTGCCACTATTAAAGTTGCTCATATTCACTGTTGTGTGTATGACCAGGAAAAGTCCCATTTTAGGACCTTGACAAACAAGTCCCGCTGGTCTTACCCTTCTTAATCCAGCATCCTGACAGATAGCACGCGCTATTAAGTAGGCTGGGCTAATGCAGTCTTAGGCACCCTGGATAAGACCTGTGAGGACACAAGTCAGCCCTCAGCCCTGCTGACTTCAGAGTGGGAGGGTAATTGCTGCTGACTTGCAGCCCTGTGTCCTTAGAGGCTCCTACTCCCTGGGATCGCCCCTCGGGAGAGGTTTTCAATGAGGGTGTTGTTTGCTGTACTTCTCTTTCTTTTTAACTGCCACAAGAGAAAAATAAGATAATATTGTTGCTGCCATCTGGTTATTTTATTTAATTTTACTTTGCCGTTTTCGGTTTTTAACGTTGTGTTAACTAAACCATCTTGAATTTTCTCATCATAGCCCGGAGGGCTAGAATGAGGATCAAGGAGAAGAAAAGGAAAAGAAGGCAGGTTTTAGCATTTCTAAAGGCACCAAGCAGGGGCACCTGAATGACTCAATTGTTAAGGGACTGCCTTTGGCTCCGGTCATGATCCCAGGGTTCTGGAATCAAGCCCTACAGAGTCCTGAGACTTCCCACTCAGGGGGAAGCCTGCTTCTCCATCTCCCACTCCCCATGCTTCTGTTCCCTCTCTCGCTGTCTCTCTGTCAAATAAGTAAATAAAATCTTTAAAAAAAATAAATAAAGGCACCAAGCAAAGGCCAAAAAAGCAACCCGTAAATACTGAGCCCCCTCTCTAGCAGAAGTCTCCTTTGTTAGGACCTTGTCATCTGAATGGAAAGGCATGGGGTAAAGTAAGACGTGACTTGAGCAAGCAAGCTAGTTGTCTATCTAGAGAGTTTACCAGATGGTGGCATTAATTAGGTAGAGTCACCAGACTTCCAGGAAGGGTTTTCCCCTTTAAAGGCTCATAAATTGAATTACAAGTTCACCATGATTAGATCAAACGCTGAAACTAACTTACCAAACTCACAAGAGACGTATATAAAAACGTAGAATGCTCTTTACTCTCTCCCATTGAGAAGTATAACTACACAACATGCAGGATATGTCAACTAATTGACTGCATTATCAGTTGTGTGGGAGAAAAATAAGATTTAAACACATCTACAGAATCATGGAAATATATCATCAAGACTGTGTCTAGTGAGGGAATTTATCATACTTTTAGTTCTCTGGGAAAAGAACCAGCTCATAGCATGTAAAACTATTGAGTGATTTTAGCATACTCAACCTTTTGAAACATTTTCCCAACTTTTGACTTTAACTAGTTTTCCAGAATAAGTCTGCCTTTATGTGTTTAGTAAAAACACTTGTTTTGAAAAGGGAGGGTTCACGGACTCTCTCTTAGGTCATTTCCTCACTTACTGATTCTCACTGAAGCTCTTCTCAGAGAGTTGAGTTGGGTCAATTGTGAGAAAAACTGGCAGCTAACCCCTATACCAACTGCAAGGGTATTCAGTCATGGGAAGGGAAACTGGACTAGATGACCTTTATGGTCCTTCTAGTCACAGGGGAGTAAAGGAAAAGGTGAGAAAAGTTGGGTATTTGAGGGGAGAGGGATAAGGAGAGGGCCAAATCTGACTTAATTAACCAAAGAAGTTACTTTTACGGAGGGCAGAGATACGGAATTTGGATGATGAATTTTCTCCACCTTCATTGTTCATAGGCAGATGTCACTCTTGGCAACTATAAATCCAAGGAGGCTTTCCTGGTAGACAAACTAGGTAGCTGCTCAGACCAGTGTCTACGCAGCAGCCCCCACTGCGTAAGGACCCACATTCCATGTACACACTTTCCGATAGATCCCATGCAGAATTTGGTTTGACGTTGATGCCATTCAGCTAAGGAGCTTGTTCTGCCCAGTCATTCATTAGCTCAGGCAACTTTTACTGAGCACTAAGCCAGATATTGGCATAGAAATATAAGACATTGTCCACTCACAGTCTAGGAAAGAAGAAAGACACAGAAGGAATGGTTTTAAACCAGAAATATGTGTTTTGCTAAAAGAATATGCAGAGTACTGAGGAATTGAGAGGACAGAAGGAACTGCTTTCGTTGTGTCCCACGAATTTTGATATGTTGCATTTTCACTCATTTCAGTGTAATTTTTCCAGGTCTCACGAGACTTCTTTTTAACCTACAGGTTATTTTGATGGGTTTTGTTTTGTTTCCCAGTGCTTGGAGATTTTTCTGTATTGGGGATCTTTCTGTTATTCTGAGTTGATTTAGTTGTGATTGGAGAACACACTCTGTGTGATTTCAATTCTTTTAATTTTGTGGAGGTTTGTTTTATGGCAAGCATCATAGGATATGGTCTATCTTGGTATGTGATACATGGGCACTTAAGAAGCATGTGTATTCTATTGTCATGGTGCGGAATATTCTGTTCAAGTTTATTAGTTCCTATTGGTTGGTGGCATTACCGAGTTCTCCTGTAAACTTGCTAGTTTTTTTTTTGTTTGTTTGTTTGTTTTGTTTTGTTTTGTTTTTGTCTAGGTATTTTACCCATTATTGAGAGAAGTATATTAAATTTTCCAACTATAATTGTGAATTTATTTCTCCTTTCAGTTTTTCCCATTTTCGCTGCACATATTTTGCAACTCTGTTGTTTGGTGCATACATATTTAAAATTGCCCATTCCTCTTGGTGTAGTGTCCCTTTTATCATTATATATTGTCCCTCTGTCTTTGCTAATTTTCTTCAGATTGGAGTCTACTCTTTCAAATATGACCAATCATGCTTTCTTTTGATTAATGTTTATATGACATATCTTTTTCTATCCTTCTACTTTCAGCCTGCCTATATCATTATATTTGAAATGGTTTTCTTACAGACAACATATTTGGATTATATGTTTTAATTCACTCTGCCAGTTTCTGTCATTTAATTGATGTATTTAGACCATTTATATTTAATTTAATTATTGATATGTAAAGGTTAAAGTTTGCCATTTTATTTTTATATCCACTTTATTCTGTCTCATTTTTCTGTTTTCTTTTTAATGCCTTCCTGAATTACCTATTTTTGAGAATTCTGTTTGTATTTATCTGTAGTGTTTTTGAGTAATTTCTTTGTGTATCTTTTTTGACAGTTGCTTAAGAGATTATAGAAACATAATTTTTTTAAAAGATTTTATTTATTTATTTGACAGACAGAGATCACAAGTAGGCAGAGAGGCAGGCAGAGAAAGAGGGAGAAGAAGCAGGCTCCCCGCAGAGCAGAGAGCCCGATGTGGGGCTCGATCTCAGGACCCTGAGACCATGACCCAAGCCGAAGGCAGAGACTTTAACCCACTGAGCCACCCAGGCGCCCCAACATAATTTATCTGCTGTGTCATCACTATACCAGTTTGAATGATTTGGATGATTAAATTATGAGTGAAATTCCTTCCCAAGTCTATAGCATTTTACTATAAAATATCATCTCTGGCACCTGTGAGTGGTCCTGATATCACTGAAGTCCAGATTTCAATCCTTCCTTATATCTCCAGAGATGCTTGTCTGTGAAATCCAGACTATCTCTGGCAAAGGAAAAAGAGGTGCACTGAAATGTTTAGAAAGCTACAAGTCATTCATACCAATGAGCAGAGGGATAGACCAGATAATTAAAATCCAGATAGAACTTACAAAATTCCAAATTTTAGCTGCATATACCAACCTGTTAAACTTTTGCGAGGAAAGTTTAAAGATAGCAAAATTGCATTACTTAAATTTTACCTGCTGATTTTACTCTTTTGCTAATATTTCATGTAAAGGGAGAAATGGGTCATAAACGACTCACACTGGATCATCAGACTGCAGGGACTGGTAGTTTGAGTTGGTAAGTTTGGCCTTACAGAAGGTATCAAGACTCAGATGTCAGATAGATGTGGGGTTGAATCCCAGCTTTGCCATATATAAGCTGTGTGACACTAGATAAATTATTTAACTTTTTGGATGCTTTGTTTCCTAATTTGTCAAGCGTGGTCAACTATATTTCCTGCAAAAGTTTGCCATGAGGATTAAATAATATATGTAGAAGGACTAGTATAGAGAAGGTGATCAACAAAAACAAGTTACTTTGCTATGTTCATGTTGATTTTCACAGAGAGAAGCCAAATACCTGTATGTAAGTATATGGGTATTTCTAAACTAGGCCTATCTCATCAACCAAAGTTTATATATATGTGTGTGTGTGTGTGTGTGTGTATACACACATACATATACATATGTATATATGTGTGTGTGTGTGCATATATATATACACACACACATATATATATATATTTAAGATTTTATTTATTTATTTGACAGACAGAGATCACAAGTAGGTAGAGAGGCAGGCAGAGAGAGAGGAGGAAGCAGGCTCCCTGCTGAGCAGAGAGCCAGACATGGGAATCAATCCTGGGACTCCGGGATCATGGCCTGAGCCAAAGGCAAACACTTAACTGACTGAGCCACATAGGTGCCCTAAGATTTTATTTTATTTTTTAAGATTTTATTTATTTATTTGACAGATCACAGGTAAGCAGAGAGGCAGACAGAGAGCGGGGTGGGAAGCAGACTCCCTGCTGAGCAGAGAGCCCAATGCGGGGCTCAATCCTAGAACCCTGAGATCATGACCTGAGCTGAAGGCAGAGGCTTTAACCCACTGAGCCACCCAGGTGCCCCAAAGTTTATATTTTTGATACCATCTTGATCTATAAGTACGAGTTACTTTCAGAGAGAGGTGTGTGAGATAGTTAATATTTTGGTAGCACTAAAGAAGCTCTTTCCTAAAGAGCTTTTTAAAAAGCCAGCATTTGCTGATCACTGACTATGGGATGAGCCAGGGGTGAGCGTTTTGACATCTGACATCAGGGCTTTTTTTCATTGCCCCCAACTTATCATCTCTGACATCCTTATCATCTCTGACATCCAGACAGATGAAGAGTCAGGCAGGAAGGGACCTAACCTGAAATTTAAGTCTGGGATCTAGATCAGAGTTGCCTAGGTAATTGCTTGACCTTGAAGAAGTGACTTAACTTCTTTATAGTTGAGTTTCCTCCTCCATTAAATGGGACTAGACCTGTCTTTGGGGAAGCTGTGAGGGTGAATTAGGTCATGTACATAAAACACTTGAGGTCTTTGAAAGAATAGCTTTTACAAACCTATAAATAGCATAATTAATGTCATCATTGCCATTATTATTGTTGATGAGGTGGACTATTTCTACACACATGCAAACTTCAGAGTTGGGAATATTTGTTACAGAGAATGTGAATCTTAAGATTCACATACCCTAAAGAGTTTCTCTAACCCCACTCTCTTTCTTGCTGGCTTAAACTATCCCACCCCCACAGAAATACTTTTGTTTGCACAACTGGAATTTTATTGCCAGCAATAAAATGTATGTGTATGAAGTCCCCTGAGCCACCACCCCTCTCTTTCACAATGGTTAAGGGTCCCTTGGGAGCGTGTTAGGTGGAGCTAGAAAGATTTCACCTGCCTGTAGCCTTCACTGTGATGAAATACCTTCTTTAATAACATAAGCAGCTAATATTGATACAGTGCCCAATATATTCCAGATAATGTGCTAAGTTTATCAGCATTATCTTATTTAAATGTCACAATGGCCTAGAACACACTTCATTTCCTCAGTTTCTTTAGACTCTACTCAGGGGATACCTTCTTATGGAGGCATTTCAGACCACTCCATATAAAAGAGTAACCTGCACCCTCATCCCCCATGTCCTTCTACCTGGCTTTTTCTTTGTAGCCACTTTCTGACTTAGTTACCATTTGACATAATTACATTTCTTAGTATATAGTCTCTGTGTCTCCCCTTAGAATGCAAAGTTTGTAAGAATGGGATCTTGTTTTTTAAACTGTCTATCCCCAATATCTAATACCGTACCTAGCACATGGTAGGTGCTTAGAAAAAAATATTTGTGAGCAAATTAATGACCCTAGAGTTAGGTAAGATCATACCATTTTACGAATGATGAAACGGAGACTGAGATTTGCCCATGCCACACAAAAAAATGGCAGAGCTAAGACTGGAAAGAAGTCTATGTGATTCTAACCTGGTCACTAACCATTGACCTCATACCCCACTGCTTTCTGGAAAGATTGCACAGATAGTACTTTATTGCTGTGGTATGTTTCTCTCAGAAGAGTCATGAAAAAAATAGCAATGACACAGAAGCAAGGGATACCTGTAAAGTATCAGATAAACTGGGGGAAATAATTAGATGCTAATAAATTTTCCCTTTCTCCCCTTCCAACATTGTTCATATCTTCAGGTCTACCTAAGAAGATCTGAAATTGTAGGGACTCACATCTTTCCCATTCTTTGTCTATCTTCTCTAACCTCTCCATCAGTGTGCTGGGGCCACAATTTTCTATAAGGAGAAAAAGGGAAATAGCATTTATTAAGCATTTAATACACATCGCCATTGCATTGGGCATGCTATATTCTTTATCTCTACATGCCAATTTACAGGCAGTAGGCATTTTTAATTCACATTTTACAGAGAAAATATACTGAGGATAAAGGAGGCTAAATATTTACCCCAAGGTGTCTTAGTCTGGCTCCAGAGCTCATGCTCTATCTGTGTAGACTAGTGAAGATAGTTAGAGACTAGAGTAAACCCACAGCGATTTTCCTAGTAGGATCTCCTCTGGTCTACTAGGAAATCGATGATGAGTTCCACTCCTTGACTGTGATGAACATTCAAAATAGCAGGGATTATGACACCAGCATAAAATGACATGAATGATACCTCTGTACTTGGTTGAGCTATGTCCTCACCGTCCTTCTACACTTGGTCCCCAGATGCTCTTCCCTGTGGGAAAGACCAGGGTCTAGGACTAGGCATTCTCTACCCGTCAGCTTTTACTATCTCCATGTAACATGCTTATGCCTAGGGGAAAAAAAAATCCTAATTAAAATGAGTTATCCTAGGAGTGTGGTAGAGTGAGGCTATGAGAAGATGGATCTGATTCTAGAAGACAAAAGGGAAAGAATGTTAAGGTAAGGCAGAACTAGGGAATGGAAGGTGGTTAAGCTCCAAGGCAAGGATGGGGATTTGACCTGACACCTTCCTGCACTTTCTACTCTCCTCTCCATCACATCACCTAATCCTTGCTTCCTCTAGTCCCCATCACCAAGGTACATACTGTCTGTAGAACCCTCTCCACCCACCAACTACCCTCCCTGTCACCACCCAGAATTCTAAAAGGACACCCTCAGAAAAAAACAGGCTGGGGAGCGGCAGTGGGGAGTACAAACGAGTAACAAACATAAGCTGCCAACCTGTCTGGAAACCCGAGAAAAGGAAGTTTAAAACGAAGCTAACAGATCTTGGAAGAGTTTTTAAACAAGGAAGGGATGTCATCAGAACACTTTTTAAAACATGCACCTTTGCTCCACTTGAAATTTTAATGCAGTGTATAATTCTTTAGACACATCCCAAAAAACAAGTGCTTCAATTTCAGGTTATATATATACATGTAACCAAAAATACGCTGACGTTTTGATATTTAAAAGCAATGTGGTTTCCTTGTAAATGGAAATTTAGTTTTCCAATTGCCAGCTAGTTTTGCAATTGCCAGCTACCTTCCCTTTCCCGTATTTGAAGGACTTCTTCTACCTTGAAACTGTATTAAAAAAAAATAAAAAGATTAGTGATGAAAAAACAAAAGGCAAGGCATGTTCTACATAAAAAATTTGCAGTTTGGTAAATATAACTGAAACATATTAAGATAGGCATAAGTTCCACTTGATATCCAGACATACCTTTAGGGTGATGCTAACTTCGTAACTCAGAAATCTTTTGAAACTGCAAACCTCAGAAAGTTTTTGAAAAGTTCTAAAAGCTAAAGGTTAGTGTTTTGTTTTGTTTCGTAACTCATTCCTGGCAAGACCTAACCTGATCTGAATTCATTTAGTGGCAAACCTGAACTGAGCTCACATGTTACATGGCTATTTATAGTCTTTATTTCCCACTTAGTATGAATATTCATACATTTCGACGCAGAACTAATGTTTGATTATGATTACAGGTCTGCTGTGTAATCCACTACAGTGTTAGGTAATATACTTCCTATACACATGTTATCTCTCTTAAGTCTGAAAAATTTTGAATTTTGAAAACTGGATCCGCCTGTTTTAGATAAGGAATTGAGGATCCCCTTTCTTGACTCAGGTATTCATAGCTGTATTAAAATGTTAAAGAAGGATAATATCTTAAAGATCATGAAGTTCAATATCTTCCTCTTTTTATTTTTATTTATTTATTTATTTTAGATTTTATTTATTTATTTGACAGACAGAGATCACAAGTAGGCAGACAGGCAGGCAGACAGAGAGAGGGGGAAGCAGGCTCCCCGCCGAGCAGAGAGCCCGATGCGGGACTTGATCCCAGGACCCTGAGACCATGACCCAAGCCGAAGGCAGAGGCTTAACCCACTGAGCCACCCAGGCGCCCGCAATATCTTCCTCTTTTTAAAGGGTAAAAACTAGTATCCATAGAGAAATCACCTCCCAACACACAAATGGTAACTCAGAAAGCTAGGGCCAGCATTCCCAAGACGTTTCTCTGATTCTGTAGGAATTCAGCCTGGGAGCAGTGCCCATGCTATCCTGTCTGAATTATCTACTTTCACTGTCATGATTCTGAACCTGGCTTTCTCTACCTTCTTGGAGAGAATGAGACAAGTACAGGCCATGTATGGTTTTTGAGAATCTTGGTATGTTTCTAAAAACATGCTAAAATGAGGTGATAAAAATCATGATCATATTTTATTTATGTGGTTTTCAGCAACAGTTTTGTTAACATATGATAAAAGCAATATATTTTTGCCATGCACAACATAGTTATGAGATTGTCTTACTAAATTTATTAATATTATTAAAAATATCAATTGACAACGCATTATAGGTAGTGTGGTCTAGAAACGAAATGCAAGTTTAAAATTGCATAATGAACATGACCTTCTCTCAATTCTGTAAGTATATCTGCAGGAGAACCAAATACATAAATTTATTTAGGAATAACGTAAAAAAATCTACACTGGAGACCTTTGAACGTGAGGCCCAGGCCTTGTGGGGGCCTCCTGGACTATCCCTGAATTGTTTGCTTTTCTCTTTAAATGCTGATCTGCACAGAACTCCCAGTTCCTGAAGCTGCTCTAAGTTGGGGCTTTCAGGCATGGTGTTTCCCTGAACTATGTATTTGTGTTGCTAAATCTAGATTTTTCTTATGTTTTGTTTCTGTATCTAATAGTTATAGAACAGACACAAATACCAGGAACCTTGACCCTCCCCCACCCTCTTCCCGCCCTAAGTCAAACAGGCTACAAAGGCGCCAGACTGTCAGTGACTCTTCTCAGACCTATGGTGGAAGGAGAGAAGCTGTTAGGGACCTCTGTATCTAAAGTCTGTTGAAATAAAAGGGCAGTCTTCTGAGCCAAGTACCGCCCAGACTTTCCTCTTACTCAAAAATCTTTTCCTCTTTGGTTGTTTCCCGCCTCTCACTGTAATTGTCTCCCTGGCAGAGGAACCACCTGCTCTGGCTCTCTGGGAACGGATTGTAGCCAACTGACCCGGGTTTTCTGTTTAACTGCTTCATGCCTATCCCACATGGGTTACTATTCAGGCAAGGAGACTGAGAATGAGAGAGGTTATGTAATTTGCCCAAGGTCTTACCACAAGCAAATGACAGAACAATGACCTCAAAATTCATGCTTTATTCCCCTACACTAGATTGGCCAAGTGGTCTATTCCTAATGACTTTTTCAAAGAGCTTGTAATTGATTGTTTAATCGGTTAACAATGCACTCCACTATCCTGTGGCCCACAATTCCCTCCACGAATTCATGAAATGTGTTGCTAAATGTCTTGAATTCTTGAACAAAATGTACGATAACTTCATCAAAGAAGAAATAAAATTAGTTTATGGGACAAGTATTTCTTCTTGGCTACCTAATGTATGTCAGGTTCTGTATCTACCCTGATTTGTCCCTATTGAATTGGTGTGGGATTTTAGTGATTGATTCTTCCTCTTTTAGTAATTCACAAAGTATTCCTTTAACATGCTATTCCAGAATCTAGCCCAGGATGAGGGAATCAAGCTGTAGTTTGCAGAATCCAGCTTTTTCACTTTTTTAGAAAATAAAGCTATTTATGCATCCCCAGGAAAACTTCTCGTTCTCCTTGATACCTTAAAGAGATAACCAAAGTGGTTTGGCTTCCTCACTTTTAATTTCCTTCCATTGCTCCAAGAAATCTAATTGCAGAGTACAACTTTATTCATATTTTATTTGACTTTTATATTTAATGGTAGTGCCTCTTCTTTTAGCTATTTCTGAGGCAGGTATACTGCCTGTCTTCTTCTCCCAGGATCTGCCCAAATAAAGAAAAATCTCTCTGACACCAGGGAAGCCATATTTCTGTATCTGGGGTTGTTTGTATTTTGTCACGTAAAATCAACCTCCTCTATGTATTCCAACAGAGGGTCCTTTGGTAGGGGTCCTGCAGCTGATTTGTACGAATGTTCTAATTTTCCTTTGCTGCATAACAAACCACCCCAAGACTTAGCCAATTAAAATAACAATTTTCCATTATGTTTCATAGTTACATGGGTTGACAAAGCTCAGCTGAGAAGTTGTCACTTGGAGTCTCTCAAATGGCCGCAGTCCGAGTCTCCTATATGGCCATGGGGCAGGGCAGGCTTCATAGCATGTGACCTATGCAGCCATGGAGGGCCCCATACTTAGGAGGGCCTCTCATTTGGTTCATTGCTCTGTTGTTGTTGTCTTTATTTTTTGAACAGGAAACCCAAGATTTTCATTTTGCACTGAGCTCTACAAATTATGGAGCTGGTCCTGACCGAAGCTGCAGTTATCTGTAGAGCTGAGTAGGCGGGATGTTCAAGCTGACTGACTCACAAGGCTGGCAGCTGATGCTGGTTGTTGACTGGGAGTTGCACTGGGGCTGTCACCTGGAGTACCCACGCATGACTTATCTGTGTGGCCTGAGCTTGTCAGAGAGAGTATTTCAAGAGACCCAATACTTTGGGAGAGACCCAAGCTGAAGCTGAAATGTATTTTATGACACAACCTTGGAAGGCCCAGTATGTCTTGTCACTTGCAACACATGTGATTGGTCAAGCGAATCATTAAGACCAGCCCAGACCCAAGGGTATGTACATTGAACCCCGCCTCTTGTTGGGGAGTTGCAAGATCACATTGCAGAAGAGCACATGGGATGAGACATTGTTCTGTTCACCTTTAAAAGATATATTCTGTTGGGGAGCTTGGAGAGCTAGATCAGCTGGGCATCAGACTCTTGATCTCAGCTCAGGTCTTGATCTCAAGGTCGGGAGTTCAAGCTCAGTGTGGAGTCTACTTAAAAGAAACAAAATACAAAGAAACAAAAAACCCAACATTCTGCCACAGGGCTCTTCTATGGGGGGCACACACCATTTCTTTGCTTGGGTGCTCTGTCTCTCAGGTTTCTCTGCAAGCTCTGTCCTGTTGATAGGCATTCATTACCAAGTGTAGATAGACAAGACAGCTTTAGGGTATTGGCCCTGTTTGGCATCTAGCATGATTAAAATGCTTCTTGCTCAGAATCTCTTCTAACTAAGCACGTGCCCATAAGAAGTGTGCCATTAAGGGGGATTCTGATCTTGAGGTGGGTAAGGGACTGCAGAGAGACTACTTTTTGAGCTTTTGCCACACTTCATTTGAGTAAAAATACTGAGCATTTCTAGATTACATTGCTAAATCTTGAAGCTTTCAGCATCAAGACTTTAAGCGGATATGAAAAAGAAGGTTTGCGGGGTGCCTGCATGGCTCAGTTGGTTAAGTGTCTGCCTTCCGCTCAGCGCATGATCCCAGGGTCCTGGGATTGAGCCCCATGTCTGTCTCTCTGCTTAGTGAGGAGCCTGCTTCTCCCTCCCCCTCTATCTGCCACTCCCCTTGTTTGTGTTCACACACTCTTTCTCTAATTAATAAATAAAACCTCTCTAATAAATAAATAAAATCTCTAAATTTAAAAAAAAATTTGGTGTTTGATAATTCTCAAATAAATCCCAATTCTACCACTTACTAGGTAGGTAAACTTCTGAGAGCTTCAGTGTCTTTATTTATGAAGTAGTAATGATTCCCCCACCGGGGCTATTGCGATGAATAGGTAGAGAAATGTGTTACGTGCTCAAATAGGTACTGTTATTACTAAATCTATCACTTGACCTTGAATCAAGTTATTCCCTTTCAGATTTCCTTTGCCCTGGAAACTAATGATTGAGTTCTGAGAATCACTCAGATCCTCTGGGGTTACTGACTGATGTAGACACAATGAAAACAACCGAGAGTGGTATGGTCCCACAGCCTCTGTCCTAGAAGTAATAGTATGAGGGGTCAGTGCCCACCTGTCAGTGTTGAGGGCTGGCAGAACTAGTAGTGGTGGTTAATTAACATTTACTGAGCAGGGTACTTCAATGTGTTAGGACCTTTAATTTAAGCTTCACCACAACCTTCTCAGATGGACCTTGTATTATTCCTAATATTAAAAAGGAAGGCATAAGTAGTTAGATGAGAATAAGCAATTTGTTCAAAATCACCACAGTGTTAAGTGGTGGGCCAGGATCCAAACCAAAGTCTCTTTGGCACCTGGGCCTGTGTTTTACCGCTGTGCTCTACAGCCTCTCAGACAGATGAAAGTATTCACATAGCTAAATCCTTTGCATGTAACCTGAGTTCCCAGGCTCTTGTTTAGTGATGGTTTTGAGAGCTTAAGACCCTGATATTTTACTATTAAGTCCGGTTGTGGGACCTTACTGGGGAAAAGTTTCTGAGGCAGTCCAGTTTTTAGGCTGTTGGTAAAAAGTCCCCTGGAGGATGATCTTGTGGTGGGCCAATCCCTTGTGCTTGTGGCTGGGTAGCTCTCAGCAGGGCCTCTGACATTTGGCATTTTTCTTGGCAGGCAGCCAAGGGGACTGAGTATTTCTCTGTTTTCTTTTACTTTCATTCTTAACCATTTCCTCTCAAAATAAATTTAAAAAAAAACAGGGATTTTACTGGTTAGAAATGCATCTTAAAAAGCAGTTTGTGAGGGAAATTTGTAGCTGGAGTGGAAAGGAAGAAAAAGGTGATGGAGGGAAAGGAGGAAACGTAGTCATTAAATGATTAACAAAATTCAGAATCCCCTTGAGCTTGAAAGGTTCTAATTTTAAAAGCCATTTAAATTCCTCAAAAGAGAGATACTTTCTAAGTATAAATACATGGCCAGGTACTTCTTGGTGAGCTATGGAGACTCCTTAGGTGAATATTTATTTGTGTTTTGTCCCAACATTTCCCTTTAGCAAAAGTTTACAATGGCCTTCTCCTCCTAACCTTAAATTCCAAATTGATGGAAAGCGGCAAAGAATTAACTTAAGTGTGGGTCCTTTTTCTTCCTCTTCTACTCACTTAGAAAAGGTGCCAGCAGCTGTTTACAAACTACTGACTGGCCCACTCGGTGTTAGTGACCCTCCTTAAGGAGAAACACTTTTTCCTCCCCCTTTTTCTTTCCTGGGGCACTTAATTGCACACTCTGCTCTAAGTGTTTTGCATGTCTTAACTCACTGACTCCTCACAATCCTCAGAGATCGGAACAACAGTTAACTCTATTTAACAGATAAGAAACTGATGTTAAAGAGGTTAAGAACTGAGCTCCACACACAAGGCTGTGAAACGGGGTGACGGTTTGATGGGAGAGCCTTTAATTCCATAGCAGCCCGTTGCGAGAGTCAAGTTTACACAGCCCTGGGGATCAAGCCCAGGCTCTGCTAACTCACTGTTGCGTGTACTGCCTGGAAGGTGCCCGAAGTTCTCACAGTATTTCAATCCTTCCCAATGAAATCAATGAGAAATTAAGGGCCTCCTTCCACAGGCTCCTTAACCCTTCCTTAAATAGGCCCAGGATTCTTGGGCTTTTATCCTGTAGAAATTGGAAAGGATTCTATTTATTCAGTCCCTCACTGGACAGACACACAGGCCACATGGCATAGTGTCAGAGTGCAGACATTGGAACCAGGCTACAGCTGATCCTTGAACAATTCAGGGGTCAGAGGCACCGACCCCCCACATAGTCAAAAATCTGCATATAATTCTTGACTTCCCCAAAACTTACTACTAATAGCCTACTGCTAACAGGAGGCCTTACTGATGTCAATTAACACATATTTTGCATCTGTATTATACACTGTATTCTTACGATAAAGCTGAAGATGTTATTGAGAAAATCCTAAAGAAAATACATTTACTGTACTGTAGTTAATGGGAAAAAATCCACATGTAAGTGGACCTGCACAGTTCAAATCTGTGTAGTTCAAGGGTCAACTATACTTTGTTTGTATTGTGGTTTTGCCATTTCCTTGCTCAAGGTCATACCACTTGTTATTGAACCTTTCTGTTCTTCAGTTTCCTTATGTAAAATGGGTTAATGATACCACCGACTTCACAAAGCTAATTGAGTTTTAAACGAGTTCACCCATATTAAATATTTAGAACTGTGCCTGACATGTAATAAATGCTCAAAATGCCTGAAGTATCACTGACGAGGTATTTAGGATATAGAAGTATGCTAGGCACTAGATATACGAGTTTATATTCTGTGTGAGATAAGGGGCACATTCTCCAATAGAGGGATTTATGTGCTAAGCACCGGCACTTGGGGACATCACTGCTAAGCACAACACCCCCATTGCAAAGATTTACAAACTACTGAACAAGGTAAACAGATAATGATGATGCAGTATGGTAAGTAGTGCAAATGAGGTAGAAAGGGGGATAATAATAGAACACATGGTAGGGCAGGGAGACATGACGTTTAAGGGTCAAAGGAGGCTTCTTACAGGAAGCGAATTCAAGATGAGACCTGGTGGATGACAAGGAATTTGCCCTGTGAATTCTTGGAACAGGATGTAAATTGTAAGGTATATAAAGGATAGGAAGCATGTGAGTGTGCATGGGGTAGAGTGAGTTAGTCCCACAGGGTTTCAGGGTCAGAGTGCACGGACTGGGAAGCTGGAAAGAAGGTAGTACCAGATTATCAAAGCCCTCCAATGCTTTGCTGTGGGTTCTGGACTTTATCCCATATGTAATAGGGAAGAGCTGTCAAGTCTAGGAATGGTATGATCTGCAATACAGTCCAGATGAAATTTGAAGTCAGGGCCACCAGATACAGTGATACTCCTAGATACTCTGCATTGGAGTGCTGGTCATGGCGGGGGAGAAGTGGGATGTTTGGGAGATAATGGGAAGAACTGTTAGAATGTAATGACCGACATAACATTAAAAAAAAAAAAGAATGTAATGACTGATCAGAGCAGAATGGAAGGCAATAATACTGTACATTGCCCTCAACAATGGTACCCTCTTAGCTATTATGGATAACTTAGTTGGAAAAAATGAAAAAGTACTGGGGGCATAACAGAAGGGACATGAGATTTTGGAGCTGGATGAATTGACTTCAAATCCAGTTTTATCATGTGTTGGTTTTGTGTTTAATGTGGATAAGAATACCCCCTCAAAGTTTGTTACATGATAATATAATACACACAAAGTACCTAGTAGAGTGCCTGGCACATAGAAAGCACTCAGAACATGACAGTTGTGAGTTTTGGGGGTTAGAAAATAAGATGTGATCAGGGATGTATGCCAGACAGTTCTTAGTCTTTTGAATGTCTTAGATGCTTACTGTTTAAAAAAAATTTTTTTTTAAAGATGTAATTCACATACCTCGAGTCACCCATTTAGAGTTTATAATTCAATGTTTTTCCATATTATTTACAGACTTCTACAACCATCACCACAATCTAATTTTAGAACATTTTAATCAACCCTAAAAGAACCTCCATTCCCATGTGTAGTCACTGCTCAATCTTCCCTACCACTCCTTCACAGACCCAGGCAGCCACTAATCTACTTACTATTTCTTTAGGTTTGCTCTTAAATACTTCAGAAGATCTGACGAAAGTAACTTCCACCCTGGGAATATGCCAAATTTTGCATGTAATTTCTTGGCAATCGGAGACCCCCATATTAAAATTTAAAAGGAATACACTTAACAAATGCAAACAGAATTTCTACATAGTTGGCACTAGAGGAAGGAAGAACCTCCCAGTGGTGATGGTGGGTATCAAGAGCTCGTACCCCTCGCACCCCCCAAACCTGTGCCTAACCTGAGACTTCCGCATACACAAAACTTGCTCCAAATTTTCTACATATAGTCTCCTCCTGCGAAGATTAACCATGGAGGCTTCATCTCTTTCACCCTTACCATTTGTTTCCTTTGGGAGCAGCAGAAACCTGAGAGATTCCAGCCAGCAATCAAGAATAGTATCACTGAAGATCAGCCAAAGCTATTGAGATAACAGCTACCATTTATTAAGTGCTTATTATGGTTGAGCATTGTTCTTATAATTAATTATCTCTCCTAATTTTTCAGTTTTAGGGATAACACCTGGGTATATTCTATCTCAGCTCTATGGTAACTCCTGATAAATAATATGATATCACTATGAAGAAGGCTTCTGCTAACAATCTTTGTTTGGTGTTGTTGCCTCTAATTCACTTTACAGAAGCCATCAACAGCTGGAGTATGGAGAGGGGGTGACTTTTCTCTTAGTAAAAACAAAAACCAAAAACCAACCAAACAAAAAACCAATGCTTAAGTTCCCTTTGGATCAAGAAGAAATGCCTTGAAGTTCCCCTTAAGTTGGATCAAGTGGGGAATGCCTTTGCCCTCTCAATGCCTAAGGTAGCAGGTTAAAATTCAAGAATGTACTGATCTGGCCTCCTTAGAATTACAAACACTAATTTTGATTACAGAATATTTTCCTCATTTAAATTTTAAACCTTATTACCATGTTAGTTGAAGATTCCTCTTTAAATAGGAAACTGGAGGCAAATACAGTCTTAATTACTTTTGTATTCACTTCAGAAACGATCTTCCAGTTTGCCATCCCAATCTTATGCTCATTTGCCTATAAATATGCAGAGATAATTGGTTTTTCTCTCGTTTTTTATCTTGGTACCTACAAGTTTCTTCCTACCTCTTGGTCTCTTGCTCGTTGTTCCATCTGTTTTTGTTTGTCTGTTTATTTTTCAAATCGTTGCAAAGCTGGTGTCACTGACCATTGATTCAGACCTCAGCTCAAAGACTTTCTGACCACGTAATCCAAAAAGTTGTCCTTCCCTCATATTATACTCTCACAGTACTTATCATTCTGAAAATAATCTTAATGATGCATCTATTTACTTGTTTTTTCTTTGTTTCTTTCCAGCAGTGTGTAAACTCCATGAAAATGAAATCTTTGCCTGTTTTGTTCACCAAGGAATCCCCAGGGCTCAGAATAGTACTCGACATATAGGTGGGTATTTAATAAATAATTGTTGAATTAAATGTCTATTCTTAGAATGAATAGATAGTATTAAGTGTGAACCATATTTTCTATTTTCAAATGAGTTTAGACAGATGTATTTGGAACTTCATTGGATGTATTTAAACCTAAAAACTTGCTATTTATTGTAATGTCAAAAATAAAAAATGTAAAAATAAGATGAATAATAACAGTATCTTGTTTTTCTTCTAAAGTTCTTCTTTTTGTTTTGACATATTCTGAATTAATTTAAATTAAAAGGAAGGAGGGTGGGCACATGTGTGGCTCATTCAGTTAAGAGTCCAACTCTTGATTTTGGCTCAGGTCTTGATCTCAGGGTGGTGAGTTGAAGCCCAACATTGGGCTTCACACTGGGTAAGGAACCTACTTAAAAATAAAAAAATAAGGGGCGCCTGGGTGGCTCCGGGTTAAAGTCTCTGCCTTTGGCTCAGGTCATGATCCCAGGGTCTTGGGATCAAGCCCCTCATCGGGCTCTCTGCTCAGTGGGGAGCCTCCTTCCCTTCCTCTCTCTGTGCCTGCCTCTGCCTACTTGTGATCTCTGTCTGTCAAATAAAATAAATAAAATCTTAAAAAAAATAAATAAATAAAAAATTAAAAAAAGAAAGGAGAATACATGAAACAACAAATAATTTTTAAATGGATGATAGGCCTAAACATAAAAGCTAAAACTATAAAAAATATCCATAAAGCTTTTAGAAGAAGACATAGATGAAAATAAATATAGATAGATAGATAGATAGATAAAAGAAGACATAGATGTAAATCTTTGTGGTCTTGGGTTAGACAAAGTCGTGTTAGATATGACAACAAAAGTTTAAGTGGCAAAAAAAAAAAAGGACAAATTGGACTTCATCACAAAAGACCACATCAAATTAAAAGCTTTTATGTTGTAAAGGTTACGGCCAAGAAAGTGAAAAGTCAACCCACAAAATGGGATAAAACATTTACAAATCATATCATTGATAAGGCACTTGAAATTTAGAATATATGAAGAATTCTTACAACCTGATGCTGAAAAGGTAAATATACCAGTTAGAACTTAAATAGATTTTTTCTCCAGAAAAGATACAAAAATGGCCAATAAACACATGAAGAGATAGTCAACCTCATTAGCCATAAGGGAAATACAAATCAAAGGACCAGTGAAATAGCTTTTCACACTCGGTAGGATGGCTATAGTCAAAAAGACAGACCAAGCAACATTCATGAGGATATGGAGACTTTAGAACCCTCATAATTGTTGGTGGGATTGTAACACGATGCAGCCTCATTGGAAAACAGTTTGGCTCTTCAAAATGTTAAACATAGAGTTACCATATAATCCAGAAATTCCATTCCTAGATATATATACACAAAAGAAATGAAATCATGTCCACACAAGCCCTATAAACAAATATTCACAACAGCAATACTCATAATAGCCAAAAAGCAGAAACAGCTTAAATGTCCAGCAACTGGAAAATGGATAATTAAAATGTAGTCTATCTGTAAAATGGAATATTATTCACTCAAAATAAAGTACTGATACATACTACGGTATGAGTGAACCCAGAAAACCTTATGCTAAGTGAAAGAAGCCATCACAAAAGACCACATGTTATATAATTCCATTTATTTAAGATGTCCAGAATAGGTAAATCTATGAGACAGAAAATAGATTAATAGTTGCCTGGCTGGGGGGTAGAGGGAATGGGGAGTGACTGTTAATTGTATTGGTTTCTTTTGGGGGTGATAAAAATGTTCTAAAATCAGCTAGTGGTGATGGTTGCATAACTGTGAGTAAACCAAAAGCCTTTGAATAGTACCCTTTAGATGGGTGAATTTTATATGGCATATGAATCATATCTCGAGAGTAAATCTTTTTTTTTTTTTTTAAGAATACAGTGCAAGGGAATAAAAGGAAAGGAAGTTTAAAATGAAGAGGATCAAACTTCAAAGTAAGTTTGAGTGGCAAAATAGAGTGTAATATTTCTATTTTTAACTTTGATATTCTAACTTTAGCAAGAGCATAGACCTGCAATTTTATACTTAGCTTTGCATCCTTAGACCCAGAGGATGTGCCCTTTTCTTCACAAGTACCACCTTTATTGCTTTTGTTTTAAAAATGCATAATATATTTAGAGTATACTAAAAATTAGTCTTTTATTTACATTATGTGTTGCCTATGTCTAGTGGCCCCCAAGTGTTATAATAACAGTTTTACTTTGCTAAAAGGTAATAACAATATAAAGATGAAAGTCTTTGTTCCCTCTGCTGTGTTCCTCACAAGCATAATGGTTGAGTGCTCAGGCTGTGAGATCAGACTGCCTGAACCGTTTCAGGCAAGGTGAACTTGGGAGAGACACTTAACCTCAGTTTCTCTATCTGTAAAAGGGCAGCAGAGGTCACGATATTATTTCCTTCATAATGTTGTTCTGAGAATTAAAGGAAATAATACATGTGAGGAACTTAGCACAAGATGTCAAGAGCATAGTAAATGCTCAAATTGCAGTAGTTATTAGCTATTATTATTTTAATTTAATAACTGATAGTGATTGAGATTATTAAGAAATGGGTAGAAACAAGTTGTAATGTGGTTGAGAAGTGAGTATTAAAATCCTAACAGTGAGTACTGGAAGGATATACAATATTCTTAGTCTCAATTTCATTAACATTAGGTAACTGTATTCAACATTTAAACAACTTATTTCAACAAGATGGTAGTTTTCAGGATTTATTGCTAGAAAACTCTTTAGAGAGCTTGCTAAACATAAAGCTTTGAAGTTGCATGAATATTTTTCAGAAAACGGTATGTGATTCAATCATTGCTACCGAGTTCTGATATTTTAGGCAACATTTCTAATCAGTGGTATCTTATCACTTGTCACTTTACAACTCAACCCTTTGAGTAACAAATCTGTCAAGAAGTCTCCTTTCCTCCTCCCTTAAGGTTTATTCAGTCAATATTTTTTCTATGGAGAGCAGCAGGAACTTCTAACTATTTTTAAGGACTATTTTAACTTCTTAGGAGAGAGGAAACATTAGAAGAAATAGTTACTTATAAAATAATAACTGATTGTGAGGTGTGAAAGAATTGCTGTTTTGAGGTTTACTGTATACTTTAAAAGTGGACTTTAAAACTTTCCCGGATCAACCAAAATTCCAGGAGATAAGAAAGGGAGAGAAGGAAGTTGAAAGTACTTAAAAATTTCTCCCCTTTACCCCCAAATGTTTATTCTTATTTTTATGTTGTATTGGTAGGTAAAATTCTCTGAGGAGCGTAAGTAAACCTCAGAAACTCATAGCTACACAATTTCCCTCTGCGTAGCTTATCAGTAAATATTCTTGTTGTAATAACACTTGGTGGTCATAAAGATCTGTTTGAGAAAACTGGGGATCTGTATATAAGATAAAAATTACTTAGGATAGGTTTACCTCATGCCCCAGTTAATCCCTCTTTATACTTCCACGCCTCAGTTAGTCTCTCTTTATAATTCATTTTTCTCACCTTAAAAAGGGAATACATGAGCTTTCTCATCGAGTTGATATAAGGATGAAATGAAATCATAAATGTAAAGTGCATCAAGCACATCGTAAAATGTCAAGTTTTAGCTCTTATTATTGTTGTTGTGGCATTGGCCAGAAAGACATAAAGAGGTGCTGTAGCAGATATCTCAAAGATGCAAATATTAACAGCCCATGTAAAGAGGAAGGGTTTCTTAAAGCATGGAGATTGCATGGGCATAAAGAGTACAGTCAAAAAGTCCTTGTCTTTTGTCTTGGTGGGAGCCATAAGAGTCAGAGCTTGCAGAACGGGGTGGGATGTGTGTAAAATGGGAGTGTGTGTGGCAGGGACTGAGGCAACAGAGAAATAATTGACTTTGAGGAGTGAGGCTGCAGATAGAAACTAGAAAACCACCAGGCTTGCTGCCACATGCCTGCAATATGACTATTTTCCCTGTTAAGAAATTGATTTAAAATCTCAGAAATTGGTAAGATTACATTCAGCCATGTTTACATACCCTGCCTGACATGCAACAATATTCAAATCTTATTAAAGATTGGAAATTAACTAATAATGGACTGACTTCTATCAGAAGGTAGAGTTTGGATCTAAAAGTTGATGTCAACCGTCTCACGGTGGGGTTAGAAGACTGGGTTACCTCCTGGCATTAGCACTTAAAGAGATGTGAACTTGGTAACTCATTTCACCTCTGAAATGGTTTCATTAGCTGTAAAAAGAGGAAACTACCTACCTAACAAATTGTTGAGATTAAAGTTATTCATGCCACGTGGAACATAGAGATGCATTTTTCTATTTAGTGTAAATGGGAAAAAGGTTGAAAAATTACGGTGATATAGTTAAACACTTAAGAGTGTTACCAGATATGTTTGAATGTACAATGACATCTATTACCTTAATGGACTTTTATATTATCAACTAATATCAGTGTTTATTGTATAAATTAATTTATCAATTAATTTGATGACGTATTTTCCTCCTCTCACTGCATCTCTCAGCACCATGCACAGTCGGATACTTTAAAATGTTGTGTCTTGAGCACATTTTACTAACACCTAATCCTCAGCTTGCCGGACACTAATGGACAGTTGGATTGAGTTCAGAAAATGTTCCCACAAACACTGCCTTTCGTGGCTTGCCCAGTGTCTAGCTAGTGCTGCACTATTAGGAGTTAACAGCAATTAAAGCACCCATCGCAACACTCAGGAAAGGCGCGCCTTACTCCCCTGCGACAGTTCAACTTGTCTTTTTGATTAATTCTGCTAACCGAGTTCGTGTCACCGCGAGAGAAAGCGTATTCCTCCTCACATTAAACACTAGAGTCTCGATTCGTTATTGGCGGTGCAAGAGGGCTACTCCAGCACCTGGGCAGCTAGGGACATGGAACGGATCGGGACCCGCCTTCGGGAGGCCCTCCAGCCCTGGAAGTTTGCGAGTCCCCTCTTGTAAAATCTAGAGTCACCTTGACCTTCCCGGGGAAGTGGGGAAAGTTAGTGCAGGGATGGAGGCGGGGAGAATAAAACTAAAGACAGAACACTTTCGCGAGCGAAATACGCGGTCACGTTCTCCTGTTTTCAGCTTAGCGTGAGATCCAGAGAGTTTAAGGGTGGCAAGAGCAGGTGGCAGGACTCCGCCCACCATCGCGCTTCCCCGCCCTCAGCTCGCATGCTCCACGCCCTCCGTGAGGTCCCGCCTCTTAGGCGCGCGCGAAGAGTTGTCACGCCATGTATTCTGGGAATTGTAGTCTTGGTGCCGGAAGCCGCCTCAGGAGAAGCTACTCTGGCCTACATACCCCATAGTGCCGTGCGGCGCCGGCCGCTCCCGGATGTGCGCCTGGCGCCGGAAGAGAAGACGGCCCCCCTCTCTCGGCCCGGCCATCTTGTGGGAAGAGCTGAAGCAGGCGCTCTTGGCTCGGCGCGGCCCGCTGCAATCCGTGGAGGAACGCGCCGCCGAGCCACCATCATGCCTGGGCACTTACAGGAAGGCTTCGGCTGCGTGGTCACCAACCGATTCGACCAGTTATTTGACGACGAATCGGACCCCTTTGAGGTGTTGAAGGCAGCAGAGAACAAGAAAAAAGAAGCCGGCGGGGGCGGCGTTGGGGGCCCTGGGGCCAAGAGCGCAGCTCAGGCCGCAGCCCAGACCAACTCCAACGCGGCAGGCAAACAGCTGCGTAAAGAGTCCCAGAAAGACCGCAAGAACCCGCTGCCCCCCAGCGTTGGCGTGGTTGACAAGAAAGAGGAGACGCAGCCGCCCGTGGCGCTTAAGAAAGAAGGTAAAGCTGTGGTAGAAGGTGGGGGAGACCCGGGATGGAGAGAAGGAGCGAGGGGACTTAAGGCTATCACTTGCTTCTGGAGTTCCGAGGGTTCGCGGGAGACTTTGCCGCCGATTTCCTCAGGTTTTCCCCCACACCACACAAGCTAGGTCCCGCGAAGGTGCTGGGAGCGTGGTAGCCCCGAGTTGAAACCACCTGCAAGGATCCTGGAGCCACCCCCTTCCCGCCTCAGTTCCTCAGAGGGGGGAGCGTGTTCCAGAGATAAGCTGCTGCTTGAGCGTGTTCGTGATCCTGGGAGATTGTTGCCTTCCCGCCGGATTCCGTGGCGGGCAAGCGCATGGATCGAGGTTCGGGGAAGCTGGCTACTTAGTGAAGCTTTTGTAGTTACGGGGAAGCGTGGGGTCCAGAGCTTCTTCCTGCTCAGAGCTCTCCCTCGGCGTGCTGCTTTGAGGTGCGGTTGGCTTCTTCCCTGCCATCTTGTCCCACGATGGCGCGGAGTACCCAAGTGAAAAGCTGGGGGTCGGAGTTTGCACCTGAGCTAGTTCTGGGTTCTGTGGAGTGAGCTACTGTTTCAGATGCCACATGTGCCTTATTGAGCCCCCCCACATCCCTTCCCAACTATTAAAAACTACCAACTTGCTGGAGTGAATTAACCTTTTGAAAAGAGAAATTTGGTTACACTGTAGTAAGCAGAAGCGGGAATTCTGAACGAAGACTGGTGTTTGCAGGAAATCCTGAGGCCCGTCCTCTCTCCCGACATCTCCCCCGCTCCCTCCCCTCCGCACTCAATATTTCGTATGGTGGCCCAGCTTGGGCCTCGTGGTGAATTGAGTGCAGAGGCTGTCACAACTTTAGCCATAGCAGACCTCTTTCGAGACTAACTTTTTCTCCACATGTGCGTGAAGCATGGTCAGGATTCATTGGCGGGTAATAGTTGCTACCAGAGGTCACTGTAAACTTCACAGGATTGTCTTGAGGTTGATTTTTGCATTTTCTTATTTCTGTTTTATCTTTTCTGGTGGATGAAAAAGCAAAACAGTTGAGGATAAAAAGTGTATGTGATCAGTAGCATGTAGGTGTAGGACTTAAGTTATGGATCTTTAAAGTTGCCTTTTCATGTTGAAAGTTGGAATTACCCTTTACTGGCACGTGCTCCTGAAAGAAACTTGTTTCTCATTAGTTTTAGTTGAATCCCGCAGCATTCAACTATAAAAATCACAGCAATTGTGTTCGGTTTTGGCTTAGGATTTTTTTTTTTTTTTTTTTTAAATACAGAGCTGCTGTAATGCTTGGAATGAAAACCTATGTGGTGAATAAAACAAGTGTTCTTGTGTTAGAATTACAGGTTGGGGAGAAGCACAACTTGGGAGTGTTGGAAAGCCTTTTATACATCGTTTAGACCAAATATCAATTCAGTCATCTAGGTTTTAAAGCAACCTGTAGCACAGTTGAATAATTACTTAATTTCTGCCTTAAGGAACACAGGCCTGTATTATTGTTTTTGTTCAGGTTTATCTCCTTGATCTCACTAATCCAAAAAAAGTGCATGAAAAAATTGAGTCTAATGTATACATCTAAAGTGTACCAGGTAGATGTGTTTCACCCATTTTGAATGCTTAAACTGTGAAGACTGGTTTAAACCCCTCAGTTGTTTTGATCATAAAGCCCAGCTTTAAGGAGGTAAGCTTTTGACCTGGAACCTAGTATTTTAAGTTTCAGTGATGGGGAATTACTTCATAAATTTATAACCAGGACAGAGTTTACCATTCAGTACTCTTTCCTTGGGAAGACTTACATATTAGCTATCACCATCTTCCTTAGATCAGCAATTCATAGTATTCTTAACCTTAAATTGCATAAAACATAAGCTTATAAATACAGGAAAAATGTTGAGTGAAAAAGATTTTGTTTTTAGATCCTGCTACATGTCGGTTGATGTTTTGGGTATTGGAGACTGACAGACCTTTGAAAAGTCTTCCTACCTCGTGTAGTGGGAAGAATTGCTACCTGATTATGTGTTTTATGCCTTTGGATATAGGTGCTGGTAGATACTAGACATACCTTAGAGACATGTTTTTAGTAATATAGGAGTTTTGTGTCTTGTGTTTTGTCCACTTGAAGAATCTGAGAACTGACACTGCAGAACATCACTAATAGTGTAGCCTGAGATGTTTTTAAATTTTTTTATTCAAAGCCTGGACTCTACTGAAAATCAAGTGAAGTTTGCAAGTACAGGTAAATAGATTAAGAGAAGCTTGAATTTCTAAATGTCAGCCATTGGGTGAATTTATTTAGTAAATTTTTTATGTTTTCTAAGCATAATAGTGGATATTGGGTGGGGAAGGAAGCCATTGTTCATTCGGGTGTGTTTGGCTTGGATATTACGATTATAAGAACTGGTTCCATAGCTCCACCCCAGTACACTATACCTGTGACAACATTTGTTTAAGATGCCTTAAGATCTAACATTTATGGTCTGTCCTGAGAGTTTATGTGGAATGGACCTTAAAATTTCATTTAAGAGTTTGATATTTATTATTTGACTTTAGTTATAAGCAGTTGAATGATGGGATGCATCCTGATGGTGGTCACTTTCTTAGAACCAGTGAATCAGCCTAAGATCTTGTTATAAAACTAATTCCTAACTTTTTTTTTTTCTTTGTCAGAAATTATGGTTTGGGAGTTAGAGCATACCTGAAATTTTCCAGTCATGAATTTATCTATTTATCCTTGAGGCCAGTAATGTATACTGGTTGCCTTTGTGGCCCTCAGACACTAACAGGAAAAAAGTAATACAGGGGGAAATCACTAAATGCTTCAGCCATCACTTAGTGCCACAAGTTTCTATTTCCTTTTTTTTTTTTAATTTTGTTTTTTTAAGATTATTTATTTATTTGACAGACAGAGATCACAAGTAGGCAGAGAGGCAGGCAGAGAGAGAGGAGGAGGCAGGCTCCCCACTGAGCAGAGAGTGGGATGCAGGGCTCCATCCCAGGACCCTGGGATCATGACCTGAGCCGTAACCCACTGAGCCACCCAGGTGCCCCACAAGTTTCTATTTCTTAAATACTGTTTTAAAAGGGGTATGTGTGTTTGGGGGGAGGGGGTTTAAAGATTTGGAAACAAAGATACTTGGTAAGGCAAAAAAAAAAAAAGCTCCCCATTTATAATAAAACAACTGGACTATTTCCTGGTGGTTGCATAGCAGTATTTTTTTTTTAAATCTGTATGTATGGATATGGATGGATACATATGTGAATACATATACTAATACAAGAAAATAGTACTCTTTTCTGGTTAATTAGTTGTTTGAAACTGTGGAGATGTAATCCTCAATGCTGTTTGTTTTCCTTTTAGTTTTTCAATTTATAGAACTATCACTCTTTTTACTCTGCTGGAGTTCTGTTTTCTCCAGACCATGTAAAATAGTGGTTTTCACTGTTTTTCTGAGGGCCCTTCTTTGGTGAGTGTGTTCATTTGCTTGGGTATTATTAATGAATGGCTACTGGTGTTAATCTCTTTTGGTATCTTTAAAGCCAAAATGTATCATGACTCAAATTTCTCAAAAGTTAGAATTTTAAATTAAGAGACTGTGGCATCTTGAAACCTGAGAGGAATGATGGTTACTCAGATAACTTTCAAGTTGGTTATAGAGACTGCTTGGTGGGGGAGGCATAATTATGCAAACTACACAGAAGTTTGAAACAAGTTTATGGTCTTTAAATAGGAATTTCTCAGGTACTTTGTTATACTTTCTAGAGATGCGTAGTTTTGGCCTTTTTCAGCTGCAAGTGCTAGCTACTGGATTGAAAAAAACAGCTTTTTTTTTCTTTTTGGTCTTCAATAGTCTGCTCATTTTTTTGTGTTGCAAAAATACTTTGTTTACACAGGTTATTTATCATTTCAGGAATAAGACGTGTTGGAAGAAGACCTGATCAACAGCTGCAAGGTGAAGGGAAAATAATTGATAGGAGACCAGAAAGGCGACCACCTCGTGAACGACGATTTGAAAAGCCACTTGAAGAAAAGGGTGAAGGAGGAGAATTTTCAGTTGATAGGCAAGATTTTTAAAAATCTCTTAATGTTTTGTCAGTTTAAGAGAGTCATGTCTTAATACAAATCTATAAATTGGGCGTAATTTGCCAGGTAGTGTGGCTGGTTACGTTTATCAGTTTTTCAAGAAATACCTAAGTGTATTCATTGTTCTACTGTGAACATTTTGGTAACAATTTTTAGTGTTCAGTCTTGGATTTCTGGTAATGAAACACTTCAGTTGAATCAATGGACAGTTTCTTTTCCTTGGTATCCCCAGATGTTAGCAGAAAAGTCCTGTTGGGTAATTGTTTGTAGCAAAACAGATTACTCATATTATCGTGTTAGATGTGTTATGCATGTTAGATGTGTTCATTTTAATTTTGAAGTGTATTGGTGAGGTGTAGTGGTTTTACCGGATTATAATATGAATAATCATGAAAAAAGTACAGGCACTAGTAGTAAACTTTTAGAGAAAGCAAAAATAATTTTCCTGTTTGGGGGGAGCTTCCCAGTTCTGATTCCTTTTACGTGGTTCGAAGTAGACTGTTTCTGAATTTTCTAAAACGCATTTAATGAACCATTGGGTTATTAGCCAAGAAATATGATTATACATTTGAGCCTTTGGATGCATTCCATTCCCCCTTTATTTTTTCTGGAAACCTTGGAAGTATGTGATATTTTTTATTTGTTGCAGACCGATTATTGATCGGCCCATCCGAGGCCGTGGTGGTCTTGGAAGAGGTCGAGGAGGCCGTGGACGTGGAATGGGCCGAGGAGATGGATTTGATTCTCGTGGCAAACGTGAATTTGATAGGCATAGTGGAAGTGATAGATCGTAAGTCTTATATTGGTTTTTATTGTAGTTTTACATGTGATTCTACTTCTTTAATATAACAAAATTTGCATTTCTAGAATTAAAGAGTATTATGTTAACTCAGTTTTGTTAGTTCTTTTTCACATTACAGTGGCCTGAAGCATGAGGATAAACGTGGAGGTAGCGGATCTCACAACTGGGGAACTGTCAAAGATGAACTAACGTTGGTATTCTGATTTTTTAAAATAAATAATATTTAAATAAGATTGATTTTATACTTTATTAGAGTTTTGTCCGTAACTATTATATTTTAACTTATCTGTAGGACATTAACAGGTGCTCTCAGAGCTACTCCTTAAAATAGCTTGTTGGATAGGTTTGAGTACAGTATGTCACATGACCAGTTTTTCTATATTTAAATAAATGTGATGTTAGTTTTTCTTTTCATACAGCTATGTAACTTTTCCTGAAACTTTACATTTTAGTTATTTGGGTATTCTGATTTTCTGTGTGTCTTTAATAGTTCCTATTGTAGCTATTGACCCTTGTAGTCATTAAAAATTTGATAGCCTGGTGATGATTTGTCTTAAAGTAAGCTACTCTGTCCTGCTACTTTTTGAGTAAAGTACTTGAACTATAAACTTGGATCAGGGTGCATTTTTAAATTATTTTCTCTTAGAGGTTTACTGGGAAGTAAATTTAGTAAGAAAAGACTCAGAATGTGAAGATTTTTAAAATTGTATAAGAAATCCTTAAGCTACATGTAAATGGACCTAGATGCTTTTCTTTTTCTTTTTTTCCTTAGAGAGTCCCCAAAATACATTCAGAAACAAATATCTTATAATTGCAGTGACTTGGATCAATCAAATGTGACTGAGGAAACACCTGAAGGTGAAGAACACCCAGTTGCAGACACTGAAAATAAGTAAGTGGTTTATGTATAGTGGTGATGCCACTATACATAAGCATTGGAAGCAATTTGGGTTTCTACCGAGAAAATAACATAGATGTTTAATGCTGTTATTTGTATACGTGTTGCCGAAGCGAGCACTAATGCTGTTATTTGATGGCTTTTAACAGGAGACTTGCATTGTACACCAATTTTTCAAATAGTATCTATTCAGAAGAGTGCTCTACACATTCCTATATTGGTCTATAATGGTTTGAAAAATAGAAATGATTAAAATTATCATTGTTGTCTTTGAAAAGATAAGGAAAACATTTTAGTAATATCTGTTAACTTTAAGAGCAAAAATTAACTATTTAACCTGAGAATGGAGAATAGTAATAAGATGTCCTGCATTTTGCTTAGCTCTTTGGTAGAGAAGTTGTGAATGGCTTTTAATAATATTATAATGAATGATCCTGGTGATGATGTCTATCCAGAGGCATTGAATAGGTGGGAACTGGAAGCTAAAGTTGGGGGTTTCTAAAAATTAGACCAAATGATTGACAGAAGAGGTAGTATTTAGAACATATAGTTCAAAGTACTTTGGACTCTTAACTATATAAATTTTATTCCAAAACTAGAAAATGTGACCATTTTAAAACACTTTCTCCATCTGAAGTTTTTTTTCTTTTTCCATCAACATAGAATTGGAACATAGCCTTATTGGCATGTTTTAAAATGTATGAGGAGAGCAAGGGCCAGAATATGTTACTAATTCACTGGCTTTTTTAATCCAATTTTTTCATTTTCTGAATTTTTAGGTATAGGATTTGATTTTGAAGTTTTCATTCAGGGATGAAAGAGTTGTAAAGATAGAAATACTTTAATGCCTTCCTCTAGTATCCATCAGCCCAAGCAGAAGTTACATGCTGGTCATGTAGTATTGTGATGTAAAAACTTTTAACTAGGAATTATTTAGGGTTTATAATTCTTAATCAGAGCATATTTAAATCGGGTGGTTTTCTGCTTTTTCTCCAAGACTTGCTCCTACAGTGAACCACTGTTGGTAATTCTATCATATTCCATAGGTTTGTTGGAAGAAGGAATGATAATTGATTTACAGTTAGAGTAAATAAAAACACATGGTATTAAGTGATGTTGAACTTGGGGTAATATGAAATTATAATTTTGAATGGTAAACAATGAAATTATGGTGGGCGACTAAAATGAACCTTAATGTAACAGGAGTACTTCACAACGTCTAACACAACTGTTCCTTTAATAAAGAGCCTATATTTAGATCACCTTAAGAGTGATTTGCAAAGATTATAAGTTTATCGGAAGAAATGATGTATTGACAGGACCCAGGAATGAAATTGTGGATATTTGGCCTAAAGAAGATTGAGATAATGACACTAGAGCAGTTTCTGGTCTTACTCTAGAGGAGAGAGAATCTGAATATAGCATTATCTCTTGCATGTGGAAGTATAAATTTAAGAAGTACAGGCTGAACTTTGATTAATTCCCTTAATATGTAGTTCCCAGAACTTCTATTTTGTTCATTTGATCCTTAGAACCTTTGAAGGTGTAGGTATTGTGGTTTCATGACATGGTAAAAGTATGCCAAGTTCTATTCTTGGCTGTGTCATGACTTGGGAATAACTAGGACCTTTTCTTGATCCTTAGTTTTCTCATTTGTAAAGTGACAGAGTTGGACTCGATATTGATAGCCAAGATCTCATTAATTAAATGTAAACATGGTATAGACAGTTTTAAGATAAGATTTGTCAAACAGGAGTAGCATGGGAGAGAGATATTTGAGCTCTAAGGCTAACTGAATCACCTGCTATCTTTGGAAGGAAGCAGGGCTCCCAAAATAGCAAACAACTTGTTTGGTGACCATTGCATGTTGAGATTAGAATAAAATAATAGATTCCTAGGCCCATGCTTTGTTTTTATAAAAAGGGAAAAGAATAGTATGTAACAGTTATATCTTGAGAATCTTATTTGGAAATAACCAATTTAGTATTAAGTATTGAAACTGTTTTGTGGAGGGTTCCAATACTTATAAAACCACAGTCTCCTTCCCATATGCAGGCTGGTTTGAAAGTTTGGAGTATACACGATTTTGGATTTATGGGAACTTTGCTTTTAAAATTGTTTGCCATTAAGTGTTAGTTGATAAAGGAGAAAGAACAGTTCTTTTATATTCTAGAGTATGAATTTTGGTTGTTCACGGGCGTCCTAGATGACTGCCTCTATTTTTGTTATAAGTCCTATATTGTGGGAAATTATAGAAATTAAAAGTGTGTTTTAAGAGAAGCTAGGTCAAATATTTTAATCACATAAGGGTACGGTCTTTATTTATTTATTTCCTTATTTTTATGATGGAGAGAGTGGCAGAGGGAACACAAGCATAAGCTGGAGAAGGAGAAGCAGGTTCCCCGCTGAGCAGGGAGCCCGTTAGGGGGCTTGATACCAGGATGCTAGGATCATGACCCAGGTGCCCCAAGAACACAGTTTTAAAGCAGTATAGTTTTAAGAAATGTGTATTTTGGATAAAGACAGTTCAAGGTTGTTATTACTGATAGTTGATTTCATAGTTTATGAAGTTGAGTTGTGTATTTCTGTTACCCATGCTTTCACTAATTGAATAAGCACGGAATTCCTGTCCTCCACCAAATTATGTGTTAACAATCGGAGGACAGAAGAATGGTATCCTCCTGTCCTTGGATAATCTCTAAAGATTACCAACAAGCCAAAATTAACTTCTTCTTATAATCATAAGTTATGATTTTATCAGCCCCTTACCAACTATAAAACAAGTATGTTTTCACAGGGAGAACGAAGTTGAAGAAGTAAAGGAAGAGGGTCCAAAAGAAATGACTTTGGATGAGTGGAAAGCTATTCAAAATAAGGACCGGGCAAAAGTAGAATTTAATATCCGAAAACCAAATGAAGGTGCTGATGGGCAATGGAAGAAGGGATTTGTTCTTCATAAGTCAAAGAGTGAAGAGGTAAAATTAAGTTTTGTGGTGTTTGGAAATGCTCAGATGTGTATTGAATTGTATTTATAATACTTGTTTTAAAATATCACATGGTTAATCTTTATAAAAAATAAAAACTTTATATAAGATCCTTGGGGGTAGATAAATTGTTCAAAAAGGAAAATAGACTGTGTTACCATATATTTCAAGAAAGATAGTCTTTCAGTCAATCCATAATGTATTTAATGTGGTGGATTTCTAGAAAGCAGTCTGTTGTATATAATACAATTACTAGTGTTTTTGAAATAAGGTAGGTCTTTTCATGATGATATTTTAAAAAGTCCCGCCTTTGAATCAGTTGAAAGGTTAGCATTTTCGTGTGGTTTAACCAAACCTTCATGGCTTCATCAATGTTCAGTTTTTCAAACTTTGTCATTTTATAATGATCAAGACTCCAATAAATGATGCTATCCTTTCTGAGGGCTGATGTCTTACAAGAACCAGCAGATTAATTTACTAATGAAATATTTGAGAAAGACATGTTTGTGGTTTTTGATTTGGTAACAGTCCCTTGGGCAGGTAGTTAGAGGAATGGCTCACTGCTACATCATTTAGGGCTTGTGCAAGTATGAGATTTTAATCATAAAGTTAAATTGAAATTAAGGCAACCTGTAATAAGATTCAGTGAGATACTGCATTTTAATTTCCTTAAATATCTGTGAAACAAACTTGGGACATTTTGAAATAAAATCAAGGTTGAAACAGCTTTGACTCCATAAAATAATATAAATGGGGACATTGTCTTAAGGGCCAGGTCCTGCGGGGAAAAAATATTTGGCTTCATTTGAATGCTTTTGCTTATTTTTTTTGTAATTCTTTCAGATAAAGTTGTGTATCTGGGTATCAAGTATTCCTGATTAAAGAAACCATGCAAGTTCATCTGGGGAGATTGTTAATTTGTACTGATGATTAAACTGCTTAATATGGGAAAGATTTACTTAGGTACCTTTGATAGAATTATTTGTAACTTTTTTGGGGTCTTGACAGAACAAGACACTGCACAAAGTACTGATATATTTTACATAATTCATTAGTTACCCTGAAGTCTCTTTATGCAGTTTGTAAAAATCAGGTTAGATAGTCACAGTTTTACATTGAGCTTTTCAGAAATAATTATTATGTAAGATGATATATATATAGAATTAGGAATCTTTGGAAATTAAAAGTGGTTGAGAATAACTGAAACTGAGAAAGTGGTTGAGAAAGTGGTTGAGAATAACTGAAACTGGGATAATTTTGTTATCGAGCCACTTTTTGTGTGGATTCATGTAGCCTTTGTGATGTTGGCTACCTGTTCGGATCTGACCTTACCGGCGTATATGGTCTGGTCTTTGTGTAGGTCTTCAAGTTTGTTGTATATTTAAGGGCTCTTTTCTTTTACGTATCCTAATCCTCAAAACAATAGTATTTAGGGAAAATAAGAAACTTTAGAAATGGAAAATTGAATTACGGTGTTAATTGACAGGGCTGAAGCTAGAGCTCTTATTTCCTGATTATCATTTCACTGCTCTAGAAGAAAAAGCAAAAACTATGCACATTTATTTGCTGCCTTAAAGAGATGTTCCCTGAACATCCAAATGTCCTCTGTATTACTGTAGTAAAAACTTTGAGGTGTTTCAGCAGTATATCAACTAGGCTTTTTTGCTTCTGTGCTCTATAAACTTATAAAACACTTTTAATTAATGAATTGATACTGTTGCCTTGCAATAGCAAATGTTTAAAAATTAAACAATTAGTATATATAATTGATTTTGATTTGCTAGTGGTTTTTTGGATTTACATTTAAACATTAATTTTAAATTGCTATCTTAAGAACCATCTTTTACTGCCTTTAAATTAAGTTGCCTAGCACTGAGGAATGACAATTAGTTTGGATAGTAGATGATTAAAGGGGTAAAAACATAGATATAAATACAAAATTTATTGGTACTTTAAGGGATAGTTATTAACAGATGTAGTGTTAGAAGATTTAGAAGGAACAAAATGTTTATCGTTCCTTCAGAAAAGGATTATACCTGTATTTAGAAAAACTAAAACATACTTTAAAGTAGTGTAAGAAAAGTTATCAATTAGAAGATTTTAAAACCTATTCATCCCAAACGTACAGGAGGAAATTAAGAACTCAGCTGTGTAAATTGTCTGGCTTTGGTTTTTGTTTTTTGTTTTTTTTTACAGAGTGGGTGGTATACCTTATATATAAATACAAAGGAGGATCTGGATTTCACAGACATGTTGACTTTAAGGTTACCTGTCTATATTTAAGACTTGCATTTTTTGTGGTTGGCTTTTCAGGGGTCCCTGATATCAAGTTACATTTTACTTGAGTCTGTCATTTTCCAGTTTATAGGAAAGAACACAGTAGTTGTACGTGAACAGAAAAGCATTCTGAGAAGTTTATACCTGATTTTCCCAAGTAATACTTGGGAAGAGTACAGAGTGAGTTTTCTTTATAACTTAAAAAGTGATTCAGTATTTAAAGAAAAAAGAAAGTGATTCAGTATTAATCATCAGTAGAGACCTCCCATTCCATCTATCTGTAAGTCTTCATCAGGGCTTCATACTGGAATCTACCTGAGGGACATATTTAAAATGTACTTTCCAGAATTCACTTTTAAAGATTATGATTCAGTAGGTTTCAAATGGGGCCCAGCCACTTGTGTTGTTTGATTTTATACCTTTATTTAAGACTTAACCAGTATCAACTGTAGTTTATAAAGTTAAAAGTCAAGGGGTTCTTCCTCTAAGATGACTATAGCTGATCCCTAAGCCTTACATATTAACTGTAGTGGCATTGGCATTTTTAAAATTATCATTTGTTGATATATTTGTTCACATGAAGTGCAGATTAGATTTCTAGGCTTTTTAAGAGAAAGTTAATTATTTAGAAATTTGCAGTGTTGCTTTCCTATTAATCCCCCCATGGCTTGCTCTTAAATTCTTAGGCTCATGCTGAAGATTCAGTTATGGACCATCATTTCCGGAAGCCAGCAAATGATATAACGTCTCAGCTGGAGATCAATTTTGGAGACCTTGGCCGCCCAGGACGTGGTGGCAGGGGAGGACGAGGTGGCCGTGGGCGTGGTGGACGTCCAAACCGTGGCAGCAGAACTGACAAGGTAATTTTAAGAATTCTTTCACTTTTTAGAGTAATTCGAGGACCTCTTTTGGTAAATGAGTGCCCTAGATCTTTTGGGGGATAGGATTAAAAGGGAAAGGAAGAAAAGTACCTTGAAGAAAATACATTTTAGGCTATATTTTTGCTTAAGGCACTTAATTGAATAGTGCTCTAGTAAAGTTACACTATCACTGTTTATTGAGTATTTACAGGTGTTTATTGAGTACTTACTAGGTGCTGGTCTTGGTACTGTGCTAGGTATTTTGTGTACTGTGACATTTAATAATTGTTACTACATTGACATCTCCATTTTTTAGAAGAGGAAATTGAGGTATAGGGAACCAAGTTAACTTTTGCCTTTGGCTGAGGTCTACTTGAAATTCCAACTACTTCCTTTGCCTCGACTCTCCTGCTCTTTTAGTCTCAGGATAGCATTTGTGTCCATAATTGTGTGACACTAACTGGATGATTATAGGCATGTATTTTTTCTTGATTAAAAAAAATTTTTTTTAACTACAGTGTGAGAGCTGGGGTTCATTTTTGTTCTACTTTTATAATTTAATACCTTGGTTCTTAAATATTTTTATAGAAGCCCTAGTAATTGATAAATTTGAACTCGATCTATTTGATACCGAAGTACATACTGTTAAGGACTAGATACTTTTAAAGTGTTAGCAGTAACTTCTGGGTTAGGTTAATTCATTGTCTCTTGTGGTCTGGCTAGGAAACAGTGATGTTCTCCTGAATTGTCAACACCTGATGATGCAAATTGGGAACCTACCTGCTTGATTGAGTCTGTCAGTGTTTGATTATAGTGGTAGCTGAATATAGATTTTATGGTTGCCAATAATAATGGGGTGCTGACTTCTTTTTCTTCCTCTGAACATCAGGTTTTTTAAAGGGTCGTTGTGTATGTAGATCTTTAAGTATGTTTTTGCTGTTACTCTTTGACTGTAAGTAGGAGTTGGGTCCCTATTGATGAGTGAATCATGTAATAGATTTCTTAGCCTGCTTTCAAATTGAGGCCATTCTTATTTAGCAACTGAGGAGAATAAAATAGTAAACAAAGAATCATGTATATATCCCATGTGGATCTCTTTATGTGATTTATTAGAAAACTAAACCCATGTTATTAAGGAATAGGTCTTGATAGACACTCAGGACAAGGCTTGTTGCAAATAATTATAGTCCCGTTCTTATCCGTAACAGTAAAGCTTTGACACATTTTTACTTAGTATTTTAGAGTTATGTGTATAAATGTAGACATGGAAATCCAAGATTTGAGAATTGTTAATTTTGATTTCTTTCTTTTTCAGTCAAGTGCTTCTGCTCCTGATGTAGATGACCCTGAGGCATTCCCAGCTCTGGCGTAACTGGATGCCATAAGACAACCCTGGTTCCTTTGTGGACCCTCCCATCTGAGGTTTTGCATGCTTAAGGATCCCAAACGACTTAAGAATTTAAAAAAAAAAAAAAAAAAAAAAAGACTGTCATTCATACCATTCACACCTAAAGACTGAATTTTATCTGTTTTGAAAATGAACTTCTCTCGCTACACAGAAGTAACAATATGGTAGTCAGTTTTGTATTTAGAAATGTATTGGTAGCAGGGATGTTTTCATAATTTTCAGAGATTATGCATTCTTCATGAATACTTTTGTATTGCTGCTTGCAAATATGCATTTCCAAACTTGAAATATAGGTGTGAACAGTGTGTACCAGTTTAAAGCTTTCACTTCATTTGTGTTTTTTAATTAAGGATTTAGATGTTCTCCCAATTACAAACTGGTTTTAAATATTGGACATAATTTCAGTTTTAATACCTGCTTTGCATTTTCACACATGGTCAGCTGGGTCATGTAAACTTTGATTTGTCAAATTTTATGCTGTGTGGAATACTAATACTACTTTATGTATTTTAACTTAGTTTTAATATTTTCATTTCTGGGGAAAATCTTTTTTCACTTCTCATGATAGCTGTTATATATGCTAAATCTTTATATACAGAAATACCAGTACTTGAACAAATTCAAAGCACATTGGTTTATTAACCCTTGCTCCTGCATGGTTCATTAGGTTCAAATTTATAATTGACACAATTTCAAGTATATTTACTTTTACAATGTGTGGCTTTCCCATTTTAAAAACCAGACTAGACACCTTATTGGTGGAAGTTTAAGCTACTTATTGTTGATACACATCCTATCAAGTGAAGTAGTTTTATGGGGGTTGGGTTTTATCCCCCTCCAAAGGGTGGGTGGAACAAGTTGATTTGGCTACTGCATAATATTTAAACTGTTATGTAAAATAAGCGTCTAGCCACTCAGTATGATATGTGTGTATGGAAGGTCCCAAATCAAAATTGTTCTTCCATAATCAACAACCTTTTAACCCTTCCTTTTTCTAAAGAAACCAAAGGGCACTGGTTTGTATGGTAAGATGGGGGAGTATGTTAATTTTTGGAATTTGGAAAGCAGACAGCTTTACTTTATAAGGTTGGAACAGCAGCACCGTCCATGAAATATAAACCAAAAATCTTACTGTTTCTGAATTTCCTATATTACTGTTAAGTTTGGTCTTGAGTTGATAGATAACTGTTCCACATAAAGTGATAAGTATTTTTTACCTCTTCCTCCATTAGAAAATTAGGTTTATGGGTTCCTTGAATGGGGGCATCACCACTTACTAAAACATACATGGAGAATTATCAACAAACAGATTTTTCTAGGATTTTTTTTTAATCTTATGCCACATTCATTAGTAAACAGGAAAGGAATTTTCATGTACAGTTTCAAAGATCTTCTGTAACTCAGTATTTTATACCTGTGTATGGTAATGTCCAGTTTTGAAATATTGAAGATCTTAAATCATAAAATATCTCCTATTTAGCTGATTCATTCTCCCGTATACTTCTAAAAGAGAAATTGTACAGTACAAGAGTTATTCATTTGGATTAGATTTATTAATCTAGTTACCTGCTAGTTTGACATCTTAGGAAGGAGGTAATTGGTTTTTAATGATGCATAAACTTTTGTGCTGGTGTTTGGATCTTATGATGCTGAGCATGTTCTGCACTGGTGCTAATGTCTAATATAATTTTATATTTACAAACATACCTGCTACCCAGAGGCAAGTATTAATTTAGTCCATATGGACTATTGACCCCTCTTGAGATTGCAACATACACGCTCCGAAATCATTGTGGTTAGACTTTCGAGTATCTTACCTTGTTTCTGGACATGTAACATGTATGTAAACCTTGATTTTTAGCAACATATAGAAAACACCTCCTATTAAAAACACGTCACAAGTTCTACTTAGTGTCAGCCATTGCTGGCATTTTGTCACTAGAGAATACAGCAATATCTGGTATGTTGCAAGCTTTCAAGATAGCCTGAACTTTAAAAAGTTGGTCCATTAGTTGTATCTGATGGATGTAAATTTGCCTCCTAGTTCACTTTGTGTCAAGAGCTAAAACTGTGAACCTAACTTTCTCTTATTGGTGGGTAATAACTGAAAATAAAGATTTTATTTTCATGCTCACTTCTTAAAAGTCATGAAAACAATCAAATAGGAGCCCATTTATCGTCATGTGTTTTCTGACCCGTGTGTGCACCCCAAGATAATGATCACGTTTCATTTTTTCCCCCCTTAGATTTAGATTTTGCCTTTGTGGGGTTTTTGTTAAACCAGGACATTGGATCACATTTGGAAGGGATGAAACCTACAAAAATTAGAAAGTTGAATTTTTAACTTGTAAAATGAATTAAAAAAAAAAAAAAGAATTTCAAGGACTACAAGGCAATTGGCATTTCTCTTAGCAAATCACATATTGAGTGTGAAGGTTAATCATACTGAATGACATGATAAAATACTAAAAATCCTTTAATACGTATCTCTAGATAATAGCGGTGGCTGATTTATCTTGATGCTTTTACATGGGAGTAGTGCCAGAGTTGGTACTTAATATTAAGACATTTTCAGCTTGCATTGAAATAATTGGAATCTAGTTACTTTTTAGTTTAGTTTTTGGAGACCTGTGTGGAATTAGGAAAGATTTTAAAATGTGCAGTATTAATTTACTCAGTTTTACTTTGAACATGTAAGCATGACACATAATCTCCAGGGTTGTAAATATATTTGGGGCTTATTTCAGGGTATGGGTTTGGAGGGAGAATATTAAGTACTCATTCTGATTTTTTTATTTTTCTAGTTGCTAGAGGTCTTTGCACTGAAATAGAAAAGTTTTATTGTGCCATTAGGGAGTTGCATACAAAGTGTAAATATTACGTATTGGATATTTAAAATATGGCATATTTAAATATGCCTTTAGAGCACTAGTATGATGTGGAAGGAGCCAACAGGTATTAAAAGGTTTAAAAAAAAAAAAAAGCCATGCAAGTGTGATGCTGCTGGAACCTGAATGATACTAACTACAAGGTAAGATTATATCAGGTATATTAATGGTCATCTGTCCCAACTTGGATGCAGCCAGTATGCAAATTCTAGGGCTCTCAGGTATACTTAAACTGTACTTTCTAAAGAAAGTAAGTTAATACTTAGATTTTAACCCATACATTTGTAATTTTGAAATTAACCTGTGTTGAGTGAGTATAAACAGAAGCCACATTTCCAAATCAGCTGGAAAAAGCCCAGAGTGTGATTAGTAGTACACTTTACAGAACATTTAGTGACAAGTTGTAAAATGATCTCTTAACCAAATTTTCAGACGTAGTAATTATTGAACTAATTTTTTGATGTGATTTGCAAAATTGTCAAAGTTTTAGCATTAAGATTGTATTGACTGGCTGCTTTTAGAAATTTGGGTGGTTTCTTTTTGTTCAGCTTAGGTTTACCTTGGTCATGTTCTCTCACATTGAAAAATCCCCCTTGAATTTTAGGTTAAATAGAGATGATGTACAAGGACTGATTGAAGTAAGCATGTTTCAGGCTCAGAGGAATTCTTTAAATCAAAGAATATAAGGAAAGAAAAATTGTAACTAAAGGATGAGAAGCTCAATTTCAGGAAATGATTAGTAGAATATAAAGATACATTAGAGAAGCTATCAAGATTTTGGCCTCAGAAAGATGGCATTGGAAATGAGTACTGTTTAAATAAGTTCTGTATCTAAGCTAGGAGTCCCCAAACTAAAGCCTTTGGCCTGCTTTTGTACAGTTCATGAGCTAAGAATACTTATACATTTTTAAAGGGTTAAAAGCTTACTATACAAAAGATGGATGTAACCCACAAATCTTAAAACATCTGTCCCTTTATAGAAAATATTTCCTGACTCCTGATCTAAGCTGTCATTCCCAGGTCAACATAAAAGAGTTCTTTCAAATGAAAGTTTAGTTCTAGGTACAAATTAAATCATCCTACCCCATGGGAAGTTGTGAAGTTAGAAGTTATCTTAAATCAAGTTACCGGGCAAGATATCTGGTAACATCTAATAAAGATGGTCTTGTTATTTTAAGAAAGATTATATAATTTGTAACTTAAATACATGTCCTGAAAACTTTAGGAAAATACAAATTTGCTGCAAGTAAGTTTAATGCTGTGATTACAGTTTGATGTTTTACATATAGTACTCGTTTTTGTCAGTGCTAAACTCCTGTTCTAATGGGTTTTTCCTATGAGGTGAGACTTGTGAGCATTTTGTATAGGTGAGAAAACGAATGTCTTTTCATGAACTTCATAGGTTGAGTTGGGGTTGAATTGCTTCTTGATGACTGAGTTTCTCAGAGCTGCTTCTGGAGTATATTCATTTGGGCAAAATTTAGATTTTGTGCCATTGATTACCTCGTAAATAGCTAGAAGTCAATATTTCTAAATGGAAGGAAAGAAAAGACAAAAAATGACCCATAGAAGTTAGGAAATTACCAAATTATGCTTTTGTTTGAGGTGTTACTAATTATGTAGGTACTTAAGTGTTTTAAATTGTTAATATTGTCCCTTTTGCTGCCTACTTGGCAGGGTGTGGTATTTCTTAGTGTGCTTATGTGTATGCTGAGCTTCGTGCTTGAAGACATATAAAAATAATTGTGATAACTAATATCTGATAATTCTGATTAATTATGGATTTCTTAAACCTATTGGATAACTGATACCAGGTGTTGAGAGAGGTGCTCTGACCTGGTCTTGATAACGGTTTTATTTCTTTTTTTTTTTTTTTTTTTTTTTAAAGATTTTATTTATTTATTTGACAGACAGAGATCGCAAGTAGGCAGAGAGGCAGGCAGAGAGAGAGAGAGAGAGGAGGAAGCAGGCTCTCCGCCGAGCAGAGAGCCCGACGCGGGGCTCGATCCCAGGACCCTGGGATCACGACCCGAGCCGAAGGCAGAGGCTTTAACCCACTGAGCCACCCAGGCGCCCCTAACGGTTTTATTTCTTAAATAGCTGTATAAAGTGTTAATGGTATGGAAAGGTGGAGAGCAAAGGGCTAATTAATATTCAGGATTTTGATATTTGGTGAACTGAGTACTGGAAATGGACAGTATTGATTACACTATATTACCCTCAGTTGCATTTGTAGCTGATCATTCAAAAATTTTAGGACTTAAAGAGCTGTCTTAATTTGAAGAAATGGCACTGGTTTTCATCTACCTAGCATGAAGATTCCTTATAAAGTAGTCCACTTGAACATGGTTCTTGACATTTGACTGCACAGAGTTTTGTTACCTTGGGCCTAAAATTTATTAGCTGATGAATAATGTCAAAAATTTTGTTTTGGGAATTTGCTCAATCTTTGTTTTACACCTTGTTTTACACCTAGATGTAATAATCTATAGTGAAATATTTCTTTGACAACCACACTCAAAGTGCTGAGACTGCAAGAGGTGGTTGTAGAAATTGATGGCTAAACACATCAAAGAAGATGGTAGTTGTTGCCACTCACCCACCCTGCCAACTTCCAATTTCTTGGCTGAAAATGCTGATGCCTGTATGATTGGTGAATTGAACTAAACAGATACCTTTCTGTTTAGAGAGAGAGAGTTGGTTTGTCCTTGATCTAGAAATACTGAATTTCCAGTGAAGCTTCTACACTTTTTTTCCAGTAAAGGAAGAACTTTTCCAGAAATTACAGATGATTTTGTTTCAGCATGATTTTATATACATAGCTACCAAGGTGTTAAGTGCTAAATTCTAAAGAGTGAAGAGTGCATGAGAAGAATGGATTGGATAAAGGTACTTTTACAACCTGTTAACTGGTCACTAGGAAGGAAATCAGCATAATTTAGCAGGTATATTTTATTCATAATGGTATCCCTGAAGATTGAGTGGCATTTAGTCACTGTATTAACAAAACCCAGTAAATTTTTTTTTTTTTTTTAAACAATTAGACCCCCTCCTTCCCCCCAACACACAAACTTCTTGGGTCATGGTGGAACTCTGGAAGTCATGTTGACGGAAGTGGAGAAGGGCATTGGATGCTGTGTAATGCTAAGTGAGATAGAATCTGTGAAGATGTTCCTTTCAGGAGAAAATGGGCAAGATTTATTAGAAGATTGCCAATATATTGTTGAAGAACTGAAATAACAAGCACCTCCAGTTAAGGGAGGGCATTGATGTTCCCCTTTTTTCCAGGATCATCAGTCTTGCTACTTAAGAGTTATTAGACTTTAAAAATAACCGCAGATTTTTAGAGGAAAGAAATCTGAATTGATTTGAAGATTGCATCTGTAGCTGGAGAAATGACTTATGACTTAATTATCCTTGCAAGTTATTTTAGTCCGTTGCAAGCAGGTCAAAGTGGGTGTTTTCTAAAAACTGTCTGCAGCTGCTTTGAAATCTACCCTGCCATAGACCAGGAGGGCTAAACTAAAGGGAGTGTATAGGAATGGAAAGGAATCTAGTCATAATGAAGTTGTAGTGCAAGTATGAGGAGAAAACCTTTAGGAAAGTATTTTATGCAGTGTTGTGGAAAGGTGGCAAGTGATTTTTTTTATTCATGATGGAATAAAGTAAGTAAAGTAAAGTAAGGTTTCTGTTTCTAAATGATACCTTGTGACACCCTATTTTCATCTTGAGAGTTTTTGTTTAGGGAGGACTCAGGATGGGTTGTCTTCAGGCTCCTTGGTTTAGGTGGCACAAAAAATGTACCCTCAGCCTAACAGGCCACGTTTGCTATGATTGCCATTTTAGCAGGTGAATTGAGATTTTCTTTCACAAAGAGTAAGTGTCTTATGTTACTGGTTTTCATCCGAATTTGAAAGAATTTTTTTTGCAGCTTTTTGAACTAGTAAAAGTATCCTGCTATGGGGCATTCAGGCCTTTGCAGTGACAATTCAGGGCTTTTGAGAACAGTTTTTTAATTCTCTGAGAAACCCCTGATAGTTATTACAGTATTTCTTTGGGGTCCTATTATTAACTTATAGATAGTCAGATGTCTGAAATTGACAAGGGAAGGGTATTTTGAACTTCACCTTACATTCTTTTGCCAGGGATAAGGCCAGGGTCTCTATGGAAGAATTACTTAAATTTGTGGAAATTAAAAAGAGGCATGAATTTATTTTTTAAAGGGAACCCATGACAGCACATGAATAAGTTTGTATGTCACCTAGAGATGTGATTAGAAATTTCAGCAGAACCAACTTAAGAATGGTTTTGCTGCCGTAAATAAATGACCACTAGCAAAATGTGGAACCAATCACCACAGAGTGGAGGAACAACAATTCACATACACAACAAAACTCAAATGCAGCCCCAAGAAAGCCTTTGTGGAAAAAATAGGTAAGTTGGTGGGGTAATAGCTATTTTAATTAAAGAGAAAACACATTGCTCTGGTTATTTTTCTATTTAAAAATAATGTACTTAGAGCTTTAACTCAATTTATCAATTCCTTAAATAATGGGCTTTAGTGGGCGTGTTACCTCCTTTCTGTGGCCTAACTGCCTTCTATTACAGGATTTAGATTAGCTGGGTAGATAAATTTGCAAATTCAGGAGTGCCAGATACTTTCTGATCATTTGAGCTTTACCATGGTTTTAGGTAGCTTTCTCAAGAATCAGTAATCTAGAACTTCAGAAGTATGGAAATGCCTTTTTTGGTTACCTAGTAAAAATAGGAATCAAAGATTTTTATGGCATTAACAGTCAATTCCAATCAAAACCCCAGTTCAGTAAATTTGTAGAGCAGTCTTACATTGGAAGGAATTACACAGTAAAGTTTATGCTCTGAAACAAGACTGTTCAGTATCAAGTACTAGTTACGTGACTTAGGAGGTTGTTTCTGTTTCCCCACCTCTATAGTTAGAGTGAGTACTGCATTACACCCTTCAAAACTGCATGTACTATGGACTGTGTTAGATGTTATTGGTCGTTACTCTTGTTATAAGGGGGATTTGGGAAATGTTGGCTTGTCATATAAACTTTGTATTTCCAAGAACCATCGTTTAAGTTATTACCCTAAAATTTCCAACACCCACCCTCACCGAGTGTGTCATCTACTTTGCCTTTTTCACTTTTCTGCTATGCCTTCTGACAGGAGTACTATTGGTCAGTGAAAGTGCCAGACACGGTGGAGGATGAAAGCGACATGGGCTTAAAGTGCTCAGTAGGGTCTGTCTCTAGATCCACTGTTTCAAGTCTTCGGAAAGAAGTTGGTAATACTTCATATTTTATTGACTTTTTCCAATTATAAAAGTAATGAGTATTTGGTGAAAAGAATTGGCTGGAGAAAACCACTAGCATTTTGGTGTATATTCTTCCAGTTTTTTGTTGTTGTGTTCTGTTTTTGTATTGATTTATAAAAAGTGAGAGGATTCTGTTCAGCCTTTCTAACTAACCATTTCCATGTCAGGTATCGTTATACTTCTATAAAGACTGTATAGTATGCTTTTCAGCAGTTCTACAACCAATTTCAGGCATGTTAAAATGGGGGAGGGGTAAGGGGAACGTCCATCATAGAAATTGATGAAATATTACAGTTTAATTTGTTTTTCCTACTCAGAACATAAAGTAATGGTGTATCTGAAAACTGGTAGAATCAGGTTCCATGAAATTGACTGTTTCATTATATGGATTATGCTATAACCAGGTTCCTACTGAAGGGCATTTAGGCCCCCTCCCCATTTTCATCTATGCTGTAATCAGTCCTTTATCCAACTTAATTTATACTGTACTTTAGTCTACATTGCTAGGAGTGGAGTTACTTAATGCAAGTTTTACTGAATATTATTGCCCAACTGCTTCCCAAAAAGAGCCAGCTAACATTCCTGTTTGTGAACACCAGTGTCTCTGGTTAATACTGGCTAATTTTCCCCTTGATTTTGCTAATTTGGTAAGTGGAAAAATGGTATTTAACTTTCATTTCTTTGATTACAGGTGATTGTTTCATGTTTCTTGGGCAGTTACATGTATTTTGAGTTGGCTCGGTCCATTTTTCTTTAGCGTTGGCTTTTATATTGATTTTTTAAAACACCTAAGTTATTTTGGGCATATATTGCAAATATTTTTATCTAATTTGGTGTAAGTGATTTGCAAATTTTAATTATTCTTTATTATTAGTTTATTCTTATTTAGGCTGTGATGTTAAGATCTGACTCCTTTCTATTGACAGCCAATTGATTGAATTACTTATCTTTTATTAGTGGAAAGAGACCTTTCTGCTCTTTAATTATTCTAAAGAAGTGATTTTACTTTAGAGTTCACCTATCAGCCTTTCATAGGGTAGATAATATGAATGTCCAGGAGTCTTTCAGATTGGGAAGAGAAAAATGTTCTTTTGGAATGTTTGAGCTGCAATATTGGAACATCACAACTGTATCAGATGAAGGAAAAAGAGGCTAATGGAGAAAAACCAAGAATCAAACATAAGGAATTGACTAGAATAGAATGTGCCTAGCTTGGCATGTCTTTCACTGGCCTCAGGGCATTGGTGAGTTGCAGCTGTGGGCTATTAATGGAAGCTGAGAAATTGGGACAGAATGGAAGGGAAAAGTCAGTAAAGGGAAAGAACTAGATAACACTAGTTAGACTTTATTGCCAAAAAAGAAGACAGGCCCAGGAAATAGGATCTCTGGCTTTTGGGAAAGAGGGCCCTTTTGAGGGGCAATTTAAGATAAGGATCTCTGCACAAGAATTAGTGATGGAGACTCCCATGTATCCACTAAGAGTGAACTTGAACTCTATTTGTGGTATTTAGGTCTCAGAGAATAAGGAATTTGATGTGTTTCAAAGGAGCAGAGATTTCTGGGTTGGCTTTGGGATGTATAGAAGGAGTGAGGATTGAAATCAAAGGTAATTTTCCTGACTAATAAAAACTCTGAGCATATGAGTATTCATGAGCCTCACCTAGTCCTGGTTAAAGGAGGCAACCTGATTTGGTATTTTGACTGCATCTGCAGGATGAAGGAATTGTGAAAACTACTTGGCAAGGGCAGAACAACAGTTACCCATCCTCTACTGTTTATGAGAAGAGGGTATTTTATCTGGCAAAGTGAGCAGCTAAAGCTCAAAGAGATCTTTAAGAGCTACTGCTACATGTATTATATAACAATGTTAATGAACAGTAGGGTAGAATGTTGGGAATGAAGAACAAATACAAACTCGGTTGTCCCAATAAGGAGGAAGCAGGCACAGCTAGACTGGCTTCTGGAACAGAAGGAACAAGTGATAACAGTGGCAGGCGATGATTCTTTCTTTTTATTGATGGCCTGCTATGAAACAGGCATGGTGCTGGGAAGGCAGATTACCATCGTTGCTGCCTTCATGTTATTTACAGTCCAGTAGAAGAAGTAAGTGGTATGGGCATCATGCTTAGAGAAGCAATGAGAGGGTGAGACCTCTGCAGTCTTAGAAGGAGCCTTTAGGAATCAAGGAGGTCTGTCTTTTTTAAATGACTTTTTAAAAAATTTTTTTCTTTTTTTACTTTTTAGGAAAATAAATGCAATATCACCCAGAGACAGGAAAGAGTCTCTAGGGGGAAATAAGATTGAGCTGGGTATTGGGTCCAAGGGGGGAGGGGATGAATATCTAAGATGGACATCAGGCAATCAAAATCAGAGATAAGTAAAGTGGGTATTAGAAGAAGAGAAGTTTGCCCCCACTGTCAAGAGGTGATAAGTTATCCAGCTTCTAAGGAGGTGACATTGTCTGTTACAACCCAGTTTAAACAGTCAAACATGGGGCACTGAATCCCGGGTGTAGACAAGCCAACACTGAAGCTGCTGAGCTGGAAGAAACCATGTGCGAAGGTGTTTCTTAGCACCTAAATAGAGAATAGAGATGTAAGGAAGGAACTTAAGCTTTTCAAAGAAAGCCTGAGGAAACTATGGAGTGTCGGGGAGTATAGATAAAGAATTAAACATGAATAGGCATAGCAGATGTTCACGATTTCAATTTCTGAAGCTCTGAGGGACATCTGGTAAAACCAACACTGTCTCAGTGCCCGTGTTTGGGGTGGTGTCAGGGTAAGGGGTATGCTCCAGGGCTTGGCAAGGATTTAAGAAAAAGGTTCTTGGACCTTTCTTCCTATTTGGGAAGGGCACTAAGCATTTTGAAAGACTTCCCTACCAGCTTTGCAGAAGAGCCTATAGTGAAGGGACAGAGGCATGATGGAATAAGGGAGGGTGACAAACCAGTTTTAAATGAGTAAAACGTATCATGTTCCAAGTTAATGCTGAGAAAAAGAAAAGTATAGGCGCAACTTGAAGACCAGCTCAGTCTTCCTGAGGAAGGAAAAACAGGATGACTTGGGGGGAAAGGGATGACACAAGTGTAACCTTAGTGATTTGGGTCTTAGACCCTGAGATAGCCCTGATCCTGAAGGCAACAGCTGCTGCAGCAGAAGGAAGAGGAAACAAGGTGTCAGCCTTTGGCCCACTACTTTCCAAGACACTGGTTTTCAGAGAGGGGAAGCTGTTGGCCCAGGGTCATCACGGAAGGTTTATGGTAACTTTCCACCATCATGCTGCTCTTGATTCACTGAAAGAGGGTGACGATGAAACAATAGGAAAAAGGTAAATTTTGTAGGCTTTCATAAGGACAGTCAATGACCATCTTGGGGGGCCTTTTAAGTCCTTATCTGTAAAACAGGGTTGATCTGTTTTGAAAACTCCCTATAATGCTTACTGGTATATCTGTCATTTAGATCTGTGCCCTCCAATTCAGTAGCCACTAGCCATGTGTGACTAGTAACAGTCAAAATCCGTTTACTCCCTCAGTTCTACTACACAAATTCCAAAGTGGCCAATAGCCAATGTGGTTCATATCTACCGTGTTGAACAGTGAAGATATATAAACATTTCTACCTTAGGCCTATTGGATGCTACTGACCTAGGTGTATGACCGGCTATGGGGTAGCTGCTTTATAAACTGTTGAGTGAACAGTCCCCTGCACTGTTAGTGTTTGCTAGTAAGAGCCTTGGTTTGCACTCTACCCTTTCCCTTTCCTGGCAAACAGAGCCAAGAAGTTGTAGGAAACCAGATTGGAGTCTAGGTGCACACAGTGTACAAGTGACCATTGGACAACAGGTTTTTGAATTGTGCGGGTCTATTTAGGGGGATTTTCTTCAGTGAATATAGTACCATGAAAATATTTTTTGTATGACTTTTGTAACATTTTCTCTAGCTTTATTGTAGAATACAGTATATAATACATACACAAAATATGTTATCAATAAGAGTGATCATCAGGGCAATAGTTATCTTTCTGGGGAGTCAAAAAATATGCTGGTTTAAGCTTGTGCCCCTAACCCTCACATTGTTCAAGGATTACCCATAATCCCAAGGCCCTCTAGAGAAGGCAAGATGAGGTATCTGGGTTAAGGCCAATTCTCAGTTCCCAAGATTGATCCTGACCTGCTTGTCTGCCCTCTAGTTGCAAACCTGATGGTAGCACCCTAGAGGTGTTGGCCACTGGAGTAGAAGGCTGGGGAGGTTGGGACACATTCAGGGTTGAGGACACATTGACTGTGCAAACTTCACCACTTACAGCATAAGGGAGCTGCATCCCATCTTTAACCGATCCAGAGTCAGCTTGTTGTCACAAGAGAAGGTGAGTGGGTGAAGGGAACTTGAAGGGAAAACGGAAAGAGAGATGTGTTGAGGCTCTAGTTCTTCCAGAGGGTCAGTTATAGGAACCTCATGTGAAGGGAGATACTCTATGTTGGAGGGTAAGTATCCCTCATGGGTGGGAAGGTAGTCCACTGGGAGAACTGTCAAGGGGCTCGCTAGGTGTCCTGGCTTTGAGTCAGGGCCCCTGCTCCCCAGCATCTTGTACAGATCCACTAGTTGTCCTGTCTCTGCTATGAGAGCTTTTGAAGGTGGTAGGCTTGAAGCACTATACTGTGTGTCTTCCTCAGAGGTATAGTGCCCTTGGACTCCTTGTCCCTTGTCTGGCCAGTTGGGGTGATAGGGATGTCTGAGGAGTGGGGTTACTTGATGAAAGACTTCAGTGATGACCAGGGTCTCAGGTTCTTCAGGATTGGGCCGGTCTGTCAGGAGCCTGTCCAAGGGCAGCTGCTGCTTCTCCTGAGAAAAGGGAGGGAGAGACTGATACAGCTATGTTATGTAAGTAGCCCTTGACAACCGACTTTTCCAGGGTTATGAAAGGCCTTGCAGCCTGCACTGCCTAGTTGGCTCAAGGTGGAACACTGTGGGCTCTTGACTTTATGACAGGAGTGAAGCAGTTAACATCGTCAGGGAGCAAGATAAGAGCCATGGACTCCTCAACACCCTCCAGCCAGTGAGTAACTCACTACGCAGCTCAGCCCTCAACCAGACTCTGATGAGTCCAACTGCACTAGCTATTTCTCTAGGACAGAGGGCATGGTAGGTGCAAAGCGAAGGCTGGGCTTGCTCCTGTCTGGGGGAGGAGCCAGAAAAGACTCAAAAAGTCACACTGGAGCTGAATCTTGAGAAGGTAACTTTTCAAGTAGGGAGGTAATGGACCAGGAGGACTGGTCTGTTCTGGAACCTGCTAGTTCTTTTGCCAGGCAAACAGGCTTTGGAAATCTGAGGTCACGTGATGAAGAGTTTTTTTTTGTTTTTTGTTTTTTTTAAGGGGTGCTAATGACTTTGGGCTTTGCTGAAAGGTTCAGGCTAAACTGGAATCTGGAGTTACTTGGAAAAAATGTTCATTCTTTTATCCCCTATGGCTGATTTTGTCTGCTACTTCTCTGCCTTCTCTTTGTCAGTATCATATCAGTTACTGACTCTTCAATATCCTTTCTTTCCTTTCCCAATTTACTGCAGATTCCTGAGTCCAAGTCCAAGCACTTTGTGAACATTTCTTTTTCCATGCTTTAGTGGGCCCTACCTGCCCCTCAAAACTATCTTTCCCACTGACTGCTTGATCTTTCTAAAGCAGACTTCCAAAGCCGTCATCAACTCAGACTTTATCTGCAGTGAAGCTTCTAGCCCTTAGTCAGGTGCCTGCACCTTCCTCTCCCTCCCCATGTCTCCATTCAGAAACATCTTAAGGCACACCATCCTGTTTTTTTTTTTTTAAAACACATTTTACACAGTGCCACCACCACACTGGTGCTTCCACTGCTAGCCTCCACCCTGCTTTTGTTTGCTGCACCATTTCCTGCTTGATGCCCTTCCTCTCTCATGAAGCCCCTCCTGATTGTTTCTGCCACTGGACTCCCACAACAGCAAAGAAACCACCATCAGGTTCTTGGCACATGGTATTTTATACGATCACTATTTTTTTTTAACATGTCTATATACCATCTATAAACAAGGATCATTCATGCCTTAAGAGAGGAGTAGGATGACAAAAAATAGCCTTGGTACAGTGGTAACCCTGAGGACTAGTCCCAACTCTGATACTCTACAGGCTGGGCAAGTTCCTTCAACCTCTCTGGCCTTTGGTTCCCTCATCTGTCAAATGCCAAGTTGTGTAAGAGTGTTTAGGTCTGGATTGGCCTCTGATGTCCCCTTCTTTCCTCGAGCGTGGCAAGCATCCAACAAGTGAATGATGGTGCTGTCTCAGGACACACTTCACAAAGGACACTGACAAGCTAGAGGGTAAGTGTGTGTTTCTTTTTTGGGAGTGTGCTTTTTTCTGATCGTCACCCAAACTGGCGGTGGCAGAATGGTCTGGCTTGGTAGATGGCCTTCAGCTCTGGGAAGCAGAGCTAAAAAAGCACTGTAACCCAGATGTGGGAGAGACTATACAGAATGCAGAAATGGTTTGTTTCTTTTGTAAGGTGAGACATTTGGTATGCCTTCTTGAAAGCTTTGACAATATTGATAGGGCCTGCTCCTCAGAGCTTGTACAAAGCAGGCCCTCTGGCTAACAAGGCCTGGGGCAAGGCCTCTGGGACCAGTATTAGCTCAGGTACCTCATGGACACAGTTTAGTTTCTACAAGCTCAAAATGGAGAACATCCCTGTGATCCTCTTTATGATTTGGCTTTTTCTTTAGAGCTTGGAGACATGCTACATTTTAGCCACATCTTAAAAAGTGGTAAGGGGGAATCTAAGGCCTGGGAACTCAAAGAATTCTGAGAATTTTGTTAGAGGTGAAAGACAATACTGTGTTTCTAATGTTTGCCTCAGCCTATTGCTAGGGGGAACAGTTTGGGTCTTTAAAAACAGTCCACCTACTTTAGAGGTCAAGTGACATGGAGTCCTGAGGCTACCTTGAGGCCATCATCACAGATGCCATGTTTAAGCAAAATTTTATTTTCTAATTTACCAGTTATTTTTTAAAAAGATATATATGCACATAGTTTTGTAAAAAAATTTTTAAAGTTTGAAGAGACTTTGTAATGAAAATTAAGTGACCCTCTTACCTCCAACCTGCTACCCAAAGGCAACCAATATTAGTTTCAAATGCAGGCTTCCAGAAATATCCCGTACACATGCTGCAATTGTGTATGTGTATAAAATCTCCCTCCTTTTTATACAAATGAGAGCCC